>NC_142423.1:7682222-7995833 GCF_059516105.1 Syngnathus floridae | reverse complement strand
AACGAGGGCTGCCCTTTGACCTCTACACTCCGCTTAATAAGGCGCCTGTTCTCTTTAGAATGTGAGGCATCCAGGACTACACACCCTATTCTAAATCACTCGCAGCAGCGAGCACCATTTTAAAACCATCTCACTTCGTACACTACATCGTTCAGATCAGAAGGTACGAATCAATCCATGAGTCCATATAGACCAGTGTAGCCTAAATAAGTAACAAGGCACCAGTGGTTGGATGGTGTCAGTCATCTGAAGCAGATTAATGATAGCAGGCAGCGTTATCGCAACAGACATCGCGGGAGAAGCTTGTGTAGAATGTTCAGAGTCAGACTCATGTTTCTCGGTGTCTTGACTGAGTGACAGCGTGAGCAAATGCTAAAGCTATTTGATTGATGGATTTGTCGCCTGGTCTATACCACACACATTTTTGTCATTTTTAAACCTTGACAGTTGACATGGGGGAAAAAAAATCTGAAAAGTTTACTGCTTGTTTACATCCTGTTGAGAGAAGCGCTTTACGCACTATGCATTCGTTTGCTTCTCGCTAACGCTAGCATTAGCTTACTTCGTAGCTTGACTGCAGTGATTGTTTACAGGATGTGTTCATAAATATTGTGAGCGGATTTATTTTGTTACGTGTTATGCATGTATGGACAAGTCTTCTGTCGTTGACATCATTTAATCAGTCAAAAAGTTTGCGTCACAAGTAAACGCTAACTCGTATCTCATTTGCAAGAGATTGCACCTCAGTAGAAAAGAGGGACCAGTGATGTAATCAAAACAAGGAATTCAGACAAAAGCATCGCTGTTCCACTTTATATAGACCACAACTGAATGAGTAAAATGTAAAACAGTAAAATTTATTATCGTCATACTTAAGTTTTAAGACCTAAATTCAAAGCCGCGGGGTAAAAGCAATTTTCCTTTCTTTTGGAAGCAATGTTCTTGGCGAACCTCTCCCAACCATGCTAGGGGACAGCAAAGATGCACGACAGTAGGCCGACAACGCAAACATAAACATCCTCAACATTCACTTGTTTCGGTCATTCGTGGCAGAAAAGATGTCAAACTGGAGGAATGTGGCGGGAATGTGCGAAGACGGACAAAGCCTGTGCTTTGATTCAAAGTCCGACCTCGGATTTTTTTTCCATGAGGTGGCTGCAGCGTTCTTCAACTGTACTGTGCTCTAATGAAAAGTCTCATTTGTTCTCAAGGAGCAATCAAATGTCCGCCAGAACCTCCACAAGTCCTTCGCATGACCTGCAAGATGCAGGGTGAACGTCCAAAGTGAGTGCCACAAGGCACTGCAGGCTGGAAAATCAGGCGGACGGAGGAAAAAGACAAAACGGCCATGTGGGAAAATATTTGTGGTGAAGCTGACGGAATTGACAAGAATCACAGTCACTTTGTACAAGGTGAAGCTTCAGCAACTCACTGGCTAGACAAGATGTCGCCCACTGAGTTATAATAACAACGGCAACAATGTAAAGTTAGACCAGCATAGGAAGATTCAACACTGTAAAAAAAACAAAGTTTGTACTTTTTTTAATCCTAAAACAATCATTTAAGTTGGAAAAACTTGAAGGTATAAATTACTGACATTTATTGCAACAATTAGAACAACAAAGCAAGCAAGCTGTTTGCTCCAAAATAATTTGCTTAGTTGTTTTGGTGCCTTGAAATTTTGAGTTGACCCGACTTTTTTTTTTTTTTTTTTTACAGTGCAGGGCAGGCAGTGCATGAAGAAATGTTTCCACTTTATTTAGTTTGTGTGTAAGTGCAAGCTAATTTATACATCAGCAACATCTAGAGGACTGAAATAGAAATTCTTCAATTTATAACGGGGCATCTAAAAATTCCCAAAACTTGGGCTCCTTCAGGTGCCCTTCACATTGTCATTTATTGCATTTTTTTTAAAATAAAATTTGCTTGTGACTTGTATACATCAAATACATGTATTGCTGTCATAATAAAATGCCGTGCCACAGTGAAGCGTCGCTTTCAAAAATGAAGTCGTCACATATTGAAAACAGAGTGAGAAGACAGAAAGCTGCTCAGAAGCTACATTCCCCATACAAGAAGCAAATACCTGTTGCTTTGTTATAAATTGATTTGGTTCTTTACCAAACACTTAAATAAACCAATCAACCAACCAACCACTGCACTTAAATCAAACTGGATTGTGAGTATTAAAAAAAAAAAAAAAAAAAAAAATCATGATCATCCCCACAGCATTATTGCACGAAGCACTGTATTATTACATCTTCCTGTCAATCAATATTAATGACCGTATTTAATTTTTTTTGACTTTGCCAAATGTCTTGTGCTTAATGTTTTTCCCAAACGGAAGCACTTCAAGATAATCTCAGCCGTTTAATAAAATACTATATTTGGTCAGCCTCACGTGGTCCCGTAATAACAAAAACATTTTTTTTTTTTTAAAAAATGCTTGCTTTGTAAATTTTAAAGTGTCACAGAGAGATTGTAAACAGGTCACAATGTGACCACTGATAAAATTTGTACTTCTGGTTGGTCAAAGAACTTTACGATGAAGAAAAGGCAGCAAAAAAGAAGTGTGCCATTTGTCAGAATTGAGCTGTAAAGACAATAAATCCATTTTCGCTCATGTAGATTCTTTTTCCCCATCGTGACATGCGTAAACTTTGTATGAACACTTTTTTTTTGGAACCGCCAACGCACACACAGCATCAATTAATCTCTGCTATATAAGTGTTCCAGAGAGAAAGCGATGATAGAGTTCCACATCCTCTCATTTGGCCCCAAATTGTTCAGTCGAGTGCTTGCTTGTTGTCCCGTTAAAGGAAGAGTTCAAGTGACCAGTAAGCCACAAAAAAAAAAAAGTTGATCCAGAAGAAGAGAGACACTTGCTTTGGGTACCTGACCTTCAGTAGACATATCAGCAAATGGCAGCACGTGTCAGTGGTGAAAGAAAGGCAGAATGAGCTGAAGTACAAGAAGGACCTCCATGCAGGGCTGCACAAAATGTGCCCGTCCACACTCCGAAGTATTTTCCTGCAAAGAACAAAATAGATGACTCCAGCTTTCAATAAAATTTTCCATGAATGATATTTCTACTCACTAAGGCACTGAAGTCAAGGCAGGTTGTCGGACCTCTCCGATATCGTGCGTTGCTCAGTACCTCGCAAGGATTCTCCTCCTGGACTGAGGGTTGTTAATTGAGGAGGCTAATGCTAACTTTAATGTGTGTGTGTGTATGTATGAGTGAGAAAGGATACACTCCGTCTTGATTTGGCTCAGCCTCTCTATCTCACAGGAGCTGCAGGGGAGCGTCTCAGCTACCACAAAGAGGAGGTTGGTGTTTTCTATCCGCTTGGCGTGGAACAACCTGAGACATCCCGAGAAAGCGAGAGAAGGACTTAGATGCAGCATGTGTACGTTGCGGCGGGCGAGGTGAAATAAAAAAAACATACCGAGAGCAGTTGCCGCAATCCTGCAGTACGTTGTACGAGTTGGTGGTGTTGGTGAAAGAGAACTGGCTTTGGATGGTCACACAGCTGCTTGTCTTTATCTCAAAGGCTTCTGTGAAGATGTCATCTGGAAATAAAAGACATTTTGCAAAATGGGCTTTCATTGGTGTGGCGTTTTTCTATTTCCAAGTATTTCCAAGTGCTGCCTCCTTATTCTCTTATACACTCCAAAAAAATAGCAGATATTGGCCTTATTTTTTGGGGTATCAGGTACTTGTGGAGGCTGCCGATAGTAGACACTGATAGTTAAAGAAAAAAGATCTAACATGGTTTGTTGTGATCTGTTTTTATACATGCAAAACATTGGAAGAATAAAGAATTTTAGATTTTGGCCTTCAGATTCTTTCGGGGGGGTAACACACACCCAAACACACACGCACCTTGTTGAAGCCAGCTGATGTGTGCCAATCCGTAAAGTAGCTGCTGGATCAAAGACCTGAAGAAGAAAAGATCACATTACACCTTGTTAAAAAGTTAAAAAAAAAATTAAAAAAAAGAAAGCCCCTAATAAAAATAGATGAGAGTCAGACAGAGACGCTAAGAGACAGCTGACTCTTTTGCAGTTTCATGCATTGAAGTCTTGAGACAGTTGAGATTGCTGGAAAGGGCAAGCCGTTGACGTGTTAGCTGATGTGACCTTGGAGACAATATGGAAAATGGCAACCAGCACTCAAGGTGGTCTTAAGCCAGATTCCCCTCCCAGCTGAGAGTGTGTTGAACTTAGGCATTAAGGGATTTCAGCGACATACATGCATACATACATACATACATAAATAAATCTCACCAGGTCACTGTGGACGTCCACCAAGCCAAGCTGAGGATGTCGGTGATGGAAGGCTGCAGAAAGCATCAAGTGATTAAGTGGGCTGCTTGGACGCATCCTCAGCACAGACAACGAAGGCTTCCAATAACTAACATGTCCCACATATGCTATCCATAAAATATCATTTCAAACAGGCTAAACCTAGCTCCTCCCTGACACAAAAAGTCATAACAGTACTTTGGTAGTACTTTCAGATTTAGATAGAGCTTTGGTGACATCTTGTGGCATCTTGGTGGTTTACATCAAGTGCACAAAAAATGTGACTAGATTTTCTTCGGGATGAAATTCCTTAGGAAAAAAAGCAGAAGACTTCGTCTTACCACAAAGAAGCGTCTAGGTGCCGCCCCGGTGTGGCTGCTGCTGACCGGCTCGCATGCTGTCTGGAAGTGAAAAGTCTGTCGGCGGTTGAAGATAGAGTTGTTGTAAAGCGCGTGCATCAAGTATGGATCCACCTCGCCGAAAAATAGTCCGATCTGTGAGAAAAAAAAAAAAAAAAAAACAAGGCCATGAGCTGATATGGTTCTATGTCAACAACAGCCGCCCTTATTAAGAGTGCTGCTAATCCATTTTGATTTTTGAATTTTACACTAAGGGACTGACCTTTTTCCAGTGATCTCTTTGATTAGACATAACCAGGAAGCCACCATCATCAATGAGATAGCAAAGGAGATCCTGCAGGCAACACAGATTTTATTGTCATGATGTAACGACAGCTCATCAGATTCTTTATTCTGTGGCTTACGTCAGTGTTGACCTCACAGTCCATCTCACAACTCCTGGATGGTCCGCACTGTGTGACAAAATGAGACCATCAGATAATGATAATAAGTTCATAACATTTGAGTTGTTGTACCTTGTGTGAGCCTTGGCGGCTGTCTGACACATTACTGGCCAGGATCTTGAACTTGTCCACCCACGCTTCCAGGTCCAGCTTGACTCCCACCACTAAAAGTCACAACAAGTCAGAGAGGTCAAAGCGGGGCAACAGCTTTTTCAGAAACAAATGTTGTCTTTTTCTCTTTACCTGCAGGTTTGAGAAGTTTTCCTCCTAAATTAACTTCCACAGCTGAACTAACCAGGATTCCAACTGTACCATTTTCTGGTCCTAACATGTCATCTAAAGCTGTTCAGAAACAAAAAACACAAAAAAGTTATGAGTCTAAATTATTAAATTAAATTATTATTATTTTGTCCGTTAGGGGGCAGTAGAACCAAAGATAATAAGATAGCTGAGTCATTTGCTTTTGAATACATATTCTGTCACAAAAATCTACATTAAAAAAATCTTTAAATGCTCTCACAGTCTCTTGCCGGAGCTCGAAACATGTAACCTTTGTTGTCAAGGCTCCTTCTGTAGTAGTTTGAATTGAAAGGTTCCGGGTCCTCGTCCCATAACTCTGCGGCTCTTTATACAAAAAAAAAAGAAGCATTTATGAGATGAGAATTTTTTTACGTATTATTCAGAATTAAATTTGTTGAACTCACACGTTGGGGAACACTCGCGTTATCCCTCCATCAGTGGACGCAAAGACGGCCAAGAAGCCGTACCTGGAGGACAGCATCAAGATTACTCAACAAGTTCCTCATCTTGTCTCACACTCTGTTTAGCGTGCACTCACGAAGCCAGATCCTTGTTCTTCCACACACGTGACGCTAGCTGCCCAATAATCCTAGAGTCCAATATCAGGTTGTGTATGAGTCCTTGGTCACCTTGAAATTGGAAAAAATATATTTTAACATGGCTCTTTAACAGTGATGGTTGACAAATTGTGCAACGTACACTCATCTGATTCAGGAGAAATGTCCAGCATGAGGGAGAGAAAATTTTGCAAAAATTCTGTGTTGTTGTTGGCGAGCTCCAGACGCTTGCAGTATTCTCTGCGTGTAGGACAGAATATGTTAGCATTTCTTATTTAAAGGTAAAAGGGAAAAAAAAAGGAAAATATCACCTTGGTGCAAGAAAGACGTGTCCTGAAGATTCAAAGGAGCTCGGCAATAACGACTGCATATCTGCGCCGTGCAAAATGGGTCATTTTTTCTATCTCTGTATAAAATTCTTTGACAGTGTTGCCTTCGGGTACTTACACTGAAGTTGAAGCATCACATCGCTGAGGTCTGCCTGGATGTAGTATTCGTTGTAGGGAGGCAGTACCAGCCCCAGACTGCAGGTGGTGTGGAGGAGAAGACACACCAGGGCCAAAATTTAATTGTTATGATGTGAAGTTCGAAAAATGAGAGCTCACCTGTAATCTGTCCCATTGACAGGAGTCCAAGTGTAACCTCTGTACACCTCATCAATGTATTGCTATGATAAAACAACATGCAAGTTATTTCCTGTAGGCTTAAATGTAATCAAAAGCACTTTCTGAAATTCAGTCAAACTGGAGAATTTCAACGTTTGTGTGGCTACTGAAGTGTGTGATGGGTTTATAACTCAAATAAACGGGTTATTTTTAGACGAGACATGACAGAGATTTTACTTGCCTCATCAACTGACTTGATAAGAGTTTTGATCTGCATGTCCCCGGGTCGTCCATCAATCATCTGTCGTCGGATCTAGAGCAGAAAAACGGCAAAACATAACGAGGCTTGTCACCTAGGCCGTCATGAAATGCAAACAAAATGCTTGGGTCGATTCGCGGCCAACCGTGATGCTCGCTGGCGCGGTTATAACTTCAAACACGAGTCGGACGAGGGCAAAGAAAGCTTTTTTGGTGTACTAAGTTTGCGCACCTCCTCTTTATTGCTGTCCTCTACTTCTGCATCCAAAAAGTCCAGTGTTACGGGTTCTGGGAGATGCACCAGCTAGAAGACATAAAAATAAAAATTGCATGTTACTTAACTGTTGAATATTAAATAGCGTGTCTGCAAAATCATTTTCTAGGTTCTACATCACCTTGGGCAGCAGATTGGGATGAAGCAGAAGATATCCATTTGGGTCAATTGCAAAGATGTAACCATTGGCTCCGAGCTGATGAGGAAATAGAACGTTAAATCCGGTGGAAGATAAAATAAAAAAAAGAGAAAAAAAATGAAATAAAAATAAAACGTCATACACTGTACTGTGGCGTCAGGCGCTTGATCTCATCCAGATGCACGTCGACTCCCATCACACCTAAAATCAGTTGGTTCTGAAAGTGCAAGCGGGATCAATCACATTTAGCACAAAACCTTTCCAAAAAAAAAAAAAACTACTGATTTTCTTTCTGCTATGTGTGAATATAAAAAGAATGAATACATGAGTCATTGCTATAATTTTATTACCTGTAGTTTCCCATCCATGGTGCGATTAAATACTGGCAAAGTCCCGGTTACCACCATCCCAAGACCCTGCGCAGGTCAGAAAATATTTAAATGATAATAAGTACAACTTAACTGTGTATTTAAAAGTTACTCAAAACTGTTTTCATGTCATTAATCTAGCAAAAAAAAAAAAAAAAAACAGTGTGAGAGAATATAGTTGAAAAAATTAGACACGCCATCTTGTGTAACAGTTCTCAATGACAGTGGCAATCAAAATCAGTTTCTTTTTTTTTTTTTTTTTTATAGGGCTTGTATTGGATCTCTAATGCAATAAAGACACCAGTGAGTGGGATTCATTCAACCTCACCAAGGCATCCTGGTAAACATTGGTCCACTGGACCTGCTTGGCCTCGTCACCTGCGAGAACCATGGGACGTCCCAACACATCCAGATACTCCTGACAGACCACAAAAAAAAAAATTCAGCTGTAACTTTGGAACACACTTGACTCTTAGATGTATATGTGTGTGTGTTTGAGTGTCATAAGCCGGGGGAACCACCTGCGTGTTAATCCTTATGGCACAGAGAGAACGGATCTCAAAATAGTACCCTGGTGACAAAACGGAAAAATACGTAATGCTTTGGGCAATCGCATTTAACCCAACCAACATGAAAAGCCAACAGTGACACTCACCTTTATTTGTGCATGCGATCCACTGTAAGGGTGTGACATCATAGTTATGTTGGCCCACGGAAAAGGTGAAAACTCGAACCTTTACGTGAATAAAACGTAATTCAGCACTGGAAACTCAAGTGTGACGGAGAAACAATGAGGAGGAGCCACCGACCGTTTTGTTGGGCCAGTTGTACTGCATGAAAACATCTTGAGCTCGATCTTCTCCTCCATCCGTGAAAAGCATGATGATTTTATTGCAGTTGGCCCGTGGCACGTTTGTTTTCTGAAAAAAAATATTTACACCAACTTGTTAGAAGATAAAAAGTATAAATATGGATTTTTTTTATTTGTTCTATTCAATGTATGTCTATATATGTCACTTGCATTTAAGAGCTGATTGAAGGCAAAATGAAATCCAGACTTGTAGTCAGTGGTGCCTTTGGCCTGCATCTGCTGCACGGCTTCTTTAAAGATCTTCTTGTTGCGCACGTTGGCCTGGACCAGATGTTTGAAGCAAGGAACCACTGCCTCGGCTTTTTCACTGAACTAAAACACGGCAGCGCAGTTGACATCAATGCTCAAAAGATAATAAGAGCGCCTGTAATGATGATGATGATGATGAACAGACACCGACCCGGGCCACGTTGACGTAATCATCATCAGACAAAGTGTCCAGCATCTCCATCACGGATGCCTTGATCAGCTTAAGTGTGAGTCCACTGACACTGCCGCTCCTAGAAGAAAAAGAACACGATGGCCAACTTGACTATAAAGTCTGCTAACTTAATGGTTACACATAATAGGGGAAAAAAAGCATAAACAAGCTAACAAATAGCATTTTATTATTTTATTAAAAGCAATATATACACAAATGGTGCAGCAACACATGCAAACAGACAATCAGTCCCAAGCTTATATCATTTATTCTATATATAGTAAATTAGAGTGGTTGTGTGTACAGCCGCCATGAATTAATCATGATATACAGTTTAATTATTTACTACCATATACTTTTATAAATTATATTATAGAGTGAAATGTCCTTTTTAAATGACTTATTACAAAAATACTTTGAGGGGGAATGAATTAATGCATTTCTATTGATTTCAATGAGGAAATATGATTTGAGTCATCACCGAATGAATCAATCTCAAGGATATGGTTTTTAGAAGAGTATGCAAAACTTACACATCGACAAGAATGACCATGTCTTTAGGGGAGGAAGCACCCTGGATGTACCTGTGGCAGAAGAGAAGAAAGCATAAACCTTCCCCAAATGTATTGAAAGTCAGAGGTGATTTACCAGGGTCTCCTTCTGACATCATACAGGTCAATTTTATCAGGAGCTTTCCATGGGGTGGCTGCAAACAGCAAAAATCAAAACAAAGTTTGAATGTCTGCCTTCAATTCACACAGGTGACATCATGAAATCTACCAGGGTAGTAGCGCGTCACCCCGGTGGCGCTGCCAAACGCTTGCCACAGTAGTGACGGATCCTCCCGACTGTTCTCCATGAAAACTTTCTCCAGCGCTTGCGTCCAGTTGAGCTCGTTGAGAATGACCGGAGCTGATGGGAAAGACACATTTTGGAATAGAAGCCATATGGAAACCTAACCTCCAAAATGTGAACTCCACTTGCCTCCTTTATAAATGTCTGTGGGAATCTGAACAGCCGTGTAGGAGTAGTTGACATTGTTTTTGAAATTGGGGTCGTACACGAACTCCAATTTGATGTGGGAAGGATTGTCCACTTCACTCTCTCCATCCATGGAATACTGTGATAATATATTTTAAAAAAAATATTTGCCTGAACTGATGAAAATGTTGTTCCAGCAATGCCTAGTAGCTTACTTTTTTTAGCACTGCTCAGTTGTATTTAACTTTCAAATGCAATACATTTGAATTGAATATAGAGGAGTTTTTAACAGTTGTTTATAAATAAATAAAGTAGAAAACTACGTACATGATCAAGCTCTGCCTTAGAGTCATAATAGGCCATGTCCAGCTCCTGGTGACACACATGTGAATTAATATTTTTTGTAAAGCACTTTCATTTTTTTCATAGTTTTCAGACCAATATTTGTACAAGTATCGCAGAGTTCTCGCCGATACCGATACCAAGCACTTGACAACACAATTTCAATCAACACCATCACAATTAAATGTAAACAAAGACCTTTCTGCGTTTCTAGATGAATCCTTTTTAACTTGTGTGGGTTTTTTTTTTGCCTTCAGTATCATTGGCTGGTATCAGCATCTTTTACAAAAACTCGATACCTGGAAACAAGGCCTGAATTGTATTTTGTATCAGTACTCGCCCATCCCTATATTTAAATAACCAGATAAAAATAAATCGTTATGAGGAGTGATAAAAGCCTTGACAACAAAGTGTTTCAAATCAGTGAGCTTAATGCTGCACATGATGAATCAGGCTCAGGCAAAGTATTGCCATCTGTTAGTGTCATTTTTTTTTTCCTGAGCCCTACCATACTTTAGAATAAGCATGGCATCTTCTCAGAGGCTGATATGTTCCTATTTTCAGACCACATTTGAGCTCTGAATTTTGTTTTTTCCTGAGCCTTTTAGCAGCAGCAGTGCGTGAACCATCAGAGAGTGTCAGTCACACATAAAAGATAGTGTACATGAATAGATACTGCAAAAATGATCTATATCGAAAGTTGCTTGAAGGCAAAGGGAGCTGAATTGAATAAGAACAATTCCAAGTCAAAGAAGAAAGTTCTGCGGTCGTTCTTTTACATCGTTTGCAACCTTCATTGTGCTCAAGCACAAAATATAGAACATGAATAGAAAAACGATGAACTAATGACGATGTTTGTCTTTGTTTACTAACAAATGTACATCCTGTTTTAAATTCAACTTTACCTTGATGCCATCCTGCCAGGTATGCTCGAGCTGGAGCCGTTCAGCCTCAGCGGCCAACCTCTACGGAAACACACAGAAATGATGATGAATTACGTAGATGAGCACCAAAATGAGAAATACAATTAAAATCTTAAATTTAAAGTAGCAAAATCCTCAATTTTATTTATTTTTATTTTCTAATGTGTCAGGAGGATTATTTTTTTGGGGGGGGACTTTTATGAATCATAATTTTGTATTATAATTTTATAATATTTTATATTAGAATTTATAAAAGTCAGTGACTTACTTCGAGAGCTTTGCGCTTCTTCGCCAGAAGTTTCTCGATATCCGAAGCCGCCTTCTCCACGATCTTTCGAGGTTGATTCTTCACCAGACTAAAGCTTCTTCTTTCTTCATTGTATATCTACAAAGCATTTTCAAGGTAGAATTACCAACAACGCTGGTACATACTATATTCTATTATTCATAAATATATCACGTTTGATATTAAAGCTTGAGGATTTGCACCACAAAGCTTCTTTATAGTTGAAATTCACAAGGCACAGGGGGGAAGTTGCTCTTTTTCATCTTGTCTCTTCACACACGTTCTTTGAAGCAATTGTCATAGAGGAATCACTTTCCTGCAGATTCTATTTCGGATTGTTATTCAGACATCACATTTAACCATTTAACTCTGCTACCTTGTTAAAACAATGTGAGTATATACTGACAAGGAGCTCACCACTGCCACCTACTGTAGCGGATGTGCAATTATACCTTATTTGAAGTAAATTCTCTTCCTGTTGGCACAAAACAGAAGCAGTTTCACACGTAGCTACGATACGGCCTGCTGACGATAAAAATAAATTTGACAGCCCCGATGAGCTGTGTAATGGAGTATAGGAATTTTGCACAGCAATTGTTTGGAAAACCTCCTCGTGATCATTGTCTGCAGCAGTATGAGCATGAAGGAATGATTGTGGTCCAAGTGCATCTTCCATCCAGGCTTTGGTGCAGGCTGACCATCTGCTCGCTGTGACACAAACAGAGAGGGCATGTGCCCACGCTCACACACACATCTTCCCCGAGCTCATCTCGCCCTCTCTCGCTTCCGCTGATCCGCGCTCCACGTTGCCAGGACGGCAGCCTCTTGCAGCCCGGTTGTCACCACAATGACACCAATGATCATATCACACGGATTCAGGAAGAAAATCCGGATTTAGTCGTGCGGCGTAGTAATCAAAGAAAGAAATCATGTGAGCGTTGGAAATTGAAATTTCATGGTTGCGAATTTGGCTTGTCCTTCTGCAACGCTTTTTTGAGAAGATGGTCCCATAAGAACATGAGAGTCAGGAGGTATTAATGAATCAGTGCCTGTTTTTGTTTTTTTATTTAGGATTTTCTGTCTCATTGCCTAAAATGAGAATCAAGATGAATGCTTCCCTTGTGATCAAGTCAACAAGATCTAGAGAACTGGATTTTATCTGTTCTAAAACAGTTAAGGGCAAACTAGACACAGCCCGCTCTGTTTAATCCAGCCCACCAAGCATTTTCATGAGTCCAATAAAATTACTTTTTTTTTTTTTAAATGTATTTTTCACAAATTCATCTAAAGGTTCTTAAATCACAATTTGTTATATCATCGCTATGCAGTAGTTTTTGCATCAGCCCGGAATTCTTCCTCATACTTTGATCTATGCAAAATTGATACAATATTGCATTTTTAAAACGTTTCAAGCTTTTACACTGGTTTGTCTGCAAAAGTACAGTGCAACATTATTATATTAATGGATGTTTATGGCTCTGCTAGGAAAGAGACTAAAAGCTTGCTGTCATGATATTGCACATGTGATTTGCACTTTTTTTTTGCAAATTGCTTGGTGCACGTCTTGTGGGCTTAATGTATCCTGAATGAGCTGTATTAATAATAAAAAAATTTTTAAAAAAAAAAAGAAGAGAGCTCAAGGATGACACTCACCCCTTTCAGCTGCTGAGCTCCACTGATGTGCTGAAAGACTCTGTCAATCTCCAGCTCGATGCGTCTCGCCCAGTGCATTATCCTGCAGATAAACATCACAGCCAGCCTTATTGTAGTTTCCGCTCTATGCTTATAACTCTATTACTTGCACATGCAGAAAAGACTTTCATACACACTGGACTGGTCGACTGGTATATGAACTCACGTGGAAGAGGGAATTGTAATATAAATGATGTATTTTTTGAGGTATCACATTTCAAGCAGTTTTGCAGATTTACCCCAATTTATTCAGAAAATTCTCACTTGAGCAGAAAAATGCAAATTTGAAATGCAAGCTCCACCAGTAATAGTGGACATCTGATCACATTTTGTCACTCCTTTTGGTTGCATTTTTTTGCAGGAGCAGCGTGTTGTGATAAGTTGAGAAGTGGCTGCGAGAGAACAGCAAGTCGACTCCATGTGATCATGGAGACCTGCCAAAATGAGCCCGAGTTAAAAAAGACAAATGTTTATATAAGACATTATTTAACAAATGAGCATCCAAGAGCAAGAGTGCCTCCAAAATTAGACACGCTTATCAAAATATCACTTGACTTGAATATCAACAAGCCCCCACAAGTGTCAGGTAGGATATTTTTGAAATCCAACTTTGGGTGAAATTTTAAGAAAAACGGCTTGTGATCACAAAATAGAATTAAATCACCAGAGGGGGAAAAAAACAGGATGGTCAATCTGCGTTCTCTGCCTGATTCTTCTTGTTTTTTTAAGAACACATCAAAAAGGGAGAAAAAAATCACAAGCTCAATGGCAGCTGTTGGAACACAAAGTTGATAATACAGGACAAACAGCACCATTATACTTATTTCTCCCTCCTCACGGTCATGAACGTTCTGTTCTGTGCTCTAGTGTGGTGTTTGTATGTTCTTCCCGTGCATGCGTGGGTTTTCTCTGGATGCTCATCCTCCGACGTTCTAAAAATATGCACGTTTGCTTATTCAAAATTAATGTGAATGTGAGAGAATGTCAATTTGTCTATGTCAATTTTTCCAAATCTGAATCAGAACATTCCCACTATAAAAAATAATTTGGAACTAAAATAAAACACACAACAGTTCAACATGACCTTACAAAAAAATGCCTATGATATTTTTACAAAGTAGCTGTAGCAGTTTGAAAAGTGTGGGTGGAGCTAATGTTTACCAGGAAGTGGCGAAATAATCAAGGGAGAGGGGGAGGGTCCCAAAAAGAGCGACTAATGCTCATGTAATCATGAATAAATAAAAGCATAGTTACTGATGAGAGCAGCTGCTTCAGCGTTAATGAGGAATACACGATGAAGTGCAAAGTCAGCGCTCGATTGCCAGATATTGATGAACTAACCACTGTCTAATGATTCATTAATTAAGTAAATCTCTACTCTCATGTAGCGTTATCCTCCACTGAATTGTTCTCCATTCTGCACTGTAAGTTATATAAAGATCAATTTCTGTCCCTTTGGGTGTCATTTTTCACTATGGCTAATTACTGGACTCCGTTTGTACTTCTTGCAGTTTTTCCAAGGTTCACCTATGTCTTCAGGCTGTAAATGTGTCAGGCTACAAAAGAAGAATCAGTCGCTGTAGTATGAGTCACTCTGGAAATACTTAAGAGTCTGTAAAGTGAATATAAGCCCAAACATGTGCAGAGTGAGAACGACGTAGCGCTCCGTCATAGGTAGTCATAAGAACAACTATTTATAAAGTAAGCAATCATTTTTTTCAGGTCACAGTTCAAACATCTGATATTTGACAATCATTCACATTTGGCAGAGTTGTTAAACAACACTCATCGCTGTGGTGTGTCATCGTTACGAGACATTATTTTCATTTTACAGGGATTTGCTTACACTGCTAAGTGATTAACAAGTGTTAAGAAATCATTGGAAAAATTGAACGAAATATTTACAGAGCATATGTGATGCCCCTCACCAAAAATAAACTATAAATTTAAAGCTGTAAAGATGTCTGACTGTTTATAAGACAATCTATCACAGGAGGATTTTACAAGGATGACTAATCCTCTGTGCTGCAGTATCTATTCTTAATTACTAAGGGATGTTTTGGGCCACTCTGCTTCATCAAGGCAACATGCAAGGAGAGATCAGGGCTAGAGGGCCATCTGAGCTATATTTCCAGGCACTCAGCATATAAAAAAAAATAAAAAAAATAGCACTCATGAGGTAGAAGAGGAATGAGAAGTGCACCTATTTGAAATAATTCAATTGATCATGAAATCAACACACTCCGGGCTCCGAAGCTAGAATTACAAACATGCCCTTGCTGTCCAATTGAGACAGGTCAGGAGATGAGTGGACCATCTGGATTTTCTCCCTGAGAAGAGCCTGATTGCAGACCACTAGAAGGGCGGGGGTGGTGGTGGGGTTAATGCTCAAGTTGAGGACCAGCTGTACTGGACCAGCGAGAGGTAAAAGGTTATAAGTTTAAAGCACAGCATCGGTGTGAAGAAGGAAGGAAAATGCTCACATTGCTTACATACTTAAGGAACACACACATATTTAGAGAGGTTGCATTTAAGAGCCCGCATGTTTTTGGGGTGTCTTACTGTTGTAAAGGGGTACAGATAAATGTGAAAGGCTACTAGTTTGGTACACACTTCTAAAATTTGCTCAAATTGCATTGTATTGACATTTCTATATTTACACTAATGTAAGTTTCATTCAAAGGCAATTGCAAGAAAAAAGTTGGATGTAGATAGCAGGTACATGTAAGTGGCACAGTAATGACAAAGAAATGTAGAAGCTTTTCATTGAGCTATTTTGAAAATGGGCCAGCAGGCAACTCAAGTGGGCTTTTGGGAGCTTGTAAGTTCCTCACGGGCACCATGTTAGTGATGCCGGCCATAAACCAACAAGCAGAAAGAAGATAAAGTGCATTTTCTTTAACGTCTGACAGCGTATATCCCGATTCTGTCATTCTAAGTTTCTGCTCATCCTGATGAGGACAAGTGCAACAAATATCTTATTGTTCTTCTCTAACAAAAATGATACTGTACTATATTGTGTTTTCTTTTAAGAAAAACAGTCTCTCGCATAGACGCATTCACACAATTTTCATGGGCGGGTCACATTCCACCACTTTAACTTCAGTACACACACAAAAAAACTCTGAAATAGTAACCACAGCTCTTCAACCTGGCCAAATCCTATTTGCAAACCAATCTGCTGGGTCAAAATATAACCAACCTTCAGATACGGATACACAAAAACACCAACAAGTCCAATAATGGAAAAACAATTGTCTTGTACTTTGCCTCTCACATTGAATGACATAAGCTTGAAACGTGAATATAATTTTTTTTGAGCACAAGTGATGGAAATGCATATAAAGTGCTTATAATTGAATGTTTCAAATGCAAGACCAGTCTCACACACTTCGGCACATGCACACGCACGCACGCACGCACGCACGCACACACACAAACACACACACTGCTGTAATCAACAGAACACATTACATAACATCCTTAGCCTTGTGTTTTGTGCCAAGGAGGCGGACAAGCCCCAAAGTTGCTCCACGGCTTACGTGTACTGCTGTGGGAAGGTGAGCCCATCGGAACCAGGCCACGCCGCGCTGCCGAGCATCAAGATGATCTGCAGAGATACCAAGCGGACGTCGCTGAAGCACCACCCGCCCCTCGCCATCTTCCATTCAAATGAGCTGCGCGACGCTTGGATGAATGGATGCGAGCGAGAATGAAAAGGAAAAGAGAAAGGAAGGAAGGACGAGGGGAGATAGTCCGAGCTGACCAGTGTCCGACTCAGTTTGCAGGCGAGTTCATCTTTGCGTCTTCAAGAGTGGACGCGGGGGAGGAGGAAGCCTTTGGCCGTGAAGGCATCACGGGCGATGGGAGATGCACTACAGTAGAATGCAGCTGCCAAGACACTGCAGAGTCTTTGCTCCCGCTCACACATACATACACACACGCTGCCTCCTCCTTCTTTTCCTCCAAAACACGCACATACACACACGCACAAGCCGGCGCGTCCACGACACCCTCGCTCCTCACTGGACGGACGAGAGAGCGCGTTCACGTTCACCAGGCAACAGCGAAGCATCAAGTTGAGGCTTTATTTATAACTACAGGGCCACGTGGGGTTTGCATAAATTGAGCTTCTTTTTTTTACCCCCATGGGTGAGCTGCAACGTGGAGCATCTGGCTGCCAGAAGTCAGTGAACGCAACACAAGTTTCAATTGTGATTACCACTGTCAAACGGGGGAAAAAAGTGAACAATATTATTGTTGTTTTTCAAGTGGCTGGCTGTCAAGGTCCACCAGAGCTTTCTGTTATCCTGAACACTGACAGGAAATGCCTGACTTCACATTGCATTTAATCATGAATTTTCTATTGAAATAAGCATATTTATAAGGCTCTACAGTGTTCATGAATATAGATTAGACAGCGGCAATGGCTGGCCTGATGGAGGTTCGGGCTGCATGATTATTAGGCCTATAGAGGGAAATATTGTGATGCAGAGGCTGGGATCTCGCTAACCGTGCAGAATCAGCGCAAACAGAGCGTGGAAATCAGCCTGCAAGACCTCACGATGATGTACATAACACTGGAGTATTTGCCAGACATTTGCTTCTTTTGTGTGAGTAAAGGAAATTAAGGGGGATAAATGCAACATGCTAAAGTTTACATACAATTTACATAGGGCTTACACTTTCTATCTGCGGGAGGCAAGAGGAAGAATAGTAATATGACATTTTCTGCATCATTGATTATAGTCTTCCAATGTGTTAGTGGTACAAAAGAAATAATAGCTGTGATGTAGCATTGTTGTTATAGTGATGCATGCACAGCAGCACAGTTTCGCTTCTAGCTTATCGAAACTGCTGGCAGCCTTTATTATAAATTACGTTGAATTCATGTATGGGATTTCACAGTTGAAAAAATCTAATATTGAATATTTATGTGCTACTATGTATTTGAGATTTATTCTTGCATAGGCCTGTGGACAGGTGAATGCAGTGACTGCATGACATTTCAGAGTTGTTGTTTGTGCTGTGGCATGGCACAGCGGGCCATCGCAGTGGAACCAAATGCCACTCAGTTGGAAGACTTACAATACGATAAAAAAGAGACTATATGAGTTAAAGTCAACACACCTTACTTCGTTTTTATATCATATTTTTCTAACTCTTTCATCCTAACAGATTATTTTTTTCATCCTGACATACAGGCGCAAAAATACCTGTTGGATATGCTCCCGGAAAAAATTAGGGTGAAATACAACAAAAAAATGGTATTATTTTAATTTAAGGATTATTATTGGAACTTTCCTTTGTCCATTTTTGTAAGTTTACAGTGCATTAATTTTTGTATGAAGCACTACTAAATTCTCACAAGTACAAAGCTGAGGTGTTGACCTGACATAACCCCTGAGGCTCTCCTGAGATGACTCATGGTGGAAGAGGTGGGTGAACCCTCTATTGATTTTAAATGAAAGGCAAACACATGAAATTATTGTGAGAAGTCATGAACATGATTTCTATCGTCAGATAGATGGATATCATTAATTATCATTAACGGTCATTTGTGCATGTTTGTTTTTTTTAGAAGTGCGTATGAACTGTTGGCCATTTGCTTCTCAGTTTCAAACAGGTTGGTGACCTTATTTTATGTATTTGAGTTCAGCTTTAAGTCCCCGACGGCTCCCCCGTGTGCTAATACAGCTGTCATGTCCTGGGGAGAGCCAAGACTAATTACAGACTGCGCAGCCTTCCTGCCAGTTTCCCTTGGAGAGACAAACGTGGTTAATTGGACGAGCTCACCAAAGGGAGCTGAACTGTGAAAATGAACTTGTGCGTCATGTAAACAGCACTGCAGATAACAGTGGCGATGACATCACCAAAAAGGGTCTTGCAGCTACTAGTATCATTCATTATTATAAATAAAATAATTCAATCATTTCTGTTTAACTTTGCAATTATTGAATACGTTAAAGAAAAATGTTGAATACCTATGATTTTCTTTTCCCATTAAAAATGTATAATCAATCAATAAGATTATTAATAATGGATACATTTTCTTTAAGCAATTTTTGGGACAAAATGGTTGCAACAAATTATACTCAACCTAGCAATAAAAAAAAGGGTTTACATGATGACGTACTTTACATGACATTTGCTATGAATATCAGCGATTTATTAAAGCAGATGGCTGGCTGGAGGTTAAACATTGATGCTGCAGGTCGGTGGGAAACTCGCTCTAAGTTCATGTCAGCGTGAAAAATAAAAAAATTAAAATTTGCCCATGTAATCAGATATATTTATTAAATAAAATACTAGTGGTGGAAAGTTGATTCAGTAAGTGTTTTTCAATTATCTGTCATTTATCTCGACATCTGTGCCAAATGAGTTTAAAACTGTCAGACAAACAAATTGCCATAGGGATGAATCTTTTAAGTCAAGCATATTAACTGTGAGAATCAATTGAAAAAAACTATAAACCTGAGATCTAAAAGCAATCAAGATTGCCAAGGCTTGATTTGTGGTCTATGTGATTATTCTTTGGTTATCCTTAGGCCTCATCTGGAGAGGCGGGTACATTGGCAAGAGCTGGGATGAGCTTTTTGTACACGTCGATACCTTTCAGAAAGACGCGTTCGTTCAGAAATTCGTTGTGGTCGTGCAGCAGGATGGGCGTGTGGTTCATTGGGGAGAAGCCAATGGCAGGAATCCCGACCTTAAAGACATAAAACGGGATCAGCAAAAAATAACTGATAAAGAACAGTCATAGGGAGAGGGTGACTAAATACTCACAGCTCGGATAAAGCGGCTGTCTGTAGCAGCGGGAAATATCTCCTTCTGAAGAGTCCAATCCCTGCAGCGTGCCATTTTCAACACATGATGCCTTGGGTCAAACTTTACCGAGCGCATTTTTGTTGTTATGAGGTTGCCTAAATACATTGCCACCTAATCCAGACAAATGAGGGTGAAATATATGAATTTCTGTGTGTGATTTCCAGGATTAATGATAAGATAAAAGGTCTTACGCAATGGGGAGCCTTAAGTAATTAAATTCCTGTGGTGCACCTTTAAATGTGCTGATCTTGCGGGAAATTAACATGAGTAATTTACAATCATATAAATTGTGTGTGTAAAAAAAGGTTTGTCAGGTGGGGGTGAACATGAAACTCACATTTCTTTGCAGGCTTGACTAAAAGCACTCCACCAGGGGTCACTTTCACATGTGGACGTAATGTTCTGGTCCATGTGTTTCTGCACAAAACAACGGCAGTCAATTGAGCTGTCATGCAGCAGCAGCCACAGCAGTAATGAATCTGAGAGCTTACCTGAGCAAAGTCATACGTGATACCATCGCCTGCTTCTTTACACCACCCCTGGATCACTTTCTCAAACTCCTGATGTGATTTAAAAAAAAAATACCATGTTACAATCACAGACCTCTACCAGCATATGAAAAAAAACATTCACCTGTAGATTTACTGTTGGTGGAATTCTCAGGTCAAAGCTGACATCCATTTCAGCTGGAATGACATTATAGGCCACACCCCCTTTCACCATGGTCATATTAACTGAGGTGACATCACCCAGCGTGAAACACTGGCTGGTGTTCAGCCTGGAAGTGATGAGAGATGAGAATGATACGCTTGTAAAAAAAATGCATTTTGGACAATTAAAATACAGTGGTGTCTACCACCAGGGGGCAGTACAATACAGGCATAGAGACACAAAGAAGTGTTTCACTTTGTATTGGAATATTGCCTATGTGTTGCTTCACTATTTGTATTCAAATAACCACTGCTTCAAGATTTTTAACAAGAATAAATCACTAGAAAAAAAAAATCATCCACTCTTGCCTGTGTTTCTCTTTCTCTCTGAAAGCCAGGAAAGAGTTGATGATGCAGCGCTGTAAAAGAGATACAAATAGTCAGCATTGTGCACGTCTGTTTCAAGAAACGTCAATACAAAATTCAAGACACTCACAAGCTTCTCAGCCGCCGTGTTTTCCACAAACCTCGAACCGTGACCGGGATTACCAGGACAGTGGATGGTAATCCCTGGAAAGAGGATGACGCACTGTTTTGATTTAACTTGGGCACCTTAAAACTATTCTTTTTTTTTTTTTTTTGTAAGGTTGAATTTTTATACTCACACCAGGGATTCCTTTCTCCATAGAAAACGGTGAAAGCATTACCGGGGTTGGCCAGACCTACAGAGCAGATATGGTGTAGAAACTATACTAAAGCAGCATCAACTAAACAACCAACATAACTGTCCCAAGCACTTCCTTTGGGTATCAGAAGTGCTTATCTAATGACTGAAATCCATCCAAATCAACTAGGTCACATCATATCATATTTTCAAATTGGCTGACAATAAAATCTGTGGATAGCAATAACAGCGAGATATTGGTTGCGAGATAATGGAAACGAGTGGGAGGCCACCGCTAAAAGTGACAACCATTTGTTTTAATGATTATTACGTCACTTCCATTTAAATCGTCGTGTGACAAATGCATTCAGCTTCGCGGGAAATTGAAATTGGTTAGGCAGCTTAAGGCGCGTTTTAATTGTCTCCTACAATACGAATTTCATGCAGTTGTTTAATCAAGTATTTCTATAGTGTTAAAAATACAAAATGGGGTCACAGTGAGTTGCTTGATATAAATTTTCTTTATACATAAGCATCTCAATCAGTAACATCTCACTGGGATCAAATTCAAAATTTGCAACTCGGGTAGATAAAAGCATGCATCAAGATGAAAGGTCATCCAGGAGAAATACGGCAGCACGTGGAGCAATGTCGAAATTCAGCACCGTGCTGACACATTAACCTAGTTATTTTCCAATAAGTAACTGAGCACTCTCAGAGGGGTGAAGCTTGGGGTTGGTGTTAACTTGCCGTGTTATCCATTTACCTTCATCTAGGGCAAAGCCGATGTTTAATTTCTGGAACTCGGGATGCTTCACAAATGTTTCCATGCCTTTCTCACCACCAACTTCTTCATCTGCATGACAAAAATAAATACACATCAAAATAGGAAAGGAGATCTAATAAATGAAATCCAATAAAAGTAAAATACTTACCAGGAACAAACATTAAGTGCACAGTCCGCGCAAATTTCTGTCCCTCCGCCTTCAGCTGTCTCACAGCCTGAATGTACCTGCGCAGACGCAAACAGGAAGTCTGTAAAATGGTTGACAAGAACTAGAAGAAGAATATGATTTCTCTGTCATGTGTAGGAAGAGTTGTCCAGGATTTGTTTTTGTACCCACTGAATTGACACACATTTCATATCCTGCGAGCCGCGGCCGTAAATGTTGCCGTCTGCATCTTTGAAAGCACTGAAAGCATCGTATTTCCAATGCTCCTAGAGAAGACAATGACAAATCGCTATGTGAATATGTCTAGAAACACTCATGAGCTTTCAAATAGATTTTCTACAGCGCTTGACCTGGAAAACCGGAACGACATCTGTGTGGGAATTCAATA
This sequence comes from Syngnathus floridae, assembly GCF_059516105.1. NCBI lineage: Eukaryota > Metazoa > Chordata > Actinopteri > Syngnathiformes > Syngnathidae > Syngnathus > Syngnathus floridae. The sequence continues at coordinate 7,973,223 of NC_142423.1, read as the reverse complement.
AAATTGATTTCAAGTTGGGGTTTGTCCCTTGCCAGGTCAAGATGGACACAACTTTGCCTGGACAAACCTGCCAAGAGAAACAAAGTCTGCTCAAAACATTTATTCAAAGGAATTATGATTGACAATCGAGGGGGAAATTACAAATAATTTATTAATTGGTAGATTCTATATGAACTTTAGCTGTCGATAAGTATCACGTCTGGCAGCTGAGACGCTCGCAAACTTGAGAGAGATCACAAAACCTCACCTCTATCTTCTTAATGGGCAATCCGAGTTCCCCTGCAATTCGATCAAGAAACCTCAGCGCACTATCTATGAGAAGAACAATTTATTTAAAGACAAACATCTACATTAAAAGGTACAATGAACGCGTATATTGACAATTTGTTCATTTCCAGTGAGGGGCGCACAAACCTTTTGCGCCAGCTGTTTGACATTTCCTCCATGTCAACTAAAACAAGTTGGAAAACTCACCATAGTCTGGTTCTGGGTGGACCGTCCTGAGGCGGAGGTACTCTCTGAAGAGACTAACAGAAGGTTCTTCGCCCTCGGGACATATTTGTCTACCTGCTACCCCTGGTCCGTCTTTGTCAGGTAGCATGTTGACGTCTTCTGATAACACAGACGAACAACGTGGAAGGTAACGGGCCGGTTGGTTCGAGCTAAATCTGCTAGCAGTGTATTTGACAAGCTGACGAGCGACAACTTTAAATTGACATCCCGATTGGTTTATGTTGTTTGCAAGTAAATATAAGTACATACCAGACTGTCTCACTTGTTAATTGACTACCGGTCGCCTTTCCAGGAAATAGACGTGTTAAGTAAGACACAAGCACGCAGCTAGATTTGCTGCACCTTTTATTTCAGCTGTACGGTAAAGGTAGTCGGAAAACACATTTCAAAATAAAAGCTTCATTGATTAAAAGCTAGTCAGACGTCTTGCGATCAATGATTAATTTTGAAAAACATTTATGTGTAAGATATTTTGAATTAATTAGCACCCCGCTGCCCATAAAAATAATGGACTGTCAATGTTCGAACTGTGCACAATGTGTCACACGGGCTTATAAATGTGCTTTTATTTTGAAATCATCCCAAACTCCTGCAAACGTTTTACTGTAATACATGGTTCTGATGTACCAAACACAGAGTCTTTAGTATAACTTGCATAACACAAAACTAGTTTTGTAACAAGTCTCTTTTTTTTTTTTTTTTTTTTTGGGGCATGTTTGTAACAAGCAAAACTTGTATATCCACTGCATTGTTACACATTTTAGGTCCTGTGAATCCAGGGTCATAAATGTTGCCCTCTGCATCTCTGAAAGCAGTTAAGTTTATTTCCTATGCAACTGGTGAAGAAACATAAAATTTGTTTTCTGCAAGCTCGGCACCCGTTGTAAAACTATTTCATTATACTGTAATGCTCAATACCGTGCATAAAAAAATATATCGGAGTTTCTAAGTTCATGTAAGTGTAACTTAAAAAGCAACTGATTTAGGTATCCTAAAAATAACTCTCCACACTGGCTGCAAATATTGTATATTAAATTTTATTTTATTATCAGAAACATGTTTTTCAACATGAACTTCCTTGCATTTTCCATTGTCGAGAGCATTTGTTTTGCTTTGTTTTACATTTGCACACATCTGGAATGTCTAAAATGAAGAGTGACCACTAGCTTTTCCCAGAGCACATGCATTTGCCCCGGCTACATTTTGCACAATTTACAGCAGTAATTTCTCATGTCACCTACAAAAATGGCAACACTGATGCAAACTCAATCCTTTTATATTTTTTTGGGGCATGCAAAGAGAAATGTCACGCAACTGTACAAGTGGGGACTTATTGCACAAATTGTTTCATGATGAAAATGAATAAATTATATATAGTCAGAAATCTGAGCTTTCTTTGCTTCTGTTTTATCCACATCATATAGCTTCTTCCTCTTGCAACAATAACGACTTTTTTGTAATCCTATTTTGCCAAAGCAAGCTCATGCCAGGCCAAGTCAAGTACCTCCTCATGTTTTCCCGTCCATCTTTGCTGCAGCACATCTCACTTCAAATTTCCGAGAAATTCGATCAGCCCTTGGTGAAATTCTCTCGGTTTGTCCATGTAGCACGCGTGGCGAGCTTCATCCAGCTTGAGCACAATGTGATGAGGAAGTTGGGCAAGGTTTTTATGAGACTGGGCGCCCAGATTAGTGTCAAGGGCCCCGAACACAATCAGGGTAGGTGTCTGGAGAGTACATTACAAAGTCAAAATATGTCAAAAATTATTATCTATATTACGGCAGAATATCGAATGAGATCCCATTAGATTATTGTGTTGCTCACCTGGATATTCTGATACTGTTGTGGCGTGTAACTTCGAGTACCGACAGGCGCTATGGGAACAAAGCCTCGCAGCTGTCCGCTGTTCTTCATGAGGAATGGGATGGAGTAATGGCCGCTCATGGAAGGACTCACAAGCACCGCCGCCCTCACACCCAGTGATTCCATGAACCTGGAGAGCAGGTCCACTCGACTTTGATCGGTCTTGAGGGTCTCAGAGTCGGGCGACTTGCCATACCCTGACAAAAAGGTATTAAAGAAAGATTACAGACATACAGGTAGGATTTATAAGTGAAATTAAGTGTGAGCATTGTCGTCTTATTTTAAACCACAAGAGGGCGCACTGCAAATTGCTGAGCCAATATATTTATAGTCATACCACTGTTACGTTACTGCTCGGGTATGACTGTATAATAATAGTGATAATTACACACATTAAAAAAAACTGCTGCAATGCTGTTTTACGGGAATTTGTCAACTGAATTCAGCGTGGACAGAACAATTATCTCACCACTTGACTATTGTGTTATTACTAGGGTTGAGCAAGACAGCCTTATTTCAAAGTACATGCAACCTTTTACCCAACTAGTAACTAAAAATTAGAAAATAGAAAAGAAATATGCTATTATTTTTTACTTCAAGTTTTATAATCTTAAGGAAAATTAGTATCTATATTGGGATATTCATGTCTTTAAAATTATCAGACAGTTTTGAGGGAAGATGTTATGCATCATGAGTGGTATCTGTACTTAGTATCGACTTAGTATTGACTACTCAAGAATTGAGTGCTTGTACTGGTTTCAGTCAGAAAAAAATGGTATCAAACATCCCTAATTATTTCTGTACCTGGCAGGTCCATGGCTAAAGCCTGATATCCATTAGTAGCAAGAAGGGCCATGGTACCAAGTTCTTCCCATGTTTTTGATGTGAAGGCCTGGCCATGCAAAAGTACCACTTGTAACCTGCAATCAGACATGACACTGTATCTGGGACTCCACCTGACTTTAATAATCCAAGTTTAGATGATTTAAAGAACCGTTGCTAGATGTTAATCAGCTGTGCTATCGTGAGCTCACCTGGGCAGTATCTGTCGTCCAGCTCCGTCGATGGGCAAAGCTTCACGGAAAAAAAGTGGTGGGTCCCCAGGCAGATGTCCTGTGCGAACCGACACGTTGACGTTGGGAAGTGGCGGTGGGGATGTGGCCAAGAGCCCGAGTCTTTGTGCGTTGAGGGATGGCTCCATGTTGCCTTGACGTATGGAGGGCAGTAGCAGGTACAGTAATAAGGTGGCCAACAACACCATGCCCAGGATCACCATACGATTGCGCAGGAACACCATTTTAGAGTTTGAACGACCTGGAAAGTGGTGGGAATTCCATACAGATATGTCTTATTCATATCAAATGTATGAAACGTGTCATAACTCCAAAACAAATATATGAATTGGGAAGGAAATGAATTCTGTTACCTATGACATATTTAGGACAATGCTAACATCCAGGAGTTACTGGCGATTATTTCTGACCACAGAAACCAATCCCGATATAAAAATAAATTTATGTTCTTTTTAAAATACTATCAATAGATATGGTTGTAGTTTGCACTATAACCGCATCTACTGGTTAAGAGGCAAAATAGTAAGTCCCAAAATGATGCAGTGTATGTATTTCGACACCACTGAAAAATACAACAATAATGATAATTATATTGTGAAGTACCTCAACCCATCCCGATTTCAGATGAAAGGCAGCTAACGTTACATCAGCTAAGTATGCTATGCGTCTCAATGGGATGTTGAAGATTAATTAGTAGAACCCCAATCAAACATACCGAAACAAGGGAAGACACTGCAGGACATTCATTGACGAAAAAACAATGTTGTCTTCTTTGCCGTCATGTCTCCCGAATCAAACTTGTAGGGTGAATTTAAGCTGTTTTTAGTCCGGGGTATTGACGTTGGTTAGCAATGTGAAGACCTCTAAATAAGCATTAATGCCAGCTAGCCGATATTCGACGTGAGCTTCGTAATGTACGTGCGTATTAGTTTCTTTTGTAAAAGAACGAGGAAAAACATTTGCGTTAACTGCTGTTATATACACACGATGACGAACGTAAAACTGTTCTATATTTAATATATTCCGTGGTGTTAGAAAAATATTCTTTAACGCTTTGTTTCTGGACGAACCATATTACGTGCTGGACATAACAACCGACTGAGTGAGACACGTCACTTCCTGTAGATGTTGCACAAACGTGTAAAATAAAAAAAAAATGGTTGGGGAAAAAAATATTTTGTTCAGAAAATAATATACGCAGAGTTAAGAAAGGAATACTGCACAAGTCACATTCAGATGCGTTTTAATGTAAAAAAAAAAAATCAAATGAGAACATTAAATACTGAATTAAAAACATGTAATCAAGCCTGTTTGTTTTTTTCTGGTTTGGTTTCTAACTATGACATCAATGTATGTGAGGAAAACACAACTTGCAAACACTCCCCCAAAACAATGTAAATACTAAATGAAAAGACCATACACAATGCACTGTTTGTCGTCCCTGTACAAACTTTACGCAGCAGCCTCTTGTTCAACAGAAAATGGGTTAAAGTGCAGAATTCCATAATGTTTCCAGAAATCATTGTAAACATTTTGTTCCATAATAGCATTTGAGATATTCCTTTCGCTCCTAACGCATTTAGGTGACTAAAGACTCTTTGCCCATTGACATCACGACATAAATCCAGAACCTATCTATATCTATCTATCTATATATAGATATATATTCATCATTGAAAAGCTTCATAACCTTTACTTTTCCTTTACTCGTACAACTTTCATATGAAAAACTGAAAGGCATTTGGACTGGTACAAGACACTGTAAACCGATACAAGGCTGAGATGAACACTGCATTAAAAACGCGAATGGCATCTGTAAACAAAGAAACTCGACTGCAACATCACACTTCTCAAATATAACAGCTCAGGCCCAGCCACATTATTTTATATTATTAATAAAAAGCACATACAGCCATGTCATGGTCAAGCATTTGTTTTCTTCCCACCAAACAAAGGTAGAAATAAAGATTTTTTTTTTTTGAGAACTATCACTCATGTTGACTAGCAGGAAAATAAGTTTGAGGCGAAAAGATTGCGGGGTGGGGGCTGCGGAATGGGAGGGAGTGTCATGTTACTATAAAGGACAAAATGATAATGCAGATGTGTTCTCTGAAATGTTGAAAATATTCTATGCTGCATAGTATGATTTGTAATAATTCGGCACCTTCTAGCATAGTAAATTGTTTTAGACAAAGTCAAAGTGATTAAGCAACAAATTGAAATGTACTGTAGAAAAAAAAAGACACTGCGGTCGAGACAGAGAGTATGTATCACCATCTGGAGGTCAAGGACAGCATGGTGCATGCGGCCTGAGAGAAATGTATGAATTTCAAACAACGTTATGAGCATTTGGCTGTAGAATGTGGTCAAGCATTTGGAGAGCTTCTCGTGAAGCCTGACTCACACTCGCATTATTTTGTTAGAAAGATGCTCGGGAGGGGAAAAGAAAAATAAGACCACATTTGGGAAATCTGGCTAATGTACAAGATAAGTCATCGGCGAGTGATTCAGCAGTATTTGTATTGTTCAGGAACTTGGAGTGAGTTCATGTCAAACAACCCAACTAGAATCATTTGAAGTTGCTTCTTTTTCCTCACTGTAACAGAATGAGGAGTCCAAGCGGGAGTAAAATGCAAAGCGGCCATATTCCTAGAACAGAGGGGGCTTTATTCTGCCCTTTGGCTCTCAGAGCACAGGCTTCCCCCTGGTAACCAGTGTAGCACTGGCACTGGAAGTGTTGACGGAAAAGAGCCAGCTCGGCCTGACTGGGCTTTCCGCTCACCTTCAGGCGGCCGTTCTGCCGAGTGATGCTGTGCGTGGACGGGCTGAGGTGCAAGTACGTGTCGTCGTCGGGCTGACTGCGCAGGCAGCGGCCGTGCAGGTTGCAGCGTGTGCGACTGCACTCTTCGGCCGCCGTGGACACATTGAGCAGGTAGCGGCCCAATGCTCCGTTGAGATAATCTTTAAGGGTCAAGCAGCCGCTCTTGCTCGAGTAGGACGAGTCTCCCCAGAAGATGACTCCCGCCGCTCCCAGTGCAACGCTCTCACCGATGGTGGACACCAGATCTGTCTGTCAAATGCAGCCACACGCAGGTCATACATTGGGCGCTTGACAGCTACGAACCTCAAACCTGGCAGGACTAAAAACACCGGAACCTCAAATGCCCTCCAGGTTGGGCAAAATCTACTCGCTCACTTACATAAACACTTATGGACAAGGTAACAAAGATTTTATGGCGCCGCACCCTTTAGCACTTGTGACTGTGATGTAACAAGACTCCAACTGACCTCAGTGAGGAGATCCATCTGATTGATGTACGTGGGGCGGGTGTAGACGAAAACCGGACGTGCCAATCCGTCCCCAACAGATGCCAGGCGCATGGCCTCCTTCACCCTGTTGCGCACAAAAAGGCGCCCATAACGTGTGGAGCGCAGCACGGCCCCCATGTATATGGAAGGGAAGAGCGCCGTGCACTCCATCCACAGCCAGTTGAGCTTGTCGTTACGGGCCATCTCCAAGTCGGGGCAGCGACCCGTGTAGCCCTCCAGACCATTCCTGTAGTCATGGTTGTAGCAATCCGGGAACAAGTAGAAGCCCCACACTTGATTGGGCCTCAAATTCTTTGCATGTTTCAGCGTCTCAAGCATGAATTTACGAGCCGACAGCTCAAACTCCTGCCAGGCCACTTTTGCAGCTTGCGCCTGGCTCCATGTTGGGTTCTTCTTCAGAACCATTTCCTGCGATTTACGTCGATAGATGTCTTTAGATTCCCAATTCCTGATCCACAGCGGGCGCCACTCTTCCCAGTCGATAACAGCCAAACCTTTGGCCTCTGGTTCCCGGATGTATTTCAGCACACCTTCTGGCATCTTTTCATAGTGTTCAACCAGGCTGGCAAGCTGCGGAAGGCCATTGTTAACCGCAGTGCCATCATGATCGTAATAAGGGTAAAGGCCTAGGCGCTCCTTGTAGAATATGGTCAGGTTTTGTCGGACAAAGCCCTCGTTGGGCGAGGCCACAATGTCAAACTGGTCCAAGGGTAAAGTGACATCGTGCCTCGGGAAACAGTCCTGAGTGGCAGCATTCCAAACCTGGAGAACTGGTGTCTGGGAATATAAAGGCCATCTTGTTTGCTTAGCGTGTGTTCCGCATACACCCGTCCATGTTGCTGTCGCGGTCAGGATCACGCAATTCAGCCAGAGAGCCTCCATGGCCAACCCTCACCTTTTCTCCTGTGACTCTGCCAAAATGAACATATAGAACAAATATTCCTTTTGTAAAGAGCTAATTCCACAGCGGACCCATTTTTTGCCATTTGACAAATTCAGCGACTCACTTTTTTTTTTCTTTTTTTTTTTTAAATTGAAGAAAAATCTCACCCATTTGCATTTCAAGTAAACATATTTTAATTTTAAATTACAATTGTGGTAAATCTATCTATAGTTTGTAAGTGCTTGAAAGGCTTTGAGCCTCTGTGGTATATGTATGGTTTACTTTAAATTATTTATAAAGACAGTTTTAATCACATTTAAGGGATCAAGTATTCGCAGATTTTAGCTAAATATGGTCGGGGTTGGTTCCTATTTCCCAATACCGGGGTAGTTGCTTTCCTGATTTTTAATAAGTGCTGCGTTGACAGAGTATTTCATACGATTATGAAGCCGTAAAATCAATTAAATCCAATATGAAGATAAAATTATCTTGTATAAATTAATAGAAGATACCGTAATTTTACGAAAGTACTAAACGTTAGTCATCAGTAGTACATGAACGCATCATTTGCATTTTGGAAACAAGCTGTGATTTAACATCTGAATATCTTTCACTATCCTTATCTTTACAATAAATATTTATTTTGATAGCTTTAGTTTTAAATGGACTGACCACGGGATTTAGTTCCGAGCGCGATCTTCCAAATGTGCTGAGTTAGCTCAACGCGGACGTCCTCTTTTCCCGTCAGATCTGTTCAAGTTCCTTCTACTCACCGATGGATAAATGACTTTTCCAAGGGCTTGCCATGAGAAATATGACCGTCATAATTCTTCAGTGCATGCTGATCATAATAAAGGGAGGGGGTGGAGAGTCAAACTTTGGATCCTCAGAAAGAGACCGCAGCAGGAAAGCTGACGGGAACTACATTGTTCATGAACAGACGAAATTTTCGATCTCCAAACTTGTAGGGGTGTAACAAGTAGAATCAAATTGATAAAACTATAATTTCATCTCAATTTTGGTCTATAAATCGTTACTTTGGGTAATTGAAAAATACTTTCCGCTAAAATGTAATTTTCGACTCAGATAAATCAATATTTTGTCAATTAGTCATACCGCCATGAGAAGAGTTTACCCCCTTACGATAAAGTCAATCGTTGGTTCCCCAATCGCCGGTGTCAATTGAGTAACCAGAAACAGCCTCCGGTGACGGACGCAAACTAGCAGATGTTGAATGGTTCCTACTAGCGAATTTTGTTATTTCGTTTAAACATGATTTTCTGTCAGAAATTAAAGGTTATATAGCAAATTATGTACGTATATTAAACAGCACATAAATCAATGTGTGGTTTAAGATTAATGCACATTTTTGAAGGCATGTCATAAAACTGTATGCCTTTTGATTGATAAAACAGAAATACTTTTGCATAAATAAAAAAAAAAATGATTATATAAAAACATATCTTGAAGGTACATCTTACCTCTGAGTCTTAAAAATCAGGATAATGGCAATTTAGGGGTTCTTTGAGGGTTTTCTTCAAATGTATTAAATGTAAGCGACTCCACCGAAGAGATGAAATGAGTGAGTAGAATTGCCCTTTGGCTCTTTACATATCCATTAGACTCCTCCTCTGATTGACTTGAGTCTGCAGACTATGAACTTCAACATTTATAGCGTACAATTTCCAGTTTTAATTATATAATTGTCACTGGATGACTGGATGATCATTAAAGTATTACAAACATAATCACAATTCAGTAATTGTACTTATGCAGAACATAACCACGAGATAAAAAGTCACAAATAATTCTGAATCGTTTTGAAAATGCAATTAAATGGGGTTTGATTTCAACACTGATCTATTCATCTCTTTATCCTTTAAAGACAACAATATTGAGGGGATTTGCAGAAGGCATTTTCCCAGGCAAACATTAATGACCTTCACAGATCTCTTCCTCCTAAAGCATCACTCAACCCTGCCCTCAAGAAAATTGCTTGACTTTACAATTTCCTTTGGAGGTGGATCAGGTCAAAACATTAGATTTTGTTACAGTTCAATTTAATGTTGTTTACTTCGGGTTACGGTCAAATAGCTCAATTTAGACACGGACAAGTTGCATGGGAATTTTTGCTCTGATAAATTACAAAATTTCTTTCGATATGCTCCATTTGAACTGAATGTCCTGAAAACTGCATTAAACAATTTTTGTGTAAGAAGAAAGGCCAAAACACAATGAGGCATTTTAATGTGTATTTAAAATGAAAAAAAATGTTATAATAAATTAAAAGTGAAATATCGTATGCAGAAGCAGCAAAGCACAGATCGGGTCTCGAGGCGGACGTCTCTACTCCTGTTGTAACTCCTATGTGACATCACGCCAAAATCATTGAAGCGTTTCAATTTAATTGGAGGGCAACTGATTGTCAACTCTCTCTGTTATTACAAGCAATCATCTGATCCTTTCCCCATGCATTGCAAAGTTGAAATGAAAAAGAAAAAATGAACAATGCTTAAGTGTGCAACTACTTTACTTCTGTAGGTAATACCACGTGAGAGGAGGACTCTGTAATGATCCCCTTAAAGAGTTCCATACCTGAAAATAATCTGCAGCAATCAATTCAGAAGTCCAACCTATCCCATGTCTGCAACAACACACTTAGCGTACATGCATACACACACAAACCATGTAAACCGAGTTTTAACTTGCCACCATCTCTCCCATAGGTGATCTATAAAGCGTCGCTAGCAACAGATCACATGCAGAGGCTCGGCCCACATGACATCATCTTGACCACAGACGCACTTTAAATACATCAAGAGATGTGTAGTGTGTTAGCGGAAAATTTCTGGTCTCCTGGTTGCAGGGAGTGGGGGGAAACCACGGGACGGCGCTGACACAGCGTGTTTGTCTTGGACATCTTCAGACTTCACAAAGGACGACAGGGAAATCTACATGGATGCACGGGAAGTCCAGCTTTATCATTCCCTGCAAGAGACAAACAGTGAGTGTGTGTAATCTTTACGTAGAGCAAACTACTTATGCTAATTTCAACCTTCTCACCTGAGGTGTCAAGTTTTTGTGAATCCTCTTCAGCTTGGCTTTTTTACGCCCATTTTTGGTCACTATAGTCTCTTCATAGAACTCGTGGGCCAGGTCACCATCTTCGTCCAAGAACAGAGAGCTGCAGCGAGCGAGAGAGAAGCAAGAGCAAACCTTTCGTGAGGTTCACAGGAGCACTAAATTGAGAAGATTCAAAGGCTTTAGGTGTGTTTATCATTCGTGTGGGGTGCAGGTGGACGCAAAGCAGCTTTCCTTGTTCAACCCCTGGACAGCCTGAGCAAGCAAGATAATCCTCATGAGCACATGATCAGGGTAGCTGGGGGTCCGAAGCTTTTCTTACTATTATTAAAAATATAAAGCCATGTAAAGTGGGAGTGGGACCCACAAACTCCGAGAATGCTTTAAGACGTCATTAACTAACTAGTTAATTTGCTTTTTAGAGAAAATGAAGCTTCAAATTTGTGTTATGAACCATTTGTATTTTTAGACTTCTCTAGATGACACTGTTGGATTAAATAAAGGGGTTTAAGAAATGGCATGTGAACTTATGCTAAACAAAGACTGCCATCTGGAGGACTTAAAAAAATACTACAACCGGTTTGTGAAACTAATTTCAAGCATCATTTCTCATCAAAAAAGTTAAAGTCCCAATGATTGTCACAACTGGGTGCGGTGAAATTTGGCTCTGCATTTAACTCATCCCCGAAGGGAGCAGTGGGCAGCAGCGGTGCCGCGCCCGCTACCATTATCCTCATCTATGTGTTCATGTGGGTAATTGTGAATGCAGTCAGACAAGAACATCAAGCTGCTCCTAGATGGTCTCATAACTTTGAGCTTTAACATGCTTATTTCTTATTGTAACTTTCTCTTTCGCTTTCCGTGGTCCGTGTTCAGCCAACATAAGTAGGCTACAATCATTTAAATCCAGCATCTTGAGTTAGTTTTAAAAATAATCCCATCCAGGTTCACTGGTGCATTTGCTGAATACAAGTGATAGAAAAACAATGGTGCCCAGGAGTGCCTTACCTTCGCCTGGTAAACACAAATGGAGTTGCGCTTGGGAAACTTCGTGTTCTTGCCAGTGACTGTTCATTTGCATCTTTGGCTTGGTCATCACCACTGCCTGAACCAGAGAAAGGCCAAAATCCTTTGGCTTTGGAGCCGCTGCCACCCATCTTCAACTGCAGCACATAATTTACTTGGGCGTCGCTCTTATCAGTTGAATATGACACTTCTGGATGTGATACCTGGGAAACTAACAAATCCAAGAGAGGTTTTGATCATTGACTTGACAACTCAGCTGCATACATCTGATCCCGAAATTGCTATTTTATCATTCATAGATGGGACATTATAGAGAACAAAGGAATGCTAACCATAATAATATGTTAAAATACAAAATCCTGATTGATGTCGAGTATTTGAGTGTTTGCTTGGAGTCTTTAATTTGAAATTCTCAATTACTGTCTATGGCAGGGCCCTTAGCTACTAAGGCACTATCATAACTAAAACGGGCATCCATTGGACGCCAAAAATAAAGTCCTCTTGCATTTATATGTATTAAAAAAAAAGACCCTAGAATAAATAAACCACGTGGGTGTGACCCGAAAATCACAAAAACATTAGCCATAAGATAAACTGGTTATCTCGGCATGACTAGAAATACTATTATAAATACCAAGACTATTGATAACATAATTCTACCACACGTTCGTACTTACTGACACGACCACACAACTAGTTATACCGTATGACATTTAGCTCAGGTCAGACTGGCACATTAGGCAGAATGACGCTGTCAAAAGCTACGTTTTAGAATAGATGACAGCAGTGGAATTCAGCTTTCTCGACAACATACCGAGCGTGGCTCTTGATAGTTTCCGAAAAAAATGATGTTTTTCCTAACAAACTCGATCTAACAGCGCACTTAATTTGAGTGTATTTTGCGGGACCTAGCAAGAGTAGTTGCTAGCGTGAAAACCCATCGAACGTTCTTATTCGCTCTGAGTCTGAACTGGTGAAGGCGCATCAGCAAATCGTAGCGCCCTCTGTAGGACAAGAGTCGAACTGCTCAATGTACTGTTAACAGTGCTGGCCAGCCACTTGAGCGTATTGATTATGATGATGACGTTTATGTTTTACATATATGGCAAAAGAACATCTAATCTTAACACGTCTATTATCAAACAAACTCACTATCAAGAATCAAACAAACAGATTAGTTATCATAATTGGTTTATTAGACACACAAGCACACATTTCCACAGGTTCTCTAAAGTGCCAAGTTGTGAGGAGTGTTGTCCAGAATCAAAACACAACTACAATGAGATAAAATATAAATAATCTAAACAAAGCAGCATTATTCACTGAAAAAAAAGTAATGCAATTAAACTATTCACAATGGCGTGTGTCACAAAAAAAATGTCTCTGCCCTTTTAGTAAACTTTATTAAAACATTTCCAAGTCTGATAAATTACCCTTCGTTTCTAAATGCCCGCTATCCTCGACCCAAACATCAAGCAGGAGCAGTAATCTTCGCCATGGCCTGCTTCATCATGTCCCTGGTACGAGCATATCGTCTCACTATCTGCCGGACATGTTCCTCTTCCTCACGCTGTAGAATACGCAGGAAGTTGCACAGCTCAGGAAAAGTGAATGCATCCCACTGTGAAGGAGAACACAATAAATAAAATAAATAAAAATAACAACGTATCGGTTTATCGTATGACCTTACGTTCACTTCGCCGGTCTCGTTCTCTTTGAGGACCAGACTTAAGACTTTTTCACTTGGTCCTGCACACAAGCGCAGCCGGAGGGGATGTTCATCGTCGCTCAGTTTCCGCATGGACACTATCGAACAAACCACAACAATTGTCAAGTTATCGTCAAGCAGCGTTTGTTTCGATTCGAATAGCTTACCTTGGTTTTGCCTATCGGAGCGCTCAAACAGGGCAAACTTAGCCGGGTTGTCCACCACTGTGAACTTATTGAGCAAAGCCTCGATGACTTCTCGTACCCTCGTTTGGGAGCTTATGTGCAAGTGCTTTGCAGCGTCTTTGGGGAGGTAGAACGATGTCCGTCGCGTCAGTCTCCGGCCGTACTGGTGCTCCTCCTCTGTTGGGCTCTCGGGAGGAGGCAGGGTGATGGGACGGATTAGCTGAAAGTGGACTTTAATAAAACCAGTGTAGGAGCCATCTTTATTCTGAAAGGAGGACAGATGGAGCAGAAGGGAAGTGGCAGCTGAGTTTAGGGTGACACAGAGTACACTCAGAAGGTTGCAACAGAGATACAAAGAAATTACACAAAAGTGGACATCCTTGGAACTATACTAGTCAGAAAGTACTAAAACAGTTGGATAAATTCATTGTGACCCACCATTTGTTCTCCATGTAAGAATCGCAAAAACAAAACAAAAACGAGGGATGTCATGAGAAAAAGAAGTAAATTGTCTCACCGCCATCATGTAGAGATTGCTGTTAATCTGAGCATTGTACTCCTTGACCTTCTGATGAACTTCACCAACACTTAACTCCTGTTTGCGCCAGTCCGTCTGCTCATCCTAATAAGAAACCAGCAGCTCCATTTTAGTAAAAACAGAAAACATGTTTGAATTTTTTTTTTAGGTTTGGCAGAAGTCTACCAATAAAAAACTGATGAGATTTTTGTTTTAAAAAAATAAATAAATAAACACAAAGCTCACCTTTTTCTTTTTGACCCTGTGACAAAAAGATTCACAGGCAGTAAAATATAGCGCTGCTGGAGAGTCACTAAACGCTTGCCTGCTTTCCAAACTCATCTCCAAGGTGCAACTTCTCCTACGAAAGCGCGATGACACAAACTACTCTGAGCTCAGCGTTTTATTTCTCACTTATTTGTGCGCCACATTTACATTTGCTCCGCCCTGACCGTAAAAACCCACCGTAAAATAGCCAGTTAAACAGCACGTTATTTCCCATTGTGTGGGAGGAGATTGAGTGATAATGGATGTATCAATTCGAAACGAGCGCTTCATTTTGTTGTGACCTAAATGTACAATCTATTTAATCATCAAATATAATGAATGTATCAACCATTTTGCTTTTAAAAAGAGAATAATATTTGACTGAGATTGTCAATTTAACACTGTAGTGTTTATAGAGTGGATATAAAAAGTCTGCACACCCCTAGTTGAATGCGATTTGTTTTTCTAAAATAAACAGACCGAAATAAACTTTTTCCACTATTAATGTGGGTATTCAACATAATTATATATTTTTGAGACACTAATTAAAAATAAACAGAAATAATATTGTGGTTGCATAAGTGTGCACACCCTCTTATAACTAGAATGTGCATTTGCTCAGAAAAAAACAATCACAGAAACAAATCTAATACAATTCATCTGATTTGAACAAAATACAATAAAAAGTTTTTTTCAGACTCCTCACCACGTTGGTGTCCGTCTCGATGGAGTCGACTGAGAAATCCGCCTGCCCTGCTGGCAAACATCCGTCTGCGCTGCAGTCGAGCTGGATGAGCGGTCGGCATTTGTGGTGACAAGTGTAGCTGCAATCTACAAAGAGAATGTATATTTTAATATGACAAAATTATTTTCCCCTTTTGGCTCATGCTGGGTGTCGATAAAATGCTTGTGGATTTTGTTTTCCTGACAGATCAAGTGGATGGAACACATCCCTTGGCTACAGTATGGTAACAAGGAGCATCCTGCATTTGAGTGATAAGACAGCTTTGGCAGTGGAATCCTTATGTTTCATCTTATTTAGTAACAGAAATGCATTGAATTCATTTTGAAATGCTCCAAATCACCTCACGCATGTTCTCATGATGCATCATCATCGTCATCATCAACACGGCTCCCGTTTGCAGGAACATGATGACTCAACACAGGCTGACAAACAGAGCTGTCATCCTGCCCAGTTTGATACAGATTTAGTGCTTTCTGCTTTATAGGTCAGCGCCTCCAGTGTACTACTGCTAACTATTGACACACAAACCTCATATGCTGGTGTGATGTGATTTTTTTTCAGTCCAAAAAAATCCACTATAAAAGACCAAAAACTTTGAAAATGGCTTTGACTCCACGAATAATACATTAACGTGTTTTTTACTTGCATGATATTGCAATAAAAAAAATATTTGCAGAGTACTCACTCGTGCAGCGTAGCGCCTGCTTATAAAGACCCCAGATGAATTCTCCACATAAGTCACACCAGGTGAGATGAGTGTGACCGAAGGGCCGGAAGTCGTGACCCACACCGGCTTCTCTGGACGGGGCCTCGATGCTGACGGCGTCCCCAACCAGCCGGACAATGTGGAAGTGCCCAACCTGACTCGAAGCGGCGCGCGGCTCAGCGGCCGCCAGTTCGATGGGATCATTTACACTGAGGTCCTTTAACTCAATCAGCTCACATTTAGACATCCTGCTGGAGACCCAATCACGGACATGTCAAGCGAGCTCTTGCTGTGGCCGTATTTGAGGACTCCCTGAATGTCGTTCAGCATGACACATTCATGTGTTTATTTAAGTGGAAAAAGTTCAAGGTTTGGCTCGGTCGCCTTGCCAGCTTTATGTACTGCAGAGGTCACCAGCAGCCCTGAGGAGATGAAACAAAGCAACTGCTTAAAATCACACTTAAATGCAGAAACCTCAATGCAATCTTTCACTTCTACCTCGGTGACAGCACGGTGCAGTTGAAATATTTGTCATTTAGAATGTAAGAATATGCAAAACAAGAGATTAACTTGTGTTAACTGATATCAGGATTCATGCGAAAACATCAAAAAGTGGGACATGATGATGAGGATAATCCAGCACAATCCCAACGTGAGTCTCGATACTATTCGCTGCATGTGACTTATTGAAAAAACAGCACGTGTTGTATGTTAAGAACACAACACCAGCAGGAAAACAGGTCAAAAAAAATAATCATCACTTCACAAACAAAAAAATAGACCCCACTGTCAGAAAATTTGCAGCACTATTCAACCCCATTTTAATACTTAATTTCATTTTTAGGAAGAAAAAACATTATTATAGACATTGGCTATATTCTCCATTTGTTGAAAAGTAATGCGATTATGTTTTTTTTTAATCTGTTGTTGTTGTTTTTTAATCTGTTAAGAAATTCTGGGAAAACTACCAATGTATCGCATTTGAACGACCGTCTACATTCCCAGATTTAATGGATTCTATCTGCTCATTGTGCATGTGAAACTTGTGGCATAGTTTTGCAGTAGAGCTGCATGGTGAGTTGCATATGAACAACCCGGGATCTATTAGTGCCAAGTGGGTCACTGCGCGGTGCATTTAAACCATTCAACAAAAGAACATTGTAGTCCAAAACCACTTTTTGTGTGCAGAGTATAAGAGTTTAAAATCTTAAATACACATTGAGAAACTTTACAATATTCTGCCCATCGTCGTTTAACCAACCGGATTAGGTTGAAACAGATAAAGACAGTAAAACACACAAAAACAACATTCTATAACGGGATTACATAAAACCACGTTACCTTGATGAGTTGATCAATTCATCCCCGGAGAATTGAAGCGAGAGGAGACGCAGAGATTGAAGGCAATTTGTCGATGAGTCCCCTTGCGACACTCACTCACCTCATTTTGCGCATGCACAATGCGAGAGTGTGGGATTACTTTGTAATCCCGCATGGCTGTCCAGCATCCAATATAGAGAAGAATCCCCTCTGTCGGAAATCCCAGTAGACAACACAGCGTCTTGTCTGCTGCTACTTGTATCATCTGCCGCAACCAGTAAATATTGTGTAGCCCGTTACTAAATATAAATGCATAAAATTCTAATTTTGGAAGAAAAGATCTTAAATCTGTTGAATATTTAATTCTGCCCCATTTGGACATCACACAGAGAGAAATCCCCTCAAGGCTCCAATATGGAGATCAGATAACTATCAGCTATGCCTTTTTATATATGTATTGCAAACTGTCACAAGCATATTTGACAGTAATTGGAGCACAATAAATATACCCAGAGGACAGCTGACCGGTGACAGTCCATTGAGTTGTTTGTTGTCTGAGAAATGGTTTATTCAATCCAATCCAACGTGCAGTAGCCTACAGGCACCAGGGCTGAATTTTACTTATATTTCTTTGAATGAAGCACATTCATCATGTGGTAATTGAATAAATTAATATATTAATTCATTGAAATACGCACATAGGAAACAGGATGTTGTTAAACATGGTAATAGTCACTGCCATGACTTTACTGGTAGAAGTAAAAAAAAAGGGAGATTATAAATTGAGAAGCACTGTCTCTACTGGTCAGTTTACCTGGTTGAATAAATAGATAAAAAGAAAAACGGACAGATAGAAAGCACTGACCGGAAGTAATAATACAAAAAGGCACTTTATTATGAAACGCTAACCGGAAGTAATTCGATGAGGTTTAAGACCGGTCGGCATGGAGCTTCCAACACAACAAATTAAATTATGTCCATTTACAGTACCCATTCCGCTGCTGTAATATTTCCGTTGTTTGGTCGTGTAGATTTGATTGAAAAACCTTTTTTGATACTGTTAATGGTGGTATTTGTCTTCCGGAGGTATCTTTGATTCCTGTATCGTTTTCTGTAGAAGCTCTGGGTGACACGGAGACGTGTGAGGATTACCAAAAGCCGTCAAATTTATATTTTGCCGTCACATTTTTATTTTGTCGAACATGACCCAAACCAAAGAGGCAGAAGGGGAACCTCGATTGTTCGCTTTCGCCCGAGTAGCTTCCGCAGTGCTGACACACTTTCTTGTCATCATCCTCACGGTCTTTGTCGCTGTCCTGGCACGACCTGGTACAAGTAAGTGAGTCATTTACCAAACTAACACACGTTCCTCTTTATATGTATTATACGTATACTTGACCGGTTGGTGTAACTTTCTACAGGTTGGTTTTCCTGGCATCCTTTCCTCATGACACTAGCAGTAAGTTGGATCGCTTCAAAATAAAGGTTCAAACACGTGGCACATTTGCATTGCTGTGATTGGTCAATGATGATTTGGTGCGCCTCAATACAAGAATGTCATGAGCTTGATGATAACAACTCAATTTGGACAAATCGGTGATGTAGTAATTACCATACATGATTATTATTGCACTGCGTTGCATCATCTTACTGGTAACTGTATTCGAATGCACCATGAAAGGGGCAAAATATTAGAAACACATGATTCAAAGCAAAATAACATTCATAAAATACATAACTAGTTCTGCATTTGACTCATTATTAGATTGAACAGGTGTACCTGACAAATGCAGAGCTGAGTATTGTTTTCCTTTCCACCAGTTCTCCTTCTTCATGACAGAAGCCGTCCTCCTCTTCTCACCCCATGGATCCCTCATGAAGAAGTTTTCTCACAAGGTGAAAGGTCGCGTGCACTGGATGCTTCAGTGCGCCTGCGTGACGTGCGCTGCGCTCGGCCTGGCAACTATCTTTTACAACAAACATCTGCACGGCAAGCCTCACTTCACCAGCTGGCACGGGCTACTGGGCGTGATCACGGTGTGCGCGGCGGCAGTCCAGTCGCTGGCCGCCCTGCCCCTCATCTACCACTCTCTGGTCAAAGGCTGGTCACTTGCTAAGATCAAGAGGTACCACGCGACAGCAGGACTGGTCACCTACCTGCTTGGCAGCGTCAGCCTGCTCCTCGGCTTGACTTCTGGGTGGTTCACCAAATCGGTCGGTGATGCTGCTTGGTACCTGGCGGCACTCTGTCCCGTTCTTTGTGCCCTCGTCATCATGAATCAAGTCACCAGTGCTTACGTGGCCAAGAAACGTTTCCAGTCCTAATTGAGTAACAGAGTTCAAATACAAAGCTTTGTTGATGTGCTTTGTTGATTTTTCTAATAACTGTACTTGACTTGGTATTTATTTTTCTGATGACTATAGATTTACTCCCTACATTTGAACAAAATTTCTTTCAAATTTATTTTATTTTTTTAAAAATGTTTCACGATGTACTTGACTTCTTAAAGAATTGCGTTTTTTTTGTACATTTTTATGTACTTTCAAGTACAGCAAGAGTTAAACCACGTGGGACAAATGAAGGCTGCAGTATAAATTAAAAATGTGTGTACTGACACTTAATGCCGGCGTTATGTTTTGCACATCACTATCTTAAATTTCTGTCAATTTCCTTGAATACATTTTTATTCCACAAGGACCTCAATTGAATTTTTGAGTGGTTCTTCATTATGGTATTGCGGAGCAAGAATTGACATTTTTTTTGTCAAATGTTTACACAATAGGGTGATGTTTCAAGTGTGGGCAAAAATTACATTTTTCAGATGCCATTCTGTTATTTTATTAAAAAGAAAACACTGTTTATTCACACAATAGAGTGTTTTAATTTTAAAATAACATTGATAACAGCCATTTTCTGCTTTAGTCTATGTGGCATGGATCAGCCACCTAAAAGAACATAAGGTGATAAAAAAAATAAATACATTTCAGACACTACAAATACTGAAATGAGGGAAGCTACTATTAGGAGTACATGATGAAATTATAAAAAGTAAAAAAAAAAAAATTAAATATCCAATCCATGAAGATGATATTACTAAACATAAAACAACAGATTTAAACAAAGCAATGATAGCCAACTTCAAGAGTACAAATATAAACATGGGATCTGCATCTTTTCCATTATCCACCTTTCAGAGCCACTTTACAAGATTCCAAGACTGGCTGAGAAAAAAAAAAATATTGAACCCCACCCTCGACAATCTAATAGTCTACTGTAAAACTATCTTTACAGTTTGTTTTATAGTCTCATGCTCTCCCATCTTTTCTAAAGGCTAATAAAACCACCATGTCAGTCTGTTTTGCAAACAGATTCCTAAATCTAAACACCAGTGCGGTGTCATCACAACATAACAAAAGACACATGGCTCGAGAGCAGAAGAGACCTAACACACCACTAACAGGAACTACTTACACAGGAAGCCATCGCAACCGGTTAGCTGGCGAAGCCCACAGCGCCACCTGACCAGCGAGTGTGAATGTTCTGATGCAGACCTTGACATGGAATACACGCATACCATGATGGGAAATGTTTGCTTTTCGCCAGGCTTCGCAAATATCAAATGAGTGTTGCTATTGGTTCTTGTTGTAGGAAACAAAAGCGTGTTCACATTTGTTATCACAATAGTAAAAAAAAAAAGTACCTAGTTAAAAATCAGAGCACTCAAGACCTCTTTGTGTTATTTAAGGCTAAATATGACAGAACACAAGAGTGTGTTACTGAGGACAAGTTCAGATACATTCATTTGAGTGTTGACGAAAAAAAAGTGACCCCCTCCCAATATCATAATAAAATCAACGCATCGGTTATCTTCATATATGCTGTAATTATACACCTCCCTACACACTGAACAGAATTTAACTTGAGATATAAACAGTGACAAGAACTGTTATCTACAGATATCTACATGACGAGTCATGGAAACACAATTTCTTCAATCAGGGATGCTACACATTTCTGCAGACTGAAATCTTTCAGTTTTTGGATGGATTTTTTATTTCCCCTCAATCTCTGGGCTGTCAAAACAGTATATGTCCTTCAGTGAGTTTTTGCGTGGTTTGAAATCAAATCTGAAGGAAATCCAGTGAGTGCCGCTACAGATTTCTCAGCAAATCCAACACAAAGGGAGTTTTACGTGCAAGAAGTCAGTCACAAATTTTTACGTTGAATAAAACTCCCTTTTGTATTGGCATGTGTGGGATCAATTTTAGCAGGACTATAATTTGTCAAATCACATCCCATTTTGATCAGTCTCGCCATAATTAAACTTTGTGTTCGTCGGCTCCTGTGTGAATATTCAGTGTCCCGTCACCTCTATGACATCATCATCTGAACTATCACCTCCATTCTCTGCACTCTGATACCTGTCAGGTTGGGTTAGAGCCGCTCCTAACAGGCTGGATGTTGGATTGCTGTAATGTGAGAGGAAGCCGGACGTATTCAAAGCCGAGTTTGCTGCGGGGAAGCCCGCCGACCCAGAGAGAAGTGGGCCGGGAAACATCCTGGGCTCGGGGAGCAACGACTGGCTGTAGTTCATAGGGAATCCCGATGAAAGCAGGCCCGCCACATTGGGGCTCATCAAATATGGTGGCAGAGAACCCGACGGCAGTGAGGAAGTAGTCGTCGATGATGATGCAGACGGTATTGGAATGGTGTTGGAGGACGGGGAGAGGGCTGTGGGTAGAGCCGATGACGAGAGGGGAGGAAGTTGTCCGTTGCCCGGTGCGGAAGGGAACATGTTCTGTAGGTCGGCCAGTGTTTGTCCCGGCGTCTGAAGGAATGAGGACCCACTACTTCCACCCATCAGAAGAGGGTGAGTCATATTCCCCAAGTTTCCCAACAGTGAGGAAGAGTTCAGACTCACTGGTGGAAAACTGAGCCCACTGGAATTCAAGGACAATCCGGGAAAATGCGATGCGGCCGGAGTCCGTTTGGCCGTGGCGCCTTGACTTTCAGTGTGCTTGCGTTTCACCCCTTGCGTCTCAAAAGTGGAACTCAGCAGGTCGTCGTCGAGCGGAGGCCGGAGATCTGGAATCAGGCTGCCTCGATCTCCCGTGGCAGCGACGGACACATCGGAGAGTTGGTTTCGCACGCCGCCGGCGCTGTCGCTGGTGGATGCCGTGTAGTGGCTGAGCTCACGAAGAAGCTCGGCGTTCAAGGGGGATGAGGACTGCTGCTCCACGTCAACGTCGATGTCAGGTGAGTGCTGCAGTTGCTCCCTGGGAGATGCGCAGCCATTACTGAGTGGATGGATCACAGATCGCTGGCCGTCTGCGGAAAGGAGGGACAAGCATTTTTCCCAATGCTACATTTAGCAAAATAACAATCCCATCAGTAAACATGAAGAAAATGTGTTGTGGTCTAATCATTTATATTCTTCAGCCACCGGTGCAAATAAAACTCCACTCGCCTCCCTCTACTCAGAATACCAACAGGCGGAACCTGTTGTTTAATTACAACAATAAATCACGATGTGTGTGTACCTCTTGAAACAGTGGCGCCCCCGGCGAAAGGCCGACTGATTTTTCCAGATCTAACTGCAAAAATTCTTCCATCATTCGTCCTTATGTAAGTACCTGTAGCAAAAAAAAAAAAAAAAAAAAAACATCAGATGATGGACGCAGTACACGCGTAACAAACACAGAATGAACATGATTATTACATCCACCTTTCGATCCTCTGATCACATGGATGCTCTCGCCAGCGCGAATTCGAGCTTGGACATCTGTTGTGCTGTTGGTTCCCGGGATGAGAATGTCTGGAGATTTTTTACACAGTACATTTTGAAACTCGGGCCAAAACGATTACCAACACTACATATTGAATGTTAACTAATTGCATGCTACGATGTATTTGACACAGTACCAGTTGTGGTGACAATGCGCTGAACGTGAACTCCGGCCTTCTGCAGGAAATTGACAGGTAAACTGCCAGGAGAGCTCGCTCCCGCCATGCCCATGACAACTTGGCGAGGCATCATGGGGATCGGGGTTGACTGGATGGGCCTCACGCTCGCTACTGGCTTGTCGTCAGGCCGGGCCATAGCACGCCTGGAAATAAGAACGTTGAAAAACAAATGCAGCAACGTTTGCGAGCTGCTCCATCAAATACGACAAAAGGCTGACTTGGAACTCACCAGCCGCGCTGACTGAAGGCAGGTAAGTTGGCAAGCGCGTGGTTGCTGCTTGGATAATAAGGCGCGTAGGAAGGACGAGAGTAGGGCACCGAGGCTCGCTTTTCATCCTCGTAGCTTTTTTTGGCCGCTCTCTTCTCCGCTTTGGTCAGTTTGGATTCCTTCCGGTCCACTAACAGAGATTCGTGTTGGAAAGGTTGCTGTAGCGACAAAAGGAGAGAAAGAAACTCTTCTAAACCTATCCGACAAACCGTCAGCTCAATCACACAACAGGACGGTGATCGTACTTTAGTGATGAAGTGCGGGTAAAGCTGACAGGCTGCATAAATGACCGGCTCTTGTTCCAAATCTCTCATATTGATCTTGTTAGCTTCAGGTTCCTCCTCAACAAAATGCAACAGTGACTCCACTTCCTTTCGAGTAAAGTTCAGCGTCGGGTTCAGGTCATCCACGACGCGGTCTGCAATGAACGGGGCGTTTCAAGCATTGAACTCGGCCAGTGCGGGGAAAACAATTCCGATTGCTTACCGGACATGCCCTGTTTGGAGACCTGTCTATCGTAGATCTTCTTCTCCAAGGTAAAATCACAAACCAGGCGGTAAATGTAGCAAGGTTTCTTTTGACCGTAGCGGTACACCCGACACACCGCCTGGGCGTCATGACACGGGTTCCAGGAGGCGTCGAACACAACGACGCGGTTCGCTCCGATCAGATTCACACCCAGGCAACCCGCTCTGGCAGAAGGAGAACATTTGGGACAAAAAATTTACAAAAGAGAAGTGACAAAAATGATGCAGGAAGAAGTGTGACACACACCTGGTAGACAGCAGGAAGAGGAACGATTTGGTATTCTCTGGGTCATTAAACAGATTAATTAGCCGCTCTCGTTCAGAGGAAGAAGTGCTCCCATCCAGTCCTACGCAAAGACATTATTTTGTTACATTCAAACAGCAGTTAATCTATTTTTCATGATCAGTGCTCCTCCTAATGTTGTACGCTGCTTCACCTTCAATTCATTGTGACTTGGAAGAACACAAAACTTACGATAATAATTGACATTCCGAACCCAGTTGGGGTTCTGAGACTCGGTGGCGTCTTGTGATGGAATGGGTCTCTTTGATAAGAAGTCCTCAATGACTGTCAGGGTGGACAAGCTTTGACTGGCAAGGGAGGAGGAGATATTAGACCAAGTGAGTGAGCTTTTTTGAGCAACAAATTCATTTCAAATCTTTACCTGAAGACCAAAATCTTGTCTCCTCTTCTGACGCTTTCATCGATCAAATGAAAGAGCAGCACCATTTTGGCAGAATTTTCCAGAAGTCCTATCTGGTAGTTTGACATGATTTCCTTTGCCTGTGACAGAAAGAAGAGCGTCTGTAAATGACAACTGGGCGTTTTTCAAAGCAGTCGTGGCGAGAACGAATGCTTATGAAGGTGACGTGGTACCCATTCATAAGTGATGACTTGATTGCTTCGATCCTGCGAGGGATTGAGCAGCGGCGGAACGTTATTGGCTTTGCTGTTGCCGGACTCCGACACTTTGCCTTTGGGACCGCCGGCGATGTCGTCGAGGTCCAGGTCTTGCTCGTTTGCCTGATTCTCTTTTTGTACAGCTTCATAAAGCACGTCTGGGTGATTCCAGATCTAATGTGAAGATAGAAAAAAAGAGTTTTATTGATCAAAGTCACATGATGCAATCCTGCATGGGGAAAAAAACGTTTGATTCGGAAGTCTTACCTTGCAGCATACGCAAAAGGCCTTTAGGGGGTTTAGACCAAGCCAACCATTATTTCCTGCCTCTCTGAAGCGATTCATAAACTCAGTGTAAAGCGCTTTCTGTATGGGAGATAGCCGCACCAAGATCACGTGCTCCATTTTAATGGGAAGCTGGTCCTGCAGAACATCGTGGCCTCGTCTGTAAAGCCGGAAATGAAAAAAGACAATGAGCGTGCGCGCTAGCTATTTTTCTTCCAAAAATAGACTGCCAAGGGAACCTGCTCACCTCTGGACAAAACCCTCCAGCAGGCTGTGCAGCACATGGCTACGGTACCGCATCAAGCGAACATCTTGAGGCGTACTATCCATACATTGCCCGTTCAGAATGGGCCGCTCAAACATGTTGCTGAACTCCTGCCGCGTGCCTAAGAAGTCCGGCCTGACAAAATCAACCATGCACCAGTATTCAATGAGATTATTCTGCAACGGATAACCCGTCAGAACCACTCTGCGCCTCGAACGGATATTCTTCAGAGCCTGTGACGTGCTGGCGTGGTAGTTCTTAATGCGATGGCCCTCGTCACAGATCACCACATCCGGACCGGGTCGTAGAATGGACTTTTCGATACCTAAATACAAATTGAATGTATTGATTTGCACTTGTATATTAAACATCCATTGATGGAGTTCTGCCCACCTTTCATGAGTTCTTGTTGTCTATCTTCCTCATCTAGATCAATGATGACAGGCCCGACAGGCTTCTTTGATTTCCTTTTCTTGCCTGTGACAAAACTCTTCTTCATTGTGAGAAGGCGGTACATCTCGTAGCCCATTAGCAACACGCCTCCATTTTGGCTCCAGTCCTCCACCACCTTGGCCCGTGCCATGGTAGTTCTGTCGGACACACATGGACGATGACAAACAGAGCAAACATCGGGACGGGACGTGTCGTGCTCACATACTTGTGCTCATCGTTTAGAATTTGAACTTTGAATGTACGTCCGAGAAACAAATTGGGGTCGGTGTCGGGGGAAAGCGCTTCCTGCGGTGGGAGCCACAGGTTGAACTCTGCCAGCCAGTTCTGAAGTGTGTTCACCTAGAATTTCGGCAACATGAGTTGAAGCTAAATAATATTACGAAGGTAAAAAAAAAGAGCAAGAGTTACGCAGTCACCACTCGAAATACTCACAGGAACAATTGCCAAAACGGTGTGAGCCTCGGTATTCCGCAGCAGGATGTCAATGAAGGAAATGACCTGCAATGTCTTGCCGAGCCCCATGCTGTGAGCGAGGATGCAACCAAAACCACTGCTGCTCTTGTAACGCTCCAGCGACTCAATCAAGTTATCATACAGAAACCTGATACCACCAATCTGGGGGAAAGATAAGTGGAAAAAATGTCACAGTGACACACTGGAGGAAACTTTTGGCATTACCTGGTGAGGTTTGACAGCCTTGGCCAGCTGCGGTGCGAGATAAATGTCCTTTTCCTCCGCGGGGTGGTTGATATTAACCATCACGCGGCCCTGGGCATCAGGCAAGTTCAGAGCGTCATTGATGTGCGCTCCGCTGCTCTCCTCTGTGCCGCCGGGGCTCTCGTCGTCCTCATCGCCCGACTCGCTGCTTATCTGCAAGGTGTCTTCGTCCCCGGAGCTCAGTTCAATTATATCTGCGCCGACCATAAACAGAGCCATGAGTCAGTGTCATTAAAATAGAATTATTTCATGAATTGTTTTTCTAAGTACTAGTCAATCTGAGGTACGGTATTTATTTAGTAAAGTAACACACACATACCACGTACATATAGCACAAGAACTACGATCTGATTTACCATCTCTAATAGCCAGCTCAGGGAGTTTTGGTTCCATGCTTTCATCTTCATCACCGCTGCTGTCCAAGCAGATCACATCCTGCTTACCGAGAAGGGAGGGGACCAAGTGAGACACCTCTCCAAAAAAGGATGTTGGGCTCACTATCGGAATGATGGCATTTCAAAAAAATAATTAGTTGAATTTAAGGACTCTGAAAAATGATAAACAGTGATCAGAAATAATCGTGAACCTAGTTGGGACTCTAACAAAGTTGGAGCAGGTGTAGGGAAGTCTTTCCTCTGTTGCTCCAGACGCTTCCGCCTCTCCATCTCTTCCTGTTGAGCAGCCTTGGTTCCAGCCTCAAGCTGGTCCTCCTTCAGTAGCTTTCTGTTGGAGTCAAACCATAACGTAAGCGATGGTTCAGTGTCTCCAAAAAGGTAAAGAATTTTGGGAACACTCAATTAATTACACACGCACCTGATATTTTTCCTCATGTGTGCAGGCTTTGTAGGCTTGGACCGTTTTGAAAGCTTGGAAGATTTGGTTACTTTAGAAGCTTTTTGTTTCTTTGATTTGCTGGAAGGTGTCTTGCTTTGACTCGATTTGCCTGGGCTGCCCGGTTGACAGCGAGAGTTTGGTCTGGAGGGCGCCCTGGAGGACGGCTGGGATCCGGGCCGTGACTCCGAGGAAGGATCTCCAGAGGTAGCTGAGGTAGCACTAGCAGGTTTTTCTTTGAAGAGAACAGTATATCAGGATTATACCGATTTAGTTTGATTTAAGCGGCATCTGTTTTTGTGTGACGTGAATTGAGGACAAAATCAGCTAATTCAAACTGCCCATGAGATCTTGAGGAAAAGAAACACTCACCCAAACTGAGATCCTCATCATCGTCACAGTCTTCATCCTCCCCATCCTCATCTTCTTCCTCGTCCTCCTCGTCTCCCTCCTCTGTATCGCCATTGTCGTCCTCTTCATCATTTTCCTGGTAATCCTCTTCACTGTTAAGGCTACCCTCCAGGTCACTTTCTGAAATGGCCTCTTCAGACATGGCGTCTTACGGGGCTCTCAAAGTATTACCTGCACATCTTCATCAGGGGTCCTAAAACAAACAAAACATTTGAAAGAAAAGTTGATGCAACATAGTACTCTGAAGAATCCAAGTCAGAATCGTTTTGTTGATGGATCTATGCCTCTTCAAATTTCAAAATAGAATATTTTACTAGACGTGTGAATTGGCATGATTATTTGACATTTGGTCTATACCTAAGTTAAACACTTGAACCTTACTTTAATACCAGAACGTTTAAATTTGTCGTTAAATTATTTAATTTAATCTCATTTTGTCCTGATTACGTTTGAATAAACGATGCACAATGAAATCGCTGGAAGATACAGCGACAGCAAACTATACGTCACAAGACAGCTAAAGAATAACCACACTTGCTGCACTTAAATAATTCAACTCCAGTACAATTGTTTCCTGCCTCAAGCAGCAGACGAATACGCGTTATGAAACGACACGTAAATGCAAACCCCCCCGCCCCCAACTATTCGTGTTTATTGTAGCAGTACAGCAATCCAGCCTTATTTTGCAGAAACCCACATTTGCTCAACCAACGAGGCTCATTTGCCATTGTGACAATGAAAATGTGCTTGCGCTGTGTGTTACGCTGAGACAGATAACGTTAGTCGACAGCAATGCTTGCTAATATTCTCGGCTAGGCAGACGCGCTAACTATATAAATAATGACATATTTTATCAACTTACCGTGAGTGGAAATGCCGATGTTAATACGCACAGTGACCGATCAATTCACTTGCAGGCTAATTGTAAAAATAAAGCGATTGGATTTTTCCCATTTACAATTTTCTTCCCCCAGTGTTACAGTGTAATCCTTCCTCCGAGTGTTCCATGTAACAAAGTAGTGTTCCGCCAGTGTTTGAAAAAATGAAAAGTCCTCAGTAATTTGTGCTCACTATATTTCTTGAAGGAATCTTCTAATTTATTTCTGACTGCATATATATCATTTTATTTTGGTCTTTTATTTCCATAAAAATGATTGGATTAGAATTGTTTTGTGTGACAATCCGTCGATTGTTGATGACGCAATTTGTAGGCGGCTGATTCTTGTCTTTTGTGTTTATCTTCAGCTTGTAGTTGTCTGGCGAATAGATCGGCGCGATCAAGATCGCTCCCTCTCCACCAATGGACGTGAACAATAAAATCGCTTAAATGGTAGCTTGCATCAAGTGCAAACGTAAACATGAACAAAGGGTGGCTGGAGCTCGAGAGCGACCCAGGTGAGTTATTTCAACAGATTCACAGCAATGTTACGATAGCGGGCGTTTAATATTTATTCAAGATGCTCATCTCCGATTGTATGATGCTACGGACACAACTATGCACCAGGCATATGCAGTTTGTGGTGTGCACTTGGTTTGGTTTATTTAGCATGCGTTTTGGGAGCAATCGAGCTCCATCATCTTCCCTGTTATACGCAATATACAGTGATCTTTTTATCTTTCTGTCGTGAGTTATCAAACTCTGGGTTAATTGCATATTCCCTCCCATTATTAGGATTGTTCACTTTGCTAGTCGAAGATTTTGGTGAGTAGTTCAACCTTTATGTTGTCTTGAATTATATTAAAGACAGTACTGCAACAAACCCATCTCATTCTTTACTCGAAAAAGGTGTTAATTAGGTGTTTCACGTTTTATGCAGGTATTAAAGGTGTACAGGTCGAGGAAATATATGATCTTCAAAGCAAGTGTCAAAGGTATGTTTCTGTAAGCAATGCGGGTTAATGAATTTGTACAATGAGAAAAAATTGCTCTACCTGAGACCCTCATGCAATGCTAAGATTCTCTGCGGTGCATCACGAAGGTGTCACAAATGATCTAGTTTAGGCTTGAAATATATATCTGGTGAAAACAGTCCTGGAAACCTCTCAGACACATGAAATATATCTCCTATATCTAGAAGTTTCTTATCTTGAACATTTGAGGAATGCATCATTTTCTTTTTCAGCCCAGTCTATGGCTTCATCTTTCTGTTTAAGTGGATTGAGGAGCGCCGATCCCGGAGGAAAGTCAATACTTTGGTGGATGAAACCTCTGTCATTGATGAGGAGATAGTTAATGATATGTTCTTTGCACATCAGGTATCACAAAAGCAACATTTTGAATCTTATTAGCGAAATAACATGAATTCTCACTTCCTGTATTTTTTTCCCCCACTTTAGCTGATACCAAATTCATGTGCCACTCATGCCTTGCTGAGTGTGCTTCTGAATTGCAGCGGTGTCGAGCTTGGCACCACCCTAAGTCGCATGAAAGCTTTCACAAAAGGTTTCAGCCCAGAGGTATGTCAGATTTATTTTTATTTTTTATTTTATTTAACTATTTCCAAACTGCCCCCCTAATGGACCATTTTAAATGGAAGAACTTTATTCATATGACATCCTCCCTTTTTTTTTCGTAAAAATGCAATTGAAATGAAAGCATTTGAAAATACAATTATGCAACCTCTTGAATATGAATAATTAAATTATGGCATCGGAGTGTCATTTCATGTGAGTATGGGATTGAGAGAGTTAATTAATTCACTGTCATTGGCGGATATAGACGTCAAAGATCCATTTTAATTGGGCTGGCAGGAAATGAGTTCATGTGCGAAAATGTTCCAAAGAGAATCTGTGCCATAATAAGTGTGTTGGACAGCATGTGATTCCTCTTGCTAACATTACGTAGCAGTCTAAAATAGCATCTAATTTGCAGAGTAAAGGTTATGCCATCGGAAATGCCCCAGAGCTGGCCAGAGCACATAACAGCCATGCCAGGTAGGATATAATATTACACTTTGCAAATGATTTGGTCCGGTTTTGTAATCTTTTTTTCTTGAGAACGGTTTCTCTCTCTCTCTGTTTCTATGGAGACCGGAGCCTCGGCACCTGCCAGAGAAACAGAATGGGATTAGCGCAGTGCGAACTATGGAGGCCTTCCACTTTGTGAGCTATGTCCCCATCAAAGATCGCCTCTTTGAGCTTGACGGGCTCAAGGCCTACCCTATTGACCACGGTAAGATTGCTTGTACCTATTTGAATTTTAGCACTCGGAAGGTTGTAAAAAAGAATGTATATTGCTGTTTGCTGAACTCTTTAAGGCCCATGGGGAGAGGAGGAGGAATGGACGGATAAGGCTCGGCGGGTTATAATGGAGAGGATCGGCCTGGCCACTGCTGGGTGAGTGTTGAAAGCAGTCGATGCTAATAAGCGTCTCCTCAAGCTTCACTGCCAGCGCTTCTGCTCCTCTCGTTCTCAGCGAGCCATATCACGACATCCGCTTCAACTTGATGGCAGTGGTGCCGGATCGTAGGATGAAGTACGAGTCCAAACTGGAGGTGTTAAAGAAGAATCGACAGACTATTCTGGAAGGTCTACAGAAGGTAGGAAATTGATTTTTTTTTGCACACTTTCTCCTTTTGGACCTTATCAAAAGCATTTTCTATGTAACAAAATAATGAATTTTGTTGTGTCTTCAGATGATCCGACTTACCCAACCTGAACTTGTCCACGACAAGAAGCAGCAGGACTCTTCCGCACTTGACAGCAGCACCAATTCAATCAAGAAAGAAGCAGAAGTGAAGCTAGTAACATCGCAAGGGGTTGATCAAGCTTCTCCTGGTGCCTATTCTTTGAAATAGTTTTTTTTAGACACCAAAAGGAGGAATTTTAAATACAATACTATCTCCTTTATAGATTCCGTTGATGAGTCAAGAGGGAAATCAAAAGCTGCCCCCATTTCTTCAGGAAACACGAAGGCCACAGGAAAAGCACCCGGAGGAGGCTCACAGCAAGTCGCCAATCCAATCGTTCAACGCTTGCCCGCCTTCCTCGACAATCACAATTACGCCAAGTCACCGATGCAGGTGAGGGGGGAGGGGGGTTGTCCAATGCGCGTAAATGTTTAATGTATACTCACCTTTTGCCAATATGGAACAACAGTTCTGTGTGATTAGGAACGAACAAATGGCATGCAGTGACACATGGAAAAATAATGGACTGATATGAATCTGAATACCAGATCAAGTATTTGTAAAATGATAAATAC
Source organism: Syngnathus floridae (assembly GCF_059516105.1). Lineage (NCBI taxonomy): Eukaryota > Metazoa > Chordata > Actinopteri > Syngnathiformes > Syngnathidae > Syngnathus > Syngnathus floridae. Next base: position 7,941,179 of record NC_142423.1, on the reverse strand, counting down.
TGCCACCTATAGGACAATGTCAGCCAATATTGGGAACTTTTTTATTTTTTATTTTATTTTTTTAAAGCATCTGTCATGCGTTGAAAGCACTTCAGCTGCACTTCAGCTGCCGCAAGCCATAAAATTAGGATGCTTTGATTGACAGGAAGAGGAGGATCTCGCTGCCGGCGTCGGACGTTCTCAAGTGCTGGGACCCGTACGAGCAGCATACTCCGAGGATGAAGATGACTACGAGGATGAGGAGGAAGTCACAGAATCTGTTGTTGGAGCATCAACAAGGTTATTTTCCTCCTGATTGATCCTTCCTCTTCTTTGACTCTTTGCTTTACAGATTTCCCATTTCATTTTTTTTTAAACGTTCTCCTTTTAAGGTTCAGGCGAAAGGCAAGTCTGCGATCACGAACAGCAAGGGTCGTAACCGGAATGGAGAGCCAGATCGCTCTCGGTGTGTTGGCTGAGAAACTGAAGAAGGAGGTCCAAAAAAAAGAATCCCTCAACACACCGCTCTCTGTGCGCACCGAAGGCCGCACCGGCGGCATTTGCATCACGTCGGCTTCGCAGCCCTCACCCACACCCAGCAACGAGAGCACCGACACGGCCTCGGAGATTGGCAGCGCCTTCAACTCGCCTCTTCGCTCACCCGCACGCTCGCAAGCCGCCACACGTCCGTCTAGTCCCGTAGCATCCCATTTGTCACGCGTGCTGTTCGGAGAAGACGAGTTGCTCCGACTAGACTCCCGACATAATCGTGCTGTAAGAGAACTGGGTCCGTCTGTCAGTATGGCCTTGCTACATCTACTGGAAGATGGAGTCATCTATTCTCTTCCACCATCTGGTTAGTATTCATGTACTTTAGCTATCACGTTAGCTTCACTTTTATACTATACAGTATAAACTTGCATGGAAAAAAAAAACACACGGCCATTTATTCTCGTCTCTCTTCTCCTCAATTGTTCAACAACGTTACATAGTCCATATTTTTTCTATAGATGTGGCTTTAGATGCAGTTAAGCCGCCTTGCAGTCCTGAGAAGATAAAGGACAAAGATCAAGTTGAGAAGGAAACGACAGATGAGAAGGACAAGGGACCATCTGTGGAGGTGAAAAAAGAGGAAGAGGAGGAAAACAAAGATGGCGAAGATGTGAAATCTAGCAAGGAAAAGCTCGACGCTCCCGAGCCTGCTGCTGACAGCAAGCCCCCGGGGGATAAGTACTCACCAAAAGTAAGTCCAAAAATGAGCATTTCTGCTGTGCGTTTAGAGCACAGTAAAATAACAAAGACACCATTCTGTCAATTGCAGGAGTTGCTTGCACTGCTCAAGTGCGTGGAGGCAGACATTGCCAATTATGAAGTCTCTCTAAAGGAGGAAGTGGAGAAAAGAAAGAAATACAAAGTGGGTTTAATATACTCACAACCGCTTGAGTGTTATTTGGCTGGCAGTCCGTATTGGCTTTTCATTAAAATGTTTGTCTTCTTTTATGCAGATTGACGATCAGAGAAGGACGCATAATTATGATGAATTCATTTGCACCTTCATATCAATGCTGGCCCAAGAAGGTAAATATCGTCCTCTCGTTTGTCCGATTCCATCCATGTGAATGTTACCACACGAACTTGCCTCACATATCCAAAAATACCCGCACTAATGATCATTTGAAAAAAATTTGCATACTTAAAAAAACCAACACGAGTCCTATCGTGGCCTTCTGCTGTATAATTTCACTTTAAATTGGTTGATCTCTGCAGGGATGCTCGCCAGCCTGGTTGAGCAGAACATTTCGGTGCGTCGTCGACAGGGAGTGAGCATCGGCCGCCTGCACAAACAGAGGAAGCCCGATCGCAGGAAACGCTCCCGACCTTATAAGGCCAAGCGCCAGTAATGTCAAGCTGTAAGAATCAATCGCAATTATCATGGTAAAACAGAAATCGCCACCCTCGTGAACTTCATCATGTTATCAAGTTCATTGTGGCGTTTTAGTCCCTGTTTCGTAATCTTCATGAAACTGAGCTAATTATTTGCTCAGTTTTTTTTTAAACAATGTGAGTATAAATGCAAGACCGTTTTAGTGATAATGTAAACTGACATTTACCATTTGTACATATGAAAGCAAAGAAAATGAATTTAGTGAACTTGAATGGTCTTTTTGGTCACACAAAGTTTTTGGACACAACTTCTCCAGACTCATGATCATAGTCTGATTTTTATTTTATTTTTTTCCCAAATGTAAAATATTCAATGTCTATACATCATGAAATTGCTTCTGCAAGATAAAAAAAAAAATGCAATCCTTCATGGATATTTTTAATAAGATATTTTGGGGAAACATTTTCAACTTGCAATATTCTTATTTTTCTGTAAAAAGTCAATAATATCATGTCATTTTTTTAACCTAAAAGACATCTCAGAATGAAGTAAGAATGTGCATATTTGTATGTGTGTGTCTTGTGCATATTTATATATAACTCTGAGCAGCAGGAACTACCTGAGCTCAAGTGTTATTACCATTGTGGGTGCCATTTCATACTGAAATAAAGTCAATTCAAACCATCTGTTCTTTTCATATTTCTTTTTTTCTTGGTTTTCTAAAGAGTCTACGTTTTATTTATTTTTAAAAATGCATGCAGATCAAATGCTTTAAAGCACAGGTGTGAAACTCAAGGTCTGGCGAATTTAAGTAATTCATCTACTTGATGTTTCTTGTATTAAAATGGTACATTTTCTTCCCTTATAATAATGTTGGCATTATCATTATTTCTCAACAAACACGTTTTCTTGACTTACAATTTGAAAACTAATTATACATCAAGTCGTTTATAATTTACAGTAGATGATTTAAAAGTCATATAACGGCCCTGTGAGGGAAACAATAACTATAATGCATCCTGTGAAATAGTTCTCGATTTAAAGAATGAAAAAGCAGATCATGCGTAAAGAGGCAGTCTGACTCGAGGAGGTCTCGGTGGATTCCGATCATGTGCCACGAAGAGCTCAAGAGCTATTTGCGTGTGGCCTAAAATAAGCCAGTCTCGCGAACGCGCACGTACTAGGCACTCACGTTCCCACCCATTGCGTCAGCGCGCTCCCGCGCCCTGTCCGCCAGCGCGCGTGCTCCGTGCGGGATGCTGAATTGTAGGCGATGATGGCGGAAGGGGAGCACCACTGACTTTTCTACGAGTTCTTCCCGCGGCCGAAGAACCGTCTACGACATCGTTTCTCTCCCTCCGAACCTTTGCCGACACGATGGGGAACGAGGCGAGCATGGAAGGAGAGGGACAGGCGGGACAAGGCGGCCCATGCACCGTTCCTGCTGCGGGTGCTCCGGCTTCCATTTCAGCACCAGCCGACTCTGGACAGCTCACCAAACCGAGCAATGGAGCGCCTGCCGGAGGAAGTGGCACTGGACCCGGCCCGGGTATTAACAGGTAGCCGATCGAGCTAAAAAAGTGTGGTCAGATGACAAGGGAGGTTACGCGGCGAGTGGCTTGCGTGGACTGGAGCTGTAGCACCGAGCGACTGCGTGTGGAGATAGACTCTAATGGGTGCTTAATTATTTATTTCAATAACCTTGTCAACTCAATTCGCCACCCACCCTGACATGAAATTTGCTGTCTTTTCGTCCCCCCCAAAACAACCTGCTCATTAGCCATCGCTAACGTGTTAGCATACAGGCTCTTTCGACTTGAACATCAGTACAACGTAAAACAGTTCGGCGTTCATACGGGCATTTCTACGCCCCTTTCCACGGCGCCTGTCCTCGGGCTTCGCTATCGAATCATGAATGAATGAGCCACATTTGTGCAGGTGATTTCCGCAACGATGTGACGCAATTTCGAGTAAAAGTGAGCGTTCAGTTTCCTTCATTTCCCCCGTACATACGTCGGCAACATTTCCATAAAATGTCAAAGTCATTCCGAGAACTCTACCTCGCCTGCTGAGGCAACGTCTGGATCGTTGTGTCACTGCTGTGTAAGATGACAAATGTACAAGTCTGACAGCATCATTGTTGAGCACATGCCAAGGCTGTTTAATCTATCAACTCACACTCCAAATCATTCCGCATCCACTGGGAATTGTTTACCACCAATGCACAGGAATAATGGTTTTACGTGAAATACACCATGTCTGCACAGTAGTCCTTAAAATCAATTATTGTTTGCGTTTCATCATGCATAGCGTTCTAGTTTGTGTGGGTGTGTCAGAGAGATAACCCTTGTTTATATAATCTGATGTAACGCATATCAACAAGACGGGAATGAAACACTTGCATCTCATCCCCTGGTTTTTCATAGCTAGTAATGGCTTGATTGGTGTCAAGTGAGGTGTAACATTATCTCATGGGGGGCAGAGAAAGGCGGATATATATCTTGAATGGTTTTCGGAGCTCTGCATATATGTGTTGATTTGGAAAAAGGCCGCTTTAAAGGCCGCTACGCACCAGGCGAAAGGGACGAATGTGACTGAACTGTGGCGCTGTAGGCTACAGTGTGCTGCTTTGTGTGATTACTTTTTATGAGTGGCCAACTGTCAGCTACTAGTTTTGCTGTAATTAGAATTTTTTTTCACGCGGCGGCCCAATGATGAAAACAAACATAACTTAGATTGTGTTTACCAGTGTTGTTCGTGTGAATGGTTGTGCTCTGTGATTGGCCAGTCCTGGTTGGACCTAACCTCTTCTAAATCACCTGGGATTATTATTTTTAATATCAAATGTAAGTAAAGCAATGTTATCTTTTACAAACAACAATTACGGATGTGGTCTTATTTCAAGGCGGCTCATATTTAATTGAAGTCACGCAATGAAAGCACTGTCCCAAAGCCAAATGTTAGTCACAACTCAAAGAAATAATGCAAAAGCAGTTATTATTTATGACAATATGAGGACACACAATAGATATATCAAGAAGATTATGTAACACCTTCCAAACCAGCTTGTGGAAGGCAGTTTTAATTTTGCTCTTTTAAACACATTCTTCCAAATGTGCATGATAATTTTAGATTGCAGATGGCCCAGCTCGTATCATTACAGAAAATGTTTGTCCAAGTTTGAGCTTTGCCCAACTGTCCACTGCCAAATGTCACTATTTTGACTAAACCGTGCTGATACAAATCGTGTGAGCAGACGCGACGGCGCGCTAACAATCGTCTCAGTGATGCCGGTGCATTCCCAATAAAAAAACAACAACAACACGATGTAACATGATATAATTAAAAAACAGCCAGAACTATATTTCCTAAGTCCTGTTCAATTTCAAATTGCTCAGGACTTATGTCATAATAGTTCCAGGACTGGTATATTTCAAATCCAAACTGTAAGCTACAACTTTTCTAATTGGAAGTAAGCTTGGAGGATTCCAGTAAACATCAAAATGAGAACATCTTGAAAAAATATACATTTAAAAAATTGCTTGCCATGCTCTGATTAAAAGCGGAGCTCCACGAATGGTTTGAACCTCAAAGTGCCCTTTATAATGTCCATCTGATGGCAGCCTGTAATTTTGTTTTTTTTCCACCCTTTTAAAGTAAAATAATGGTTCTTTCCTTGCACCTTTGCCACATAATACAGTATGTGGGAGTGACCATATAAATTTGATACTGGTAGAATAATTGTAATGCACTCAACCAAAAAATGCATTAGTCTTTCGTCAAACTGTTTTGAGGCTTTTGAGTGGGTCCGATGGGCGTTTGACTCACTGCGGGTTGGAGGCTTGGCTCGCAGCACTTTACCAAGCGACTTGCAAATACATTGTCGATGTACAATGTTGTGTGACATGTACAAAAAATGCACCATCACCTTAGCGAGACAAAGAAGGTTCACTCCGCTCGCAGACAAGAGCACAATTCATTAACGACCCCCCATTATTAGAGTGGCGGTTTTCAAACCTCTCAGTAAGCACTTCGCTATGAAGCAATTTGTCAAACCATAGACATAAAACTATAGACATAAAATGAGATGTTTTCCTATGTGGATTCCCATTTGCTGATGGATGGAGGAACGCTTATCACCACTTCCTTTTATATCATATTTCATTTTTACTGGTCAAGTGTCTTTGTAATCCATTCATTTTGCCAAAATCAAATATGTGAACATATAAAATGTAGACGTCATTCTCCCCTCATAATATCTGTCTTCTCGTGAGTTTGATCTTCTTTTATCCAGTCCAGTTGTAGCTCGGAGCAGATACATTAGTAATGGTTACCCTGTCAGTGTGAAATGTAACAGAGCAGTGATGGTTTGCAAAAAGTTGTGCAGCGACCCAAGTCGCTCGGTGACAGTGACTCACAGTGGCTAACGTTCTATTTTAATTCCTTTATTCCTGCCTTTATCTCCATTCTACTCAGACCACGGAGCCTCAACTGATACCGAGAATGTCTTTGAAGATGACGGCCATGACAATATCATATCTAAGTTGTTATGACAAGCAAATTCCTCCATACTTGTATGAGAATACCGTAAAAAGCCCAAAGGCCAGACTGACAAAGTCAACAAACATTTTCTTTTATGTCGTACTGAAGTACGGGGACAGGTTGAAAGAGTTCAAGCGAGATGCAGAAAACCTGTTGAGGTAGTCCTGATGAAATGAGTTTCCATTATCATGTTGCATAATGAAGCGTCTCCCGATTTGTTCAGATTTATTTTCTGTAAATTGCCAGACAGAATGATGTTTATTGTAGACGCCACAATTCATTCTGCTGTGACCATTATGAGTTACATCATCAATAAAGACTAGTGAGCCCATTCCTGAAGCTCCTTTTCCACAAATTACTGTCAAAATAAGCGGCGCGGTTGTCGTAAACAAGTGCTGATTGGAAGTGAACGCAATGAATGCAACTTGCTACAAGTGTGCGTGTGTCAATTTACGGGCTGTGAGTTTTAAAATGGAATAGTACGAGTGTAGAAGCAATTTGTCAAAAGTAATTGTCCTAAAAACAGCAAGGATTTATTCTTTCCACCCATTACTCCATCTTGCACTTGTCATTTTTCCCTCGTAATTTAAAATGGTTGCTATGGTGATGATTTGCAGTGACTTATTAAGCCCCGCCTCTTGCCTAAAATGAACTGGGGGAGGCTCTGGCTCACATGTATGTTCTCTTTCAGGCCACCTGCGTCAGACCAGGGGCCAAAATCCGCAGTCCACACCAGTCATGGGACAGGGGACAGACTAGCCTCCCATGACACCCCACAGTCTGCCCTGTCCTACGGGGAGCAGGGTCACATGTCCAGGAAGAACCTCCACGTGGACGTGGGTAGCGGCCGGACTGGGAGATCTCCTTCGGTATCCCCGGACCGAGGCAGCGTCCCTACCTCTCCTTATTCTGTGCCTCAAATAGCACCCATGCCCAGCAGCAAGCTGTGCCCCGTCTGTAAGACGGCCGACCTGACTGGCACTGGTGACGACAGGCCAAGCTGCAACACGTGCACACTGTGCCGCTCCACCGTGTGCAACCAGTGTGGCTTCAACCCCAACCCTCACCTCACTGAGGTAAGAACTACAACTCATTTTTCATCATACCCAGCCGTCTCGATCGTCATAAAAAAAGTAGATTTTCCAAACTGAATTTGAGTAAGCTAATTTCTTGGATTCTATTGAAAATGGTCGCCTCAGTTCTGGGAAACAAGACACAGAAGGCATATTGAGGATTTCCAGCATACGTCCACAAAAATCATAATGCAAGAAAAAGTTTCTCTTGACAATTAGAATCTTCCGTTGACAAAATAAAATCTACTCACCACCAATCATACATATGTCTAAGGTTACTAAAAATAATGTACTGTATGTAACCCTCGGAACTGCTAGCGCTATCCTTCTTGAGAGACACTAATGAGCATCCAAATGATGCCCTGAGCTTTGACCAAATAAAACTTTTTTTTATATCCTCACTGAACAGTTCCTCATTGAAATGCATCTTGAGCGTCATTTCTGTCAACAGGTAGAGGACAAAGACTTTCGCCTTCATCCGAAAATAAATCACTCGGCTAATTTGAATTAGACTATGCTTCACTGTGACTCCAAGTCAAGTTTGGCTGTGTCATCTGTCTCAAAGTTTTACATCATCCCCAATGATTCATGCTGAACATTACAGCCAAGATCCCCCGTCACTTAAGTTGACCTGAAGGCTTCTAGAGCAGTTGCAGGTTGAATAAATATGTACTTGATGTGAAGTGTGAAAGGTTGCCTTTTTAAACCATAGATTTATTGTAAACAATTGTTATGACGTAATACGCCAGTGTACGGCTTTGCAAGATTGTGATTACAAAGGTCTGAGGATATATTTGTTTGCCTCAGAATGGGTTTTTCTATTTTTTGCGATGATTCATATGGATCTGAAATTGTTCACGCATTGCTTTTGCAGGTGACAAATGTCAAAACCTTGGTGAAGGTTGATTGCACTCCGTGTAGTAAGTGTAGGGGTTGGCGTTGTGCGAGAAATGGGCGAGGGAGACAGTAAAGAATAGCTCATGGCAGGCAGAGGAGGAGAACGTGGCAGCGTGGAGGACTGCGGAGGTGGATGTTATGCCACAGCCTTAGTGAGCTTGTCAGATGCCGAGAGAGCAACACAGAGTGAAAGCGGCCTTCCTCTGGAGATCTGAAGATTAACAGTAGCGCTCTAACCTACTGTACTTAGAATGGATTTGACTTTTCCCTCACTGAAACATATCGTAGTAGCCTTAATCTTTGTTGATGAAATTGATTATGGCCACAGTTTCACTGGATCAGAAAGAAAGTACTGAAAAAACTGAAAACAGTCCATTCATTCATTATTTTTACTCCAATGACTTTTGTGGTGTCCCTAAATATTTGTGTGACAAGTTAGACCAAGATTGTTGCCGCTATTTTCTATGCTTTGAAATTCAAACAAATCAGAAATCAACTAATCTTAGAACAAATTGGGTCAAAAGTTTTTTGCATGGTTCCACTGTCATGTACAGATATTTACTCGAGATGCTTTAGATTACAGGAGACACTATGTGCCAATCTGTCCGGAAGAGGATTTCCCTTTCAATTTGCCGATTATAGTGCCGGTAACCAAGGGGACATTCCGTATTTTGGATTTTTTTTTTTTATCTCCATCTCATGATTAAAAAATAAATCAGTTTCTTTTGTATTCATCATGTTACACCATTCTTGTGAATAAGGAAGAAATAAAATAATCTGATCTAGAGATTTCTACTGGCACTTTGAGGTTTGTTAGTCACAGCGTCAATGATGTGTCTTCAGACGCAATTGCCGATAATGATGACGTATTACGTAGATAGCATCAAGGTGTAGGTATGAGTCATAGCTACATTTACAGTAAAGCACGTTTGCACGCACCGGAGAAGATGGTGCTTTCGGAGTAAGAGGGACTTGGTCATTATTTTAGATGGGAAGTATGATCGAGAGCCGAGACGAAACGAGATGGAGAGAAAAAAAAAAAAACAATAGAAAACCAAAGCTCAGCGAGATAAAGTAGCGCAGAAGGTCCCTAATGACAAAGTTCCCCTCACTAGAAGACAGGGGAACATGTGCTTCATAATTGGACCACTTTCTATTAATAGAGCTCTACCTCGCAATGGTGGCTCGGTTCCAAGGTGGAAAGATGTGGATGGAAAAAGGTGACCATGCAGTTATGAGTTTAGGATGTGTCTGTTTGAAGGCTGTCTTGGAACTGCTTCAAGGTCTTTTTTTGGAGAGTGGGAAAAAAAAGCCTGCTATGATGAATCCACAGGAAGCATTTCAGAAATGTTATTTAATTAAGTGTGTTGTGCCTCAGGGTAGTTCAGCAAATAATTTCCTCAAATTCATTAAAATGTCAAACTTCACGCCTCTCCAGTTCGCAATGAGAACCTGTGAAGAAACGATGTGCCGTAATGTTGAGTTTCACATCTAATCAATTGTTTTTTTTTTTCCATGTGTGGAAAATAGCATACCATACATTTGAATATGAAATGATAATTATGAGTTTGATTATTCGTCCCAAATGTTTTTTAGCTACCCATTCTAATTTACTGAGAATTATTTCATGGCAAGTGAGAAAAGAAACTTCAAAGTTTATATTTACATAATTTATGACCATCCCGTCCATGTTATGTCTTAAATTTGCCTATAATGTCAAACTGCAGCTTGAAGTGGACAAACAGTGGGAACTGGGTCAAGAATCCATCTGAGACTCTTCAGTCTGAATTTTGCATATACTGAAATATGTTGCAAGGAGAAGTGCTAGGAAATAAATCTGGGACACTGGTTTAATTATTATCCCCTAACTCACTGTATTTTAGGTTTCTTCATGGTATAATTACTGCCAGGTTAGATACGGCTCTCAAAGAAGAAATAAAAAAAAAAGATGTATTCTTAGCATTTTTTTTTGCACAGTTCGACATTTTTGACTTACCCTTCCAATTAGAATTACACACAATGAATTAAGAAGTTGCGAGATGTTTTTTTTTTTTTTTTTTTTCCAAAATGGGAATTACTCAATATTACACACAGAGGACAAAATTAATCTCATAAACCGACGCCGCTGACAGGACCCCAGCATAATTCCGAGTCATTTCATTATTACACATTGACCGTGCCTATTTTCACACATAAATCAAGACTGTTTAGTTCAGCAGTAAAGTAGAGATTAACACAGTCAGAGATTGAAGGAGCATCAGGAAGAACGTCAATGTGTTTTGGCCTAATTTGAACAGGACGAATGGGTTGTTGAATCAGTATTCAAACTGCATTGTGATCTCAAAGAGGGACCTTCTTCACATTTGAGTCTGTTTCAATTTGTTATCCAATTAGCTACCTTGAGCAAATATGTAATGAGTCGTAATGAGTCTGAATGAGTCGAAAACGTCGACATAAATATTAGTCAGAAATAATTCCAAACCCTCAAACATTAACAACAACAAACCACCTATGACAACAGTATTTTATTTTTATTTTATTTAATAAAAATAGTTTTTGAAAATCCAATAGATTGATGCTATGGAAGAAGTAGCATCTTGAAATATTTATACATCCTTTTATGGGAAAAATTTATGTCATTTTTAATTCTTGCTATCTGATTATGGCTAAATTTTCTGCATTTTGACAGTAGTTGTTTTTTTTTAATGATGAATTAAGGAACTGTTTTCAGATCTTACCAAAAAAAAAAAAAAGTCAAAAAGCAGACCATTGTAGGAGAGAAGGGACAGTGAAGGAGGACAGAGAGCTGTTATGTGCAGAGTGCTGTTTTTTTTTCTCTGATGGAGATCAGATTTCATAAAGATCCACATGATTGCCTCATAACAAGGGGGACGCGGAGAGAAATGAAAGAGAGAGATGAGGCGGAGAGGAAGCCAGAGCCACAATGAAAGTGATAAATAGTTCCTTGCTGTCCCTGTAGCGGCATTCTTTGTTTTTCCGCTTTGTTTTTTTCCACCCCACAATAAGCTTAACTTATTTGATTATCCCAACAACTGTAATTTGGAGAAGGAAAATACAGACCATGGCAAATGACAGAAAGAGGATTTTCTATTTGTGAATATCTGAGTGGATAATGTTTTGTTGCTCCACATTCTCTCCACATTGCTTCACAGTTTTCCTGTTGACTGACAGAGAAAAGCACGACCTCATCCCTCTTTGTATTTAGGATTGGCAGGAGACCAGACAGGGGCTCACATGCTGCTGCTGTGCGTGTGACTTACTCTGTCTGTGCTGACCTACTGAGTGAGAATGACTGTCACATGTCACTCCTCATTTGCATTTAAAATATTGGACTCATAGCATATTACTTGTCTGAGAAGGTTCGCTTCTGTTAGCATATACTATATATATATATATATATATATATATATATATATATATATATATATATATATATATATATAATGTGCCTTGATGGAGCCAAGCAAAAAGTTTCTGCAGCAAAACTGTAAAGAAAATGACCACAGCCGAAGAAAAGAAAAATAGAGTGGGTAGGAGGATTTTAATGAGGAAGGCAATACGCAGTGAGATGAAATGGTGGAAGAGATGAGATACAGAAAAGGCACAAAGACGACCTTGGTTCTATTAAGACAGCCCAGAAATCATTTCGCTGGTAAAACTTATCTACTTGATGTTGTTTCTTGCTCAATGTTGTTTTCTAGTAAATTTCCCTCCTGAGGCAAAGGGCAGCTTAAATCCTTACGTAATTCAATATTTTTTTTTTTTTTTACAGTACTCATTATTTAATTCCGTGCTCTTCCATACAGTAAAAAGCTTGTCCTTTCATGCGTTGGATAAAGTATCGAGAAGAAACTTTTTATGCCACATTAAGGAAGAAAACGAGGCAGTCAATGAAGTCGGTAGAAATGGTCGCTGACAGATTGGATATTATCTTTAACAACTTTTTGTGTAGACGTGGAGTGCCCCTACTAGTAAATTTGGAGGATGTTTGTGGTCGTCTAGGGCCTAACAGAATACAGCGCATCTTGTATCATCATTTCCTCTGTGTTTATTTTAGGTGCAGGAGTGGCTATGCCTGAACTGTCAGATGCAGAGAGCGTTGGGGATGGATATGACCACACCACGTTCCAAGAGTCAACAACAGATCAACTCTCCTTCTCATGCTGCCAAACCAGAACCTAAACCCGATGCTTCTCCTCAGCCCGCCCCTCAGACAACCCCTCAGACTCGGCCAGGACAGTCACATCCGGCTTCGGGCCCTTCTAAACAGACGGGTCCAGGTCAGCAGCCAGTAAAGTTGCCTCCAGGGGCGGTGCCGCTCCCCGGCATGGCCAAAGCCCCGTCGCAGCCCGATTTGTCCCGCAACTCCCCTGCCCACCAGCCCCAGCACCCCCGCCAGGACCAGACGCGCAGCGCAGGCAGCTCTCCTTCACGACAGCCTCCACCCCCTGAGCAGACTTTTGGGAAATTATTTGGCTTTGGTGCTTCTCTCCTTAACCAAGCCAGTACGCTTATATCCGAGACCACTCAAGCCCAACCACCACCCCCGAAACAGGCCCCCAAACCAGGGGGACCTCACGGTCCAGGACCCGGGACACCCAAACTTTCAGGACCTCCATCTGCACAACAAGGGTCTCGAGCTCCACCTCAGCAGCAAGCCTCCCCTCCAGATTCCTCCAAACCCAAAGCTTGTTGTCCTCTTTGCAAAACGGCTCTCAATATCGGCAACACAAGCGAGCAAGCCAACTACAACACGTGCACCCAGTGCCACTCCAAAGTGTGCAACATGTGCGGATTCAACCCCACTCCACACCTAGTCGAGGTAAGATCCGCATCCATTTCGAGCGGTGTTCTGCTGACTGTTTACTTTTCTTCTTCTATTTCACAATCTATCAATAAGCCTCTGTAAGAAACGCTGTGTCGTATTATGGCCCAGAGGGTCGCGTTATGAATTTGCGGCTGTCTGTCTTCGGTGAGAAAATGTCCAAATCCCTGCGTGGATGATGAAGTGTTTGGCTTGAGGTGGCGTAAAAGGCCATCAATCGCTTCTTTTCACCTCCCGTTGCTCCGGCTCGTTTCATGCTCCATCATAAAGCCTTTTGTGGAACTTGATGATTCATATTTCAGCATATACGACACATCTTTTCAGTCGGAATCTACTGGAACCTGATCACGATGGATGGAACTGATATAATATAATTGATCAAGCATTGTCTTTAAAATTTGTGAGACTGTTTTATTTATTTTTTTGGTGGAACCTAATGCTTGATATTTTGCTTCTACTCTAACGATAACTTTCTGGGAGTAACAGTTTGGGGAAAGTTTCTGTTCCAGTATAGCAAAGTCCATTTCAGCATTTGTTTGTCTCCCATGTTGGAGGTTGAAATCGAGAGGATAAGGTAGGCTTGGAATGTTTCTCTGTATAACCGTAAATGTGTTCCAATTTCCTTAGATGTGCTTAGATGATGACTAAAAAAAAAAAAGTTGGTTAAAGAGTCATCTGCGATCCCTACGCAAGTCAAACATCTCTCACTGCCAAACTGTGTGTGAAGACAATTGGATATAAAAGCGAGACTGTTTCACTTAACGACCCGGAATAGTTGCTAGTTTGGCTTACTTCAGCAAAAAAAAGAAAACAGCAATGACTTTGCGAAACATTAGCCAGAATGCTAAACGATGGTTGGCGTGGCGGCAAAACTGGTGCCGGTGACTATTTGTACCTCTCACCTTTATTGCAGCAGACGAACACCCAACTGTAAGTCATTATTTTTTTATGTTGGTTATCAAATTTCTCTATCAAAATACTCAATAAGCAGTGGAATAAAACACTGCATCAACCAGGAACCAAACTAAGCCAGGTTATCACATCATTTTGCAAATGTCATAAATGTTTTTTTCTTTCAGAGCCGGTCGTCAAATTACGCAACTGAATTCCAATAGAATGACAGAAAGAATCTTTTTTTTTTTTTTTTTTTTCATGGCCAAAACTTGCCTTCTTAGGCGTCTGATTGTCACAAGCTCCAGTGCAGGCCATTCATAGATTGCTATGGAAACAGCGAGCTGCTTTGTTTTGCCAGACGTCCCTTTCATGCTTCATTGTTTATGGAGCTAACAATCTACCAAACTTTTAGACAACTTTTACAGTTTTGATGTGGGTTGTTTATGGTCCATTCGCTACATTCCAAAGCTCATTGCAGAAGAAGGTGGATTTTACAAAGCTTTGAACACATTTTGTGTCCGTTCCAAGCAAATTGGAAGGTAGAAAGATGGCGTTTTCGAATCCAGCTTGATTTCCACAGTGTGTTTGACACAGTCCTCATCCGCTTCCCAACGGTGCAAATTTGATTGCTCTGTATCTCGGCATTATACCAGCAACCAGGTTTGCAGACGGAATTCAGCTGCTTGTCTCACCAGGGTTTTGTTCACGCCAGCTAACAAACTTGAAAAGTGCCACTAGGGGCATCTTGTCTTATCTTAACCCCATTCCCATTCATTTGCATAGATGTGATTATTCATGATTATAATGTGAGATGAACATAAATATTGATGCAAATATAGTTACTTCACAAATGACAACTTGCATAATTCATCCTCAAACATAGATGCTCCTCTTTAATCTGTGACAAAACAATGAGCCAGCGTCTGTGTGAAAATGAGCGGAGGAGGAGGAGACGACCGATCGAGGTGATAAATGGAGAGAGGAGAGTGAAAATCGGAGATAATGAGTGCACGGACGCCAACTTTGTTGTGTCGTAAAATATTCCTCATCAATTAGTGCCCAAAGTCATGCTCGGCTCATATGTGAGATGTCCTTGCGTGGGGAGTTTCTCCTCCTCCATTACGCCGCTCAAGGAGATTAAGAGCAACCTTGTCTCGTTTTTCTTTTCCCTGGAGTTTACAGGGGACTACATGCATCTTCATCTCTCGCAGGAAGACAAGCGAGCAAAGTCAAAGCTTGAATGTGTAAATATGTGTCTGACATCATTCATTGTGTTCAAGTGAACCCTCTGTAACATTATTTGTCCATATTTGTGCACAGATACATTTATAGTTTTAAAGATATATACGCAGAGGCAGGGGCGCTTAAAACATCATTAGTAAAAATAAGTCATTTTTCACAGAGCAATAGAAAATGTGTAGAGAAACATAGCCCATCAATTATTCAATGAGGGAGAATATTATAAATAGTTCATGCAGTGTGGAGCAGCGAGAGAGCTGCGTTTGATTTCTCGTGCCACATAAGGTCAATATGTTGGTGTGTGCGCAGGTGCAGGAGGAGAGAATTCAATGCTGGCACCTCTTGTGAGATGTTGAAACATCAGAATTAAGATATTACATTACCAGCAAACCCTCGTCTTTAATGAGGATCAGCAGGACAGAAAATATTAACAAAAAGGAGAACTTTTCTCCATCCTGTTAGCTTCAGATACATATTTGTTCCCCCGACAGCGATATTTGTTCCCATGACAGCACATTGGGGATTTATCCATCAATCAATTTTCTATAGCGCTTATCCTGTTCAAGGTCGCTGCGAGCTGGAGTCCATCCCAGCTGACTTTGGCCAAAAGGCAATCTAGACTGGCGGCAGACATTTAACAAAACTTGTCTTTTTAGCATCGCTATCATGCTAACTGAAATGAAATTAACATCATAATTTCTAGCAACCAATATGGATGTGACATTCACTTGTGTTTTTTTTCTTTGTAGTCTTGTAATTCCAGTTCACCGAAGTCTCATTCTTTAACATGCTCAGCTGTGACAAAGCAATTATAGTCTGCACTTTTTATTATTTGCAACACCATCTGCAATAACTACGCTTCAGCTCATTTTGTGTGCCAGCAACTCAGGATGCACTCAAACGGTTAACGTTTAGCGCCGGATGAAATGTAAAGAGCAATTGCATATAAAACATTGCGACGAGAAAAATATACCCTGCAAAGACAATATTTATTTCAACGCCATTAACATTTCTCACGACAATTGCTGCTGTTTTACTGTATAGTATACTGTAAAAGCAAGGCCTATATTTGCAAATACTCTCACATGTATTGATGAACATGTCATTCTAATTCTCCAACACGCTGTAAGTGTTTTCTGAAGGTTGGCAGCGGCCCACATCTCCCTCAGGAGTTCCTTCCAAAGCCAGATGGCTGTCGGCATGTCGCGTCCAAGCCTGCCGTGCGCAGCCTGGCTGCTCCCAAAGTGACGATGGTACACTAGCAAGCAATTCAAACAGTCATCCTTCCCCCCGGTCAGCTGCTTGACGCCTTTTAATATGTCCAAATCCCTTTGCGTTACTTATTTTGCAAATCACGTCCGCTGCGGTAATTGAAGGAGTCATGTGTATTTGAAGAATACCAACAAACTGAATTGAATGAATTCTAATGGTGGGTTACGTAAACATGAGGATTTCAAATGTTGCATTTATAGTCATTGTAAGATTAGACAAAAAAACAAACAAAAATGCTGCTTTAAAAGTAACCCAAATTGGACCAACCAAACTAACACTGGGGTTAAAAATAATTCAAATTTTATTTCCAGAAGAAAGGGGTGATCAGAAAAACGTCCTCTTTAATTGTCCTTTTTGCCGTGCTGCTATAGTTGTTTGTCTCCTTCTCACTTGTCGACATCCTCACATCGTCTTCTTGTCAGCACTCCTCTTCCTCCAAATGCATCCTCACTTGAAGACTACTTTCAGATGACATTGATTGAGTTGGCAATTACTTGTGGTTGGATTGCTCTCTGTTGACATTGCAACGTAGATGTTGTTGCTTAGCCCTCTTGTTTCTGCGTGTGCAGTGTTTTTTTTTTTTTTTTTTAACAGCAACAGCAGGGAGAGCATTTTAAAACCTCTGCACATAATACGATAACGTTCCAGGAGGTGATTTGGATATAATAGAAAATAACAGAGGCAGTGAGTATAATGTATGTGTGTGTGTATGTGTGTGAGTAGGGATGGGCGGAGGGGATTTCTGATTTAGGAGCTAATAGCCGAGTCTTTCTTAATCTGTTGAGGGAGTGCAGCGATCCCCTCGAGTACACAACATTGTAATGCTCCACCTACACAAATAAGCACCGTTGGAGAATAGTGTGCCTGCTTGTGTGATTACACAAATACAAAGTCTTGAAAGTAAATATGTTTGAGTTGAGTCTTGGAATGGTAAAGCAAAAGTTAAGTGTAATGTTTGCATTTCAGGTTGAACAGGATAATTGCGAATGAAGTGATGTCAAATCTACAGAGAAGTTAATGATGGATATTTTTGTGTGGCTCAGCTGTAGACAGGAAGTGGCAAGCGGTGACTGTTTCCTGTTGAGATTATGTGGCACCCAGCACAGATGGCATGCTGGTTTGGTGGCTTAGACGACGGTCACTCTCATTTCTAGACTGGCTTGGCAATAAACTGAACTTACAGTCATTTTATCGAAATTGTTATTGCAACAACAGTAATATACGGTAATACTAAAAGATAGGATAATAACAATTCGTACGGTTTTTAGTGCCCTGGGTCATCTTAACTGGTTTGCTTTCTTTTAAATTTGAGAGTGAGAGGAAAATGCCTAAGAAGCACATTTGGACACAGCAAATGCATTTTTATGTGGTTGATTCTGCTTAGCCACCATGCAGCATGCAATTCATTTTTCACAAGATGTCTCTAAAGTCAGCCTCCACCTGTTCCCACTTTTAGCTGCACTAGCAGCCTCTTTTGATGAATGACTCTCCGAGAAGCGTATAGAACCTCAATGACCGATTCCTCCTCCATCCTTTGCTGTGGTGTTTTATGCCTCCGCCATCTTTCTTTTACCTTATGAGTGAACGAGGGTTCTCAGCATTGCCTTAATCACCTTTTCAGATCTCATCATCTTCAAGGCCCGGTGGCTATGCTAACGAGTTTTAGCGATGCTCCGGGGGCCACCCGGCAGCGTCACGTCTATTCTCGCCGCCGGAGCCGCGGAGGTGGGCTGGAGCACTCCTCCCACCTCAGCTTCTGGGCCGTCCTGTCTCAACACATCATTTCACCCGCCTGATGGGTGTACTCGCTCCATCCTCTCTGCACCCCCCCCCCCCCCAAACCCCCTGCAGACAAGCAACTACTCCCTAATGCTCGCATTAGGGAAGAAGGGGCCTTCGTTTTGAGTGTTCTTTTTGCTCGGAGGTCGCTAACACTAAAAGGCATGTGACATAAATTTTAAGATTATAGATCAGAGGCGAGTGGTTGTATGTCAGCGACTAGCCAGACAGCGGTACAACTCAGGAGACTGACAGACAAAATGAAAGAGATAAAGCTCAGTGATCGCTCACATATTACATTTAACCCCTTGGTAATCTCTCTGTGCTGCAGCTGTCGGGCAGCTGACCAGATCGGTTAGCGAGGGGCCGAGCGTCGCTCCGAGCTGCGGACTGACAACAATAACACGGCAGGCAAAAGTTAGATGAGGACATTCTGCCCAGCTAGCGAAGGCCAACCCGCTGCCTCCACGTAGCCGAAACATTTCAGCTTCACTCGCTGCCGCAAGCTAGTGCAATGTACTTAAATGGAGTCACTGTCGGTTGCGTGTTTGAATGCCGGATACTGAGTCTGTCTCAAAGCCATTTTGGGATTTGTTTGCTTGCTCGACACAACCGTTGAGTATTTGGAGGCAATTGTCAGTTTGCTTCTTCTTTCTCTTGAGGGAACAGCACCTGTCAAGTATTGTTTGTTGTCCTCAAAGCCTCTTAAATAATATTGCTCTGCAATTATGAAGCCAGTATTTTTTTTTCTCCGAGCTGGCATAACTGGTAATAGTTTGCAAGCTATAAATATGAACGGGCGTACATGCCGGAAGTTAGTTTTAGAAGCTGGTTAATATCAAGCAAGGGTACAAGAGACAGGCTGATGAATGTATCCTGGGGACACACACATGTGCCAAGACAACGCCTGTTTGGACACATCTGCCCACTCCGGCATAAGATTGCTTTGCAGCTTTAATAACATTTTCAAAATGAGATAAGCGGATAGAGGCTTAGCCTATGTGAATACAAAAAACCAAAACAAATTTGAGTCTTTCATCTTGTCACGTCGCTATGGGAGAACTCGCTGTGCTTAGATGCTACTGAGAAACTAGCCAATTATTGACAGTTGCACATGCCTCATTTATTCAGCTACATTCTCTTATCGGACTGCCATTTTGCCCGAATGCTAATTAAAACCCGCAAAGGTGGAGAGCAGATAATGACTCATGAATTGTGACTGCATGATCAATGAGATAGATGGATTGATTCCGAACACTATGCGGTAGTGGTTGCTTTTTAAAGAGAGACAATTCATCACGCAAATTCAAAACAAATCCAGACATCCTTTAAATTGGGAGTTGGGTATTATTGTTTTCACCTAGTTGAGGAATGCAGTGAGTTGTGAGAGAATTTAGTCATGGAGTTCATAATTGTGGTATAATTGTCCTTATAGAGTAACATACATTTTGGTTCCTAGGAAAGTACAGTATTAAAAGTTCCAATGCAAATCGTATAGCAATCTGCAACAGTCTGAAATCATTCATTCTTTGAAATTTGACCTTCACAGTCAACAGATTACATCGTGTTCCTCTAGATGAAGTCATGCCCAGTCTATATACAGTACAAAGCATTTATTCGAAGAAAAAAAAAAAAAAAACTATTTCCTCAGTGTGTGATGATGACAAATGACCCCTGCCGAGGCAGGACAGCCTCAACACCTTGGCTGGGCTTGTGGGCTGCATGTAAAAACAAGACACCTGTTGCTCCTTCCTGAAGCTAAAAGACATAAATAAGCAAAGCTCAGAAAAAAATAAAAATCCGACCCACTCTTGCTTACTCCCCGCAGGGACAGCAAACACACACACACACACACAATGCTTGACACACGCTTAATGACAGATGACTGCTCATTGTCTTGCAGCAGCACATTCTGTTTGACGGATAATCAGTTCTCATCTCACAAAGTGATATCGTGCACAGATTGAAACTGCACTTGAAAAATGTTTGGCTGAATTGTAAAACCTGAATGAATTTATTTGCGTCAGAAAAGATTTATGATCACCGTAATCCCAATACTCCCTAATTCTCAGAAGGTTCCTCAAACTGTTGATATCAATGAAGGCATAATTGTACATGATTTCATATTCACCTCAAATGAGCCTGGCCACGCTGCGTGGAAGCGACCGTGACTGGACTGGAGTGCCGCTCGCTCTGTGGATGATCCTTCATTTCCGCTCTAATCCACAGGCCTGATCACGTGTCCCCATTGAAGGAGTCGCGGGGGATTGACCTATATACCTGCTGACTCCGGCCAACCTGTCACAGCTGTGGCGTGGCGCGCCGTGGCGTGACCTTTAACATGTGCTCTCTCACGCTTCACACAGCGCACTTGCTTGTCCCTAAACCGCTGTTCATTCAGACTGCACTTGGCGCACTTACGGGCTCGGGGAGAGTTTCCCACGCTTGACTGATCGGTAAAATATCACTGGATTCAAGTGAAAATCTAAATTGGATTTTTTGCCTAGATTGCAACTTACGTTATTATGTAGCCTGCTCATGGCATCAAATTATTGTGCTGACGGAGGCAAATGTATTTATTCGTAAACTCACCTGAGTTCATCCCAAGATCACCTTCACCCGCCATGTCCATGTGGTAGTTGTAGTGGCCTCCTGCTCTCCTGACCTTCACTTTTTAAATTAATTATGATCCCCTGTGTTTTATGGGTCACGGCGCCTTATTCTTTCTTATACACGAAATGTGAATCATTCTTTTGAGTTGCAGCTATTGTGAAAGTTGAGTGCTTTAAAATAGACAAGGATAAAACAAAAGATCAGAAAATTGTAAAAAAAAAAAATATTTGTTAACATATTTGTCGCTTCTACAGGGTGATGGCTCCGTTTTGTTTTCATCTCTAATTGGGTTCTAACCTATGCTTATTTTAAATGTCAACTTTTTACTCTCCACTGGTGTGACACACCGGCAAATGTGTTTCTGCCAGTGTAGAGAGGATTTTTGTTGTTCAGCTCTTGTGAGCAGCTCGAATGTTCATTCTTACTGGGTTTGCAAATATCTTCAACATCAGTTGACATTTTTTACTCACAGTTTGCTGCTGTCTGATTCCTGACAGAAAGCCCACGCAGGGGGGAGCTGAATCTTGCTGTGATTTGACTGACAGTAGGAGGGCAACACCGAGATTTTTTCTTTTTTGTAACTTCCACTCAGTCTGCCTGCATGTTTCCTATAAACCCATACGCTTAGCTTCCATAAAATCATGTGTGCTGTAGAGCTGTAAAATGGCCCGGCAAGTATGACAACAAATTAATCAATAAAGGCCTCTCCTGAGTATAATATTTAGCAGGTTGCTCAAATGTGGCTCAGCCACCCATGAGTTTGTCATTCTGCACTGTGCTTTCATGTTACTGTGTGGGCGTGTGCTCCCACAGGGCTTCACATTCCCTAATGGCATTCTGCACTCTCTGGCACCCTCTATGGGCGGGAAGTGTAAACGCTTTCCACACTCCCTCCTTCTGTTGTCAGTGGTCTTTTCTGCTCTCAGTAGTTTTCAGTTGTATATGTGCAATTTTTTTT
Source organism: Syngnathus floridae (assembly GCF_059516105.1). Taxonomy (NCBI): domain Eukaryota; kingdom Metazoa; phylum Chordata; class Actinopteri; order Syngnathiformes; family Syngnathidae; genus Syngnathus; species Syngnathus floridae. Next base: position 7,919,202 of record NC_142423.1, on the reverse strand, counting down.
TGCAGCCTTTACTTTCCTATCTGCTCCCTTTAAAGCATTTGGTGTGTATTGGATTATTCCAAACAATAACCCACCATGTATTATGAAATCAGAAACGTCATCCCTATGTATTTACCGTTTCATTTTCCAAACCTGTGTTTTGAGTTATTTGTCCTTCTGGAGGGTATAATCTGAGTATTTGTTATAGATTTCCTCCATGGCTGTCGACGTGTGCTGCATTATATAATGTTGATGAATATGGAAGCGAGCTGATGTGTGCAGACAACTCATAATGCGTTTTTGCACCTAATTACATGGGTGCCCTCTGGTCGCACATATGCAAAGACAGACGCAGATGCACACATGTGACCTCGGGCGGCTGTAGTGTCTCAGCAGAAGCCACTGGGAGCCATGGGATCAATCTGTGAGAATGGGATCAATCTCTCTGACCTTTTCCTCGTGGTAACCTGCAGTGTTCACTCGCTCATTATTTTGAGAATAAAAGGGCAGCTTTTACGCAAGTCGCCTTGGATGGATGGTTTTTCACGTTCTACTTTTGTCTCTCATGCCAGCAACCACGTTCTGCTTTGTCGACTGAATTTCATAAAGCCTCCAACTGAATTTACATTTGCTATTGCATCACAATGCCTCCACAGAATGCATTCTGCTCTTTTTCACAAATCAAGTCATAAATTAAGCTTGGCCTGCATCTGCCTACAGCATTTAAGCTCATTTTATGATTATATGGTGTATTATCTGTGCTAGAGACTTATTATGATTGTGGAAAAAAAATGCAAGAGAAGGGTCACATTACCCCAGAAAATATACTGAGTGCAGTTTAATAAATATTGCATCTTTGTAAAACATATAATGGTTAGTGCAAAATTTACCAGACAAGAAAAATAATAAATGAAGTTCTGACCTGCTTTCTTAGTTCGGTCATGCGACATTTCCAAGCTGAGCCGTGATATTTTCTTACCTTAGCCCTGAGGCACTGTGATGTCATTTTGTAGCTAACTAAAGCACAAACTAGTGCTGCTGTTTTAGCGGCTAGCGATAGGCACGACACGTTCCAAACTTAACAGACAGATTAGTACGTAGTCTTGTCAGCTACATCTGAGTTCAATTTGTGAGCCAAGGTGATGCACACTCTCCAGTGAGCAGACGAGTTAACCTCCCGCCATTTAACGACTTTACCAATTCACTAACGAGATCTCACTCACAGGCCGCTGCTCCCTGAGTCATGACACAATGACACCACTGCCACATACAAACGCAAAAAGTCAAGTGGATTACTGTTAATGGCGTCAAGTGATTCATTTAAGCATTTCTTCAATTTTATAGCTTTGGTTTGAGTTTATTTCCACCTTATGTGCTGTAATGGTGCTGCGCTCGAGCCTCGTATTGAGTTGTTTGGTTTGTTCTAAAGGAGTTCAATGGCTAAATCTGAAACAACTGCTGTTATATACCAGCTTGATTTTCTGCACAGAGTGTGGGAAGAGGTGGGAGGTGCAGCCCATATTCCGTACCAGCTAAAGCACTCCACATAAATAATTTGCCACTCTCAGTTTGGTCTTTTCATATCGCCACTTCACATTTTGCTGATTCAGGATCTGGCATCTCAGGAAGATGTATCAAATATTTTTTTAATTAAATTAACTCTACTTGGATGCCCAACGAGAACGTTTAAAAGGGTGGATGTTGAAAGTGAATATTTCTGGGAAGATGACATCATTGGTTATATATACTGAACACACACAGACACACCACAACAGTACCGTAGCGTCGGTTGAATGTATTTGGTTCCCACTGAGCCCTCAGTGAAAAAGTTCTACCAGGTGATGGGCAAGAACTGGTACCGGCCTTATTTCACTGTATCGAGTAATCACAAAGGCCACCGATACCAGTAACAAGATACTATTGCTGTAAGTATGTATAAAATGGTGTTTATATTAATTAATATTAATAATGTAATATTGAATTAATTTTAGAGTACATTATTAGACTGTTGCTATCAAAATCTTTTTTATTTGCTACCTCAATGCCTGCATTTTTCGCTTTTAAATTTCATCCATCTCCATCCTCTATTTGTTACTTAGTAACGGTATTGGTGAGTACTTCAGATTTGGAGTACTCAGCCTTAAAGTGATATTAAACAAGTTGAACTATATTTCAAGTTAATTATTTTTTCCAATAAAAGTCTTTGTCAAAAAAAAAGACGGCGTCATCAAACATATGACATAATGTACCTTTACTAATCATGCGGGTCACAAAGCAGTAGGGGTTTGCCGGCATTTCTACACAGCCTTTTTTTTTTTCAAATGTGTGAAAGTACTGGGACTGGCAGATGGTTGGTTCAGAGAGTGCACCTGTTTATATATAGCTTTTCAGTAGCGCGCTTGAGAGAAAAGAAAACAAAGCAAGTCTGTCTGTATAGCCTGTCGGTTGCTCGATCATCACACTATGTTCTTAGCTGAGACTCGTTCGCTTGTATTAGGGGAAAAAAAAGACTTCTCTTTAAGTCCCAATGAAAATAAATATGTCTCGTAAATTTGGCACACCGTATAGAAGTGTCGCTAACAACCCTGCTAAATTTGAATCATTAAAATCCCTCAAATATGTATACAAAATGAAGCTTCAAAATGATGAGCTGTATTGAAAATATGAAAGCAAGTCAACCAAACAATGGTTGTTAGGCGCTACACAGTTTGACACGGGCATTCAATTCTGTACTTTTATGACAGCTTTCATCTACAGGACCTTTGATCCTCATGTACTGAAAAGCAAACCGCAGCTCAAACTCTAACAACAACGTGACTGTTTGTTCTTTCGGATCTCTATTCAGCAACCAAGCAGTCAGTCAAACAATAGACAGTGTCTGTTTTATGTATCGTTAGGGAAATCCTATTACCAAAAAGATCAAATTGTTGGTAGGCCCCAGGAGTCTCAAGATGGTGCCAATCAATGTTCCAATTGATTGATCCCCCGTCAATCTTGACTCATTATTTATCTTGCATGTTCTCTTCAAAATGCCATGGTACTGTATTTGAGAAAGCAATGATCCTAATTAAATTTTCGAACTGAAACATTTGTCAAAAATTGACAGTAGTCAATTTATGAGTCCTCATCAACCTTCTGAATAATTAGATTTATGTTGCAGTGCTTTGTTTTGTATTGTTATGCAAGTCTTGACAGACTGCCTCTTCAGACCTCAGGCAAACGATGATCCTTTTAGAAACGGAGAGCAATTAGAAACATGGTGCTACCGCCTCTCATTTCATCTTTCATAACGTGTAATATAAGCATCCCATTTCATTGAGCCGCCTCATCGATCTGCCGCGCTGACCTGATATCTAATCCGTGTATGTTCAATTTGCTGCCTACGAAGGTTTTTCTGCTAACCTTTCAGTCGTGTCAGTGTTTATATTTACATATGAAGATAATGTTCTGTGCAAATAACGGAAGACAAATTGCAGTCTTGCTGATAGCGGAAGCCATATGCGTCATAGACTCCGTTCGAATAGCCGTTCGTTCACGACAGATGTTTGAATTTGTATTCACGGCACTTTCCATCTGTGTACTCAGATATTGTCAAATTTTATATTAGTCAAGATAAAAAGCCACGTTTGGACAGATTCAATACAGAAAAAGATCATCACGGAATACGGAAACCGTAACTCGAGTTTCTTAATTCTAATTCCTGTTGTCTTTTGTATTTTAGAAAAAAGAATGGCTCTGTTTGAACTGCCAGACACAGAGGGCTCTGTCAGGAAGTTTGGGAGATATTCCAGACCCTGGTACACAAAGCGCCGTTCCCACCATGCCACCTGCAGCATCTAATCAGCAGCCACCACAGCAGAAAGAAGCGGATCAGCGGTCAGGGCCAAGGCCCTCAGGTCCTCAGCAGCAACAGAAAGCATCGGGTCCCCAAGTAAGTGGCCCTGCCTCTCCTATCAAACAGGCTGAGCATTCCCCTCAAAGCAAAGGGATACGCCAAGCTTCCCCTCAAATCAAGGGTTCTGCCAACTCAGCTAAGGGTTCCTCTCAAACCAAGGGTCCAACACAACCCCCAGTCCAAAGTAAAGGGCAATCTCAGAATAAGGGCCAAGGTCAAAGTAAGGGTCCTGCTCAGTCTGGTAACCAAACGAAAGGTCAGAGCCAGACTAAAGGGCAGACGAAGGGATCTGTTCAGCCCACTGCTCAGGTTAAGGGTCCTTTGTCTAGTGCCAAGGTTGCATCCACCTCTAAAGCAGCACCCAATAATTCCAAAATCTCTCCCAACTCATCAAAAACAGTACCCAGCCAGTCTAAACCCACAGGTACGTCTCAGGTACGCAAACAGACGGCGAGCCAAGAGAAGACAAAAGTCCCACCCAAATCTCAAAAGGAGGATTTCAAGGCCTCACCAAAGAAAGCCTTGTCAGAGACTGTCACTTGCCCAAAAGACTTGAAGATAGCGGAAGATGTGCAGAAGTCAAGACACCGAGAAGTGAGCTGCTTGAATCTTCGCCTTCTCGTCACTCCCGCTCATTATCCTTTTGAATATTTTTTTGGTTCCCTTTGGTTGCTTGTATACATCTTTTTCATCACATCGATATTATTCAATATTTGTCCTATCATAATATTGTCACTGTTATACTTGTAATAGTTATCATGTATTTTTGTGTTAAATATGGGTTATTAATTTTTATTTTCTTAATTTGTTTATTATAATTACCATCCATTCTTTATTGTTCAGCAACATAAATTTTACACTCATAAAACTGCTGGGTCACAAGCAACCCAATTTGGGGTAGAAATTGAACCCAACGTCCTAGGTTGTCTTGCACAAAACAAGTCATTTTTTGCACAACACAACCCAAACTTGGGTCAAATTGACCCAACTTCCTGGGTCAGACTCATTATAAACCCAGCAACTTTAGGGTTGTATATGTACATTTTTTTTATGTCTCCATTTTTTGTTTCTATTCCCTCTTTTGTTCGCTGAAGCGTTTTGTTACATGTAACAAAATGGTGACACTATTTGGAGCATTCAACGCATGATCATAAACATCTCGAAGAATGTATAAGAGAATGCACCATGGTAGCAATCAAGCATGGAATGAACTGTCTGTTGATGGTTGTTTAAAAGTCTGTTTTTATGAACGGTGCGTTTGAATTGATCATTTGTCTGTATGCAACACTAAAAGGCAAAATCAACCAAAACATTCTTTATTCTATCACAAATTAAATTGGATTGACAACCTGATCCAACCTATAACCACTTCTGGATTTTGCTGGTGGCATCTATGTAGAATACATTTGATCCGTAAAGCCTTTTGGTTGATTTACTTTTAAATTGTTACAACGAGGAAATGGTTGTTCACTTTCATGTACTGTAACATGCTCTCATATGTTCAATTACGAATCCCATTTGTATTTGATACGGTGCATTTTAATCCTTATTATTGAGAACTGCTCAATAATAATGACTGTTTGCTGAAATAGCGGGATACAAGCTATGCACTAAAGCTTGTAATTGACTTTACAACCAGTTAATTGAAAGAAAAAAAAAAGTCATGTATTTCATTACGTCTGACTCCTCTCTGTTTCTTTCTTTCAGGATCACGTTAAATCAAGTACACAGAGTTTAAGTGACACCGGATACTCCTCGGATGGAATCTCGAGCTATCAAGGGGAGATTATTGGTCGGATTCATGAAGATGCGGTCAAGCTCAATGAGAAGGGTGTGTCCATTTCCTCTGAAATTACAAAGTTAGAGACATCAATGAAACCTCTATTGGAGTCGAAAACCACATCGGACCAGAAGCATAGGCCTCATTCATTGTCTGTTGGACAAGGACGGGACATCAGTCCAGAGGACGATGCAGCAAGAGATGACTCAGACGACGAGCTCAGCTGTAAGCTTCGTCACGATTATGTGGAAGACAGCAGTGAAAGTGGTCTCTCGCCATTACCAGTAAGACAGAAGAAGTCACATAAAGACTTAACAGATGAAGAGTTTATGAGGAGGCAAATTATGGAGATGAGTGCCGATGAAGATGAGTTGGAGGAATATGGCGAGCAGAGGACTAAAAAAGGACATAAAACCAGTGGAGATCTGAACAAAGAGAGACGACGACTCCCGCACCATTCCAGTAGTTTTGAAGAGGCAGCCAAAGAATCAGCAGATGTGGAAGAAGAGGAAGATGTCGTAATGGCTGGGGGTCTTCGCCGTTTTAAGACAATTGAGTTAAATAACACAAATAGTTACAATAGAGACATGGAACTCAGTACTGAGCACGACCTACGAGAACCAGAACTAGAGATGGAGAGTCTTACTGGTTCTCCAGAGGAGAGGTCTAAAGGAGAATATTCATCCACTCTACCTGCTACCACTCCTAGCTACACTTCAGGAACATCACCAACGTCAGTGTCGTCCATGGAAGATGACAGTGACAGCAGCCCGAGTCGAAGAGCAAGACTGGAGGAAGCAAAGCAGCAGAGGAAAGCCCGACATCGCTCGCATGGGCCATTGCTGCCAACAATTGAGGACTCCTCTGAGGAGGATGAGCTCAGAGAGGAAGAGGAGCTGCTGAGAGAACAGGAACAAATGAGAGATCTGGAGCAACAGAGGATTCGAAGTACTGCTCGAAAAACAAAGAGGGATAAGGAGGAGCTACGAGCACAGAGACGTCGGGAAAGATCCAAAACTCCGCCCAGTAATCTCTCTCCCATCGAGGATGCGTCACCAACTGAGGAGCTGAGACAGGCTGCAGAGATGGAAGAGCTCCACAGGTCATCGTGTTCAGAATACTCACCCTCAATGGACTCTGAAGCAGAAGGCTTTGAGATCATCGGTGGCAAACTGTACAAATCCGGGAATGAATATAACCTTCCAACTTTTACGTCACTATACTCTCCAACAGAGAAGGCACCATCTGCTGATAAAACACTAAAAAGTGCAGAGGAGGTCTATGAGGAGATGATGAAAAAAGCTCAGCTTCTTCAGAAGCAAGGAAAACATGCTACACAGCAGAAACATTCACTTAGTGACAATACAAGTACTGCCTTAATCCCCGGCTCAAGTCCAACCCAGATTTCTTCACCTATGTCCTTCTCCACAACTGGAACTGACCCACGAATTCCAGGAATTCATGCAGCACAACATCTTTCAAAAGAAACTCAAAATAGGATGGTGTCACAGAGTGCCAAAATTGAAGGTGTTGTCGGAGGAGTCACCACAACCAAAATTCCAGTTAGCCACACTGCTACAACTCGAAATGCAGCCGGTGCGGGCTCCCAACGGCCAGCACAGGCATCACCTGACTCGTCCTCACTAACCTACAAAGTTTTCTCCCTTTTCAAAGGGCCCAGCCCACAAGCCTCACCCACCACTTCTCCCGTGCAAAGCCCAACACCTCCAGGAAGTGGCGGCAGGCAGTTGCCGACACTGCCTGGCGGACCATCGTCAAATCAAAGGTCGAATTCACCACGTCTTGTACGACAACAGTCCTCTCAAGATTCACCGGTAATGGTAATAACGCTCGGATCTACAACAACTAATCCCACCAAACCTGTAACGGTAAACTCATCCACTTCCCCTTTATCATCACCAACACAGGCTAGCTATAAAATCCCGTACAGCTCCCAGCATCCATCGGCAAGTCCTCCAACTTCTCCCCAAACATATTCGTCCCAGCAGGCCCCAAAACATTCTTCACAAATGGCTCACCATGTTGAAAAAACAAACGTTGCTATTGGCACACAAAGTCGAGGATCGCTTTCTATGGAGAATATATCTCTTTGTAAAATCTCCAACATTTCAGGCACGTCAGTGGTCATGGTCCAAAGCCAAACCCATCCGACGAATATTGTGGATCTTCGAGCCCCGATGAGATCTGCCCCGATTATAATGACAGATCAAGGGATGGATCTAACATCCTTAGCCTCTGACGCAAGAAAGTACTCCTTGGGAGCAGAACAGCCATCTGTTCGACATACAGCTGTCCAACCACTTATCATGAACCTGAACGCACAGGAGCAACCACATGTATCCGTTTCAACGCCAACAACAGTAAGTGTGACAGTTGCAGGTTCTATGTTCATCTCTCAACCCAAACAACCCATTGTCTATGGAGATCCTTTGCATAACCGTGTAGATTTAGGCCAGGGAGTGGGATCCGCTGTATGTTTATCCCAGGGTAAGACGCCAGTTTCCGATCCATCTATTCCAAAAATCGACGCCTGCCTTGAGAATTTAGGCATCCAACAACAGCAGCTGCAATTACAACAACAAAAGCTCTTGCAGCAGCAACAACTTCTTGAGCAGCAGCTCCAGCAACATCAGCAGCATTCTTCCTTTGCACGTTACAATTTAGCCAATCAAATCCCTCCACTTGTGATGAAAAAAGATCTCGTAGTAAGTCAGACAACCAGTTCCCAGCCTACAGTCACCGCAAGAGTAGCTCCACTGTCTTCCCAACCTGTTTGTAATGCCCCGCATGATATCTATGGTGGAGTTGTTCTCGAGCTACAAAATAAGCCAACAGTCATGAACCTGTCCACAGGAAAACCCCATGTTATGATGGTTCAGCTCGATGAGAGTAAACCATCCCAGGCAGCGGTGACTCAGTTACTCAAGAAAGAAGATCCTCCACCCGTGCCTCAAGTCTTGGATTTGACTGGGCAGATCAAACCAGAAAACCAAGTTGCTTGTTGCGATGTTGTGTACAATTTGCCATTTGCTGGTTCCTGTGCAGGGTCATTTACTCAGAAGCCCGCAACAGTATCACCAGATAAAAAAACTACCGCTGAGACCTCAAACGCACCACCTCCTCCTCATCATATGCATTATAATATCAATCAACAGCAACAATCTCAGACCACGCAGGGCGTAACGGACGAGCATAAACCATACCAAACGCCGATAGTCCCATCGGGAAGAATACAACCCTCCATGTCTGATAATAATCTGCCTGCCGTGACTGAAGCTGGTCACTACCAGAGGAATATTAAGGGAGGTGTGGCAGTAGATCTTAGCAACACCAATCAGACTTACGACAGTGGCTACCTCGGGATGGGAGCCCAGTATGGCTCATACACAGACTTGCGGCACCAAGGAGACATTGCAGGCCCAACGTTACCCATTCGGCGTTATGGCTCAATGTCAAATATCAATTCTGACTATTCCTGTGGGTCAAATGAGTTAACAGGACCACAGGATTCCAATCTATCACAATTCAGTGCAACCACCGCAAGGGAAATTAATCAAATGTGTGCGGCTCTTAACACGGTAGATCAGTTTGCAACACGGTATGGAAATAATCCCGAGTTATTACCTTATGGGATTGGAAGAGGTGCACATTTAGGTAGGCTGAATCTCCATCAAAGTTTAGCGTCAATCAGAGCAAGTTTGATGTATGGCCCAGATGGAAGACCCTTGTCCAATAGTCAAACTTTAACAAACTTGATCAATGCAAGACAAGCAAGTATACGCGCCTTGTATCCTGCTGCTTTAAGAGGAGGCGATGGCATGATATATTCGACCATAAACACTCCAATAGCCTCTACCTTGCCAATTACGACCCAGCCCGGCCCTGTTCTCCACCCCATGCCTCGAGGTATTTACAGGCCGTACCCCGTAGGCGTAACCGCCGTACCTTTAGCTAGTCTTACCAGGTTGCCTCAAGTGAGTCAGAGAACTCCACTGGCCACCCAAGGAACATATCCATACCCTCCTTCAAACCAGTACCCGGTTTCAACCACAACTTCGAGCACTCTAAGCACCTCACAAAATGAAACTCCCATGTATCTTGGAAAGCCTTCAACTGCAGCTCCAAGCATCCCACCAACCCAAGCCAGCACAGCGAAAAATGCGTTAGGAGCCGGTATGCAAACGACGTCAGTTCAACAGGCTGATCAGACTCAACATATGTCACAGATGATCTCGCAAGGTCAAGGACAGCCTCCAACTACCATGACGGCACAAGCCCAGATGCAGCCACAGCAACTACCTGTTCAAACCGAACCTTTATCATTAACCCAAAGCCATCCTCAAGCTCAATCCATCAGTCAACCCCAACCAGTTCCACCCAGTGTTACTGCCCCGACATCCAAAATATCTCCTGTTGATTCTCAGAAAAGCAAGGAAGATGAGCGGCTCAGTCAACAACAAGAGCACATGCTGCAACTAGAGCGAGAGCGTGTGGAATTAGAAAAACTTAGACAGCTGCGCCTTCACGAGGAGCTTGAGCGAGATCGAATGGAGCTTCAGCGACACCGAGAAAAAGAGCAACTCATTGTTCAGCGTGAAATCCAAGAATTGCACACCATCAAGCAACAGGTCTTACAACAACAGCAAGCAGAGCGGGAGACTCAACTTATAATGCAAAGAGAGCAACTGGCCCAACAGAGAATGCAGCTTGAGCAAATCCAGTCTCTGCAGCAGCAACTCCAACTGCAGTTGGAGGAGCAGAAAAGACAAAAGACAGCAGCGGTGGAGGCAGCGGCGGCCGCCGCAGCGGCGGAGGCAGCGGCGGCATCGGCTGCCGCGGCTGCGACGTCTGCCCAGGGCGCCATACAAGGGGTGGTGGTCGGAGGAGGGCCTCCTCAAGGCTTCCTGATTTGTGATCAAAGTGGAAGGGTTCTACAGCAGGACGGGCAAACTGTGCAATTCTGGCAAGATGGACAAGTGGTCCAAGCCATGGTGGCGGCTAGACCGATTCACAGTTCTGTGTCGGAAATGTCTTTGAGAAGCACTGACAAACAGGCTGAGTCCAAGATTATGAAGAAGCAAAACTCCATGCCCCGTCTTAGAGACAGCACCGAGGATGATTCTGGTAAGAAGATAGCAGACAGTTGCGTGCAAACAGATGATGAAGATGGAGAGGACCGGTACCTAAACCGGCGTAGAAGAACAAGGCGTATTGCAGACTGCAGTGTGCAGACTGATGAAGAGGACCAAGGCGACTGGGACCAGCAACCAGTAAGGCGCCGACGTTCTCGTGTATCAAAGCACTCGGAATCAAGCGGTGAGACGAAATCAGACGGGTCATCCAGAACGGTATCTGCAAGTATCGCTATTCAAACCTCAAATGACTCGTCATGTCAGACTGAATCTGAGCAGCTAGGTAGGGTTTCGCCAGCTATTCATATCACCATGGCAGAAAGCTCAAAGGTCGACCTGTTACATTACATCGCAGCACCTGAGAGGACCCACAAGGGAGAAAGTCTGGCTTGTCAGACTGAACCGGAGTCACAGTCTCAAGGCGTTGTTGCTCCTCAACTCAGTGTCCCTACAACAATTAGTCCATATTCCACAAATCTGCACATAGCAAATCCATCTGACCCAAACTCTCAGAGACATCAAGGAGTCACTAAGTTTGAGAGACGAAAACCCGACCCGCTGGAAATCGGTTACCAGCAGCAACCCAATGAATCTCCTCGCCAGCCCCCCAAATCCCCTCAGGTTTTGTACTCCCCGGTCTCGCCATTGTCTCCTCATCGTATGTTGGAGACAACATTCGCCTCACAAGAAAAGCTTAATAAAGCCCACGTGACGCCCCAGCAAAAGGCCTTGACTGCTGAATCGCCGCAACGCCACCAGTCTCTACCAAGGCCCATAAAAAGTGTGCAGCGCTCCATGTCTGATCCGAAGCCTCTCAGCCCCACCTCAGAGGATCCTGCCAAGAACAGATTCTCTCCGTATTATCAGCAAGCTGTGTCCAACAGTCAGGTAGGAAATTCATTTTTTTAATCACATTGAGGGAAAATAACAGTGGCGTTCTACACTATTAACTATTGTAGATTAATAAATCTTTTCTCACAAGTATAGTACTTCTAATTATAGGTGTTCCTATATGTTATACATTTTCCAATTTAATACACACAGAAATTACTGTCCCTCGTAAAATAAAGTCAAACGTGCCATATAATTTGCAAAGCAAAGACACACTGAATCTAATATTAAGTATGCTTGTCGTGCCAGAATCACATTTCCCTTTAGCCTTTTCTCTACTTTTTCTTACTTGGCATCTCCACCCCCTTTTCCTCCTTTTTCTCTCTCTCTCTCACTCACTCTCATGCTTTCTGGCTATCAAATGCTTAAGAGTTGCCAGTAGGACGCACATTATGGATACATCATTGTTATGCTTATCTTTCCTTCAGCCTTGTAAAGTAATATTGCTTTGAAAATGATCTAGAATAATTTATGAGAGACAAATATAAATCTTATATCTCGACTTTTTAATCGTCGTCATGGATTTACCCATCACAACTAAATTGTAAGTAGACATTTAAAAAAAAAAAAGAATGCTCTTCTCGTCTCACTGCATGCTACTTTTAATAATTGGAGGAATATGAAAAAAATGACAACTGTACAGATTTGTAAGCTAACAAATTAGACTATTGCAGACACATTTTAAATGTCTGAAATGAATCTGTGCTTTCTCCTTGTTAAAATGTAATCGAGGGCTCATATACTGATTCTGGATCGCTCAGACAATCTGACTGTAATGATTATCCACCTTGTAAAGTTATATGTTCACGGCACTTTAATCTTTCCCAAACACAAAATCAAATATTTTATTTAAAATTCTGTAAATAATGCTCCGGCTCTGCATGTAGGTCAATTAAAATGAAGTACTTAATTTGACTATATATCAGTCAACATAATTCTTAAATTAGGATATGCAGACCCTTTCGTGCATACTGAGGTTCATTAATGAGCCTAATTTACATAAACACATTCTGTTTATAGCTCATTCTGCTGATGTGTCTCTGCCTCTCTCAGCAGATGGCCTCCCTGCAGCAGCAGCAGCAGCAGCAGCAGAATGCTGTGATGAGGAAGGTAAAGAGGACTCTTCCCAGCCCCCCTCCAGAAGAGAGTCCACTCCCCATAGTTACTCCAGCACAAATGTACAGTTCTCCCGGGATGCCTCAGAGGGTTTTGCCGAGACCTGCGCAAGGAGTCACCAAGGCAGGCTTGCTGAGTGAACTGAAAGCTGTCGAACAAGAGTCGTCAAAACTCAGGAAGCAGCAAGCCGAACTGGAGGAAGAAGAGAAAGAGATTGACGCCAAATTACGTTACTTGGAATTAGGCATTACTCAACGTAAGGAGACCATGGTGAAGGAGAGGGAGAGAAGAGAGTTGGCTTATCTTCGCTGTATGGGTGATGCTCGAGACTACATGTCAGACAGCGAACTCAATAACCTCAGGATGGGAACTGCAACGGCAACCTTTGATGCTAATGGTTTGCTGACAAGGCCCAGCACCGCACCGCTCAGTCAGTTTACTAATGATCTCAACGCAACATCGCAGTATTCCTCAACCTCGGGCTACATGTCTTATCCCTACCCTCAAAATCAAGCGCCAACACAGCAGCCAGGCTCATCTTACCATCAGATTGGGTTCCAACCTCCCCAGTACCCTTCATCCTCTGCTCCCCAGCCTGGGACATTCCAGCCCCACCCCCCTCCAGGCCCCGGCTACCAGACCCAGGGAACTTATTCTTCCCGTATGTACGGCCAACCCTCTTACCAAACAGATCTCGGCATGCAGCATGGTCACCAGGCCTTCCATCCACCGAGCCAGCCTATGCCAGGCCAAAGTCTCCCTTATCCCAGCCACAGCTCCTACCAACCTGGACTTTCTTACCCGACCCAAGCAGATATCCTCACAGTACACCAAAGACCAAGGCAAACCTCTTTGGCTGATCTGGAGCAGAAACTTCCCACCAACTATGAGGTCATCAGCAACCCAGCAGTCTCTGTGGCCACATCAGCGCCGGATACCTCATACGGCTCCGCCTACAGCAATGCATATGGACAATATCGCCCCCCTGAGCCTGGCCTGACACATTCTGGTGACAGCCCAACATCTGCTTACGTTTCAGATGAACATTACACCTCTAACTTAGAGCAGAACATCCCAAGGAATTATGTAATGATCGATGACATCAGCGAATTGACAAAAGACAACAGCGGGCAACCAGTTGATGCTCTCGGTCACCCGGTAGGAGGGCGATACCGCAGTGAGAATGGCCCAGGACGTGGAAGCACCTATGGTAGACCTGAAGATGAGCCAGTGGATGCATACGGAAGACCAACTAGCACGGTGGCTTACCAAACCACCATGGACGGTCGTACTACCACCACGGTTAGCGGAGGATCTTATTACGATGACTACAAACACACATCACGGAGCAACTCCGGTAGCCACAAAGTCTCAGCCAAAAATCTCGCTCCTGCCGTGGTCTCTTCTAAACGTAGTAAGCACCGAAAACAGGGAATGGAGCAGAAAATATCCAAATTTTCTCCGATCGAGGAAGCTCGCGATGTCGAAGCAGATCTGGCATCCTACACTATGACCACCTCGACGGGAGGCAGTTGTACTGTGGTGTCCCGATCCAAGAAGCAGGACGAACTGGGATACGGGATGAAGAGGAATGCTTACGACCAGCAGAAATATTATGGCACCAGTCGCGAGGGTCTTGAGGAAGAAGATCGCATGTACGGCTCCGGTAGGTCCAGGTCCACCGGCTACGGCATGGATAAGATATCATCTCGAGATGCCCCAGGTCACAGAAGTAAATCCTACGAGAGGGATGCCATGGAACGCTCTCAGAGAAGCGGCCGCAGTGGAAGACCACCCATCCGCAATCAGAATTCAGAGGAAGAGAGTCCAATTAGTCCTGTTGGTAAACCCGTAGGCATTGGACGGAGCTCTGCTGCGGCCAACGCTCACGATGTGAGGAACCAGTATGGGTCGAGTCATTCGCTTCCAGATGTGCAAGACCACCACAAGAAGGACCTTCCAAGGAGTCACGTGTACAAACCAGATGACCCTTACCTTGTAGACGACATGCACTGTGCTGTTTCAGACAGTGAAGGTAACTGGTGCTGAATCATTTCTGCTGTCTTACTTGTTTGTCCCACCTTTGAAGTGCTGAAAAGAGACTGCATGCCAAGTGAAGAATGTTGAGAAGAATGCCATAGCTTTTGTTGTCTTCTCTGATATCTGAAAAGAAGTTATTTCATGTTTTTGTGTTCTGCATGCTTTTTCTGTGTATAAGTTGGTTTCCTGTCTTTTTTTTTCACTGGTTTCCTGGAATGTGCATGGCTGTACAAAGTGGAGTTTGTTTTATCGCATGGCTTCTATCTACATCACACTTTGCAAGGAAAAACTATTGACTGATACTCTTTCTTCTGGTTTTAAAAAAAAAAAAAAGCGTATCATTTGGGCCAAGAGGAGACAGATTGGTTTGAAAAGCCTCGAGAGGCTCGTTCAGAACGTTCAAGACATCACAGAGGTGGAAGTCAGTCGTCTACAGGTAGGCGCACAAAGCACACCTACCATGACTATGATGAGCCACCAGAGGAATACGGTCCCCAGGATGACAACCAACAACGCCATTCCTCCTCCGCATCGTCACGGGACCAGCGATATCATGGCAACAGCTCCGGGAGGCACAACGCTTCCCGACACAGCTCAGAAGATCCCAGGTCCTCTCGTTCTAACAGGACACACCCCAAAGACAATTCGGGTCGATATGATGGCAGGGGCACTTCCTCTGCACAGAGGAGGGCTGGCCCGGACTCTCGTTCTAGCCAAGGAAGTCCCCGGAACTCAGGAGAATTCTCCCGTGACCCGGCTTCCGGTCACCACCACGGCACCGGAGGACGAAGCCAGAGACAAGCGGGAGAGCGCACAAGAAGGCAGGATCCCTCTGCTACAGGTTCCAAGATGCAGCAGCAGGGCCATGCTGGGCAACAGCGTTCAAGTGGTCAAAGCCAGTCGGGGAGACATCCTGGCTCGGAAGCACTTGATGGTACTCAGCAAGTCCAGCAGCAGCAGCAAAATGTACAACAACAGCAGCAGCAGCAGCAGCAGCAGCAAAATGTACAACAGCAACAACAACAGCAGCCGCAGCAGCACCCTCCAAGCAGCCAGCCAAGTGGACCATCGCAGCAGCAGCAACCCAAACCAAGCCAGACACAGGGACGCCCAGGAGGAGGTTCTGCAGCAAGCCAGCCAGCAACTACAACGGTTAGTTAACAAATCAGTCAACAGTGCACAAACAAACTTGTAGCAAAAACAGCCCGCTACAATTCAACCCACCACAACTTAAATAACAAACAACAATATTAATAAAATCTTAAGATTAATAAGTCCAAACTTGAGTTCAAACTCCTTTACTGTGGTCTTGTTGTAAGTTGAGTTGTTATTTTTCCTAGGTTAAAATGGATACCACACCATCAACAACTTCCACAGGAATGAAGCCTACAATGGCAGTCCCAAGCATACCTCAGACTACCAAAACGACTCCACCACCTCTAACAGGCATTGGTAAGTCTCACAACTTTCATTAATACAAATAGTACAAGGTGGTCATGTTATTTGTGTCTACAGGCTCGAAAGCCGCCCCAGTGGGGATCGGTAGCAAAGCCGGTGGTATTGGCAGCGCTGCGGCTGGACAGGCACCTGCTGAAGGGGAAAACGTTCTGACCAAAATTCTGCAAGGGGGAGCAGCCGAGCAGGCGGGAAAACTGGGAGACGGTATAGTCGCTGATAAATATTATTTGGATGCTTTTCAGTTTTTTCTTTTTGTGGCATGGAGTAAAGTGCAAAATGATTGAGTCGCAGTGGTGTGTTGATCTTTTGCTTTTTATGTGTTGATCACAGCTTTGTCTGGCCTTGGGAAGAAATTCACTTCATTCTTTTAAGTTGAAGAGGAGAGGGTGAGTGAAAACCTAGAATTTTAATACAAGTCACATTGTAGAATGTGAGGCAGCAGATGGCAACCCACTTCTCAGCTAAAATTAATTGTAATTTAGATGTTATGGAATGTTAGCATGTAGCGAATGTACTAATTGTTATCGTTCGATTTTCATCAAAGATAATGTCTCTCCTGCAGGGTCTGCGGCGTCACAACAATCCAAAATGAGAGTCTTGGTACCAGAAAAACCTATGAAACTACATTTATTACTTTTTACCATCACGGAAGATGTCAAGCCAAAGCATGGAATCCTCTGAGCATCAGTAAGTGTCTTGTTTTTTCTGTTCTTTATCTTTTGAGATGAATGCACTGTCACCTGCTCACTTAAGCATTGAGTTATTGTCAAGAATTATGACAATAATCCACTTTGGGTGTGTATATATATATATATAGTATATATACGATTTTTTGTTTTATTCTGTTTTTTTTACAGATGAATGAAAAATTGCAGTTCATTAGGGTTTTAAAATTTCTGCTGTTGCAAAAAAAAAAAAAAAAAAAAGGAACAGCACAGGATCTGAGTGCTAATCTTACCTTGTGGCTCCCTCACACTTCCAATAATCTAGGCCAGGCAAACCGGGTTAAAATTAGCCGGAGAAGGCTAATTGTGGCTTGGATTTAATGTCACTCACGCAAAGACGCACGGGAACAAGAGCACACACACAGGCTTGCACATTCATGACTCATGGTTAGCAGTCCTCATTACATGCTGCAGTGAACTAATGGGCTAATTCTGCTCAATGATGCAAAGCCACTGAGGAGCAGATAAAGTGAATTAGAATTCATTTGATTTTAGCTTCTGTCCAAGCAG
Source organism: Syngnathus floridae (assembly GCF_059516105.1). NCBI lineage: Eukaryota > Metazoa > Chordata > Actinopteri > Syngnathiformes > Syngnathidae > Syngnathus > Syngnathus floridae. The sequence goes on along the minus strand of NC_142423.1, from coordinate 7,901,655 downwards.
CGTTCTCAGGGTTAACCTGATGGGGTTCTTCATTCAGATGCCACAAATGCTGCACTGACAAGTCTGTCAATTTGAGTTTGTGGCCAGTCTGAGAATTCATTAGGAGAATGTACAGATAAACCCGGCTCATGGTCCCAGTGGATTACTACCGACATCATCTGGCCTGCGATTGGCTGCAAGTCTCCGGCAGAGATGTGATTTACACTCATTGATTGGTTTCATTCGGATTGATCCGGTCCATGTCAGGGGATCTAAAAGCACCGCCCGCATGAGTTAGCTTTTACATGAGCCCTTCATTTGGTTTGTCTTCTTATTCCGGTCAATTTGATCTGGCATGGATGTACCAATCTTCCAGATATATCTGTCTTCATTCCAGGAGGACTCGTGTTCTGCTTCTTCTCCTCCTTAGAAAGCCTTCTGGGATCTAAAAGAAAGTTCAAGGCCCACTGATGGGAGCGTTCTGGCTGCGCTCCAATTGAGGAAAGCCTCATTGCGCCCTCTACTGGATGTTCTTCATATCTGAGGATTACACATCTGTCATGGATCATTTATTCTACGTTAATGCTGATTCTCAAAGCATGTCAAAGGTTTTTCTGGTACCAAAGAATCATATCGCTCGCAGACAACTCCAGCAAGAAACCTGAACGCTCGGTTTCTCCGATCTCTACATTCCAGAATGGGAACGTAACCCCGTCTTTGAATGTGTTCTTACTTCTCCTCCTTTTCTTTTCAGTGTCTCTAAAGAATGCATTGTGTAAATGTGTACATGCACGCACAAGTATATGAAAACTAAAGAGAAACAAATTCATATCTGTACTTTTCCAACAGCCACAATTAGTCATGAGCTTTATTTTTTGTTGTTGTTTTGTTAGGGGGGAATAAAATACTGCCAGTGTGCCCATAAGTGTGAGATTCACACCGATGAGAGGACCAAACGAAAGAGTGGCAGTGGCTCGATATCTCGCCATCACAAAGCCATTGCTATTGTCTGCGTGGAGCTTTCATATCTCATCTTTTAGTTCCTTTTCAATTTGCCTCATATTCACTGATTGGACGAGCCTTATTCAGAACTTTTTTTATTTTATTTATATATATACCTCGTATATTTTCAAATGTCCATATCATGACGCATTTATTTTTACGCAGCTGTATACTACTGTATGTACAAAATCTTTCAAGATGTCATTATGTAAATTTGTCATTTGTGTATTTACGGAATAACATTTTTACCTTGTTGTTTTATTTGGTACAACTTTATATTTGAAGCTTTTTATTTTGTTAACTGTCACTTTTCTCGCATCAAATAATTTGCTTGGTGACTTTCCAAAAAAAAAAAAAAAAGCAATAGCATGCAGATAACGGTATATAGCACAATGGTATAAATGTTGTGTACGTAAGCGATGGGGAATTTATCCGACGCTTCTTGTTGTACAGTTTGTCGAACGGTTTACAACCATCGTACCAGATGTCCAGACGTGCATGTGTGTTAGGTGCAGATGCATTCGACTCTAATGCTTAGAGCATGCGGGAGTGGTAGGAACACATACGAACGCACATATTTCGCCATGTCAGAGTTCCTTTCTGCTCTATGGTTAGAAAGTCATCAACAATCTTACGAACAAGCTGGGCCCACTGCCTTTATTCTTCGCGTTCGCACGCACACACACACACACGAAGTGTAGTTGAGCAATTCAAATGTTCTATGCAATGACTCCTTTTGAACCCAGTAGTGACGTCATCACAACAAACCAACAACACCGCGTCAAGCAGTTTGAGGTCTGTTTTCACTGTTTGAATCTATCGAAGTCGAGATGTTTTATTTTCTCCGTTGCATGTTTCTTGAGCTGTCACCACCCTCCGCAGGGACTTGTTGCCAAAGGGTAAACTGTGTCTACTGTCCGTTTTTTGAATGTCCACCATCATGTTGCTTCGTAGCATGGGTTTGCTTGGCTGCTTCCTTGGCTGTTTGTTAGTTCCTCGACAGTTTTGCCTGACCTGGGCTTGCAGTGACCGTCTGTGCTGCTCTGAACCTGTGACACAACACATGGTCAGCACTTCATTTGTGTCAATATAATTGTGTACATATTGTGTTACTCGAACCCCGCGGGGGTGAATGGAATGCTTCTTTTTTTGATATAATTCACCTTTAAATGAAATCTCTCTGCAGCCAAGCCTTCACGGTGGTTAAAGGTGCATGACTCGATCTTTATATGCTTAAATGCTTGATTATACCCGAATGATGACAACCTGGCATGATATCACCTAGGTTTGCAAACAGGCCAGTGAGCAGAAGATGAGCAAAAAAAAAAAAGTTCAGCCAGTCACTCACAAATCAGGGCATGTCTTTATTTTTTGTTGAAAGCACAAGCCTGGCTGGTTGTGGTCGCTGCTGGAAGACAAGCAGACACATGGACGTTATGTCACAGTGCCTCCGAGATAGCCATCCAAACGCGAGATGGAGATCCGCTTGATGCGAGGCACGTAAGACTTAACAGCTTTTAGTGCAGCCATTCTCATTCTAACTGTAAATACACGTTCATTCGACTGTACAGCTTTTGTTTGCAGTACGGCTGTCATGTGCATCCCCATGCCGTATTTGATGCCAACTTTTTGTGTATAAAAGAACATTTATTAACAGTAACAAGGAAGATGATTATGCTACTTGCTTATGCATAGACTATGTGGCTAACTCGTACTGATTGTTTACAACAGTGGAACAAAAACAGAACACAAATTCCTCTTCAGAAACATATTCAGTCTATGTCGAGATTCTATCCTTATTGTATTTTAGAACCTCCACGGCAACAAGTTGCCTTCGGTGTCCCACAATCAGGAGGTTTCCGTGGTTATGATCTAGGATGTGATCAGATTGTTTGGCTGAAGCAGGGCAAAAAAAAAAAAAAAAAAGAAAAGGAAAAAACAAATAAAACATCTGGAAAATGTCATTCACTGTTGTAAGTGCAATGGGGAAAAACGTCAGTCGTGTATCCATCGTGAAACCTTGTGCTCTATTCGGTGTATTCCTGTAAACTGATAAATTAATTAGTACATTTTGGTGCATCATGTCCAGTAATGTGATTCAATGAAAATATTGACCCTGCAATTTCCAAACAGAAAAAGAATAAACATTAAAGAAATATAATGTTGTCTTGTACATAGGTCTCCGTGTCAGCTTATTCCCTTAGCGCAGCTGCTTTACAAGGCTTCGGGGGAAAAAATGTCAAGCAGATGTAGGCTGCCTTCATCTGGTTTCACTGCCACTTATCAGAGTTGCTACCGATGGTCCGGTTCACCCTCAGGCTTATGCAGACATTTAGCAGTCCAAAAGTGTCTCAAGGGAAGAAATAAACCTCAGGTGGGAAAACTCATTAGGTTAAGTCATTATTATTTTTTATTAAGTGGTTATCATGCCTTGTAGGGAATTCTACCTGTTGGATTTTTCCCCAAAAAAATTTTGTAGTAATTCTGATGGCACCTCTGTTGGTCCAATCATATATCTGGTGTCATGCTGAGAGCCAGTCTATCTCTCCGCTGCCCTTTAAATATCAATGCACCTCTGTGGTCCGCACCTGCTCCTCACCACCCAGCAGTCGCTTCCATTTATTGCTTGTATCAACATCATCTTTTTGTATCCCTACTTGAAATTCAACATTGGAATCACTGACAGTGATTGACATTTTGATATTTACAATGCTTATCTAATCATGGTTGTACTCGCTGTTGTACTCCAAACACAATTTCAAGGACGCTATAATCGACCGTCAATCTATTCATATTTCAAGGACATATTCCGTACGAAAACAATAAGTAAAAACAATCTGTTCTAAAATCAAACTGTTGAATATTAATACCTGAGATAACATTTGCACCGATCTACTAGACTGTCATATAAATTTGTATGTAGACAGTAGAGTGCAAAATCCAAGAAGATAAGAGCCCCTTTTGTGTCTTGACCTTAAGTTTAATGTCAAAGAATTGACCGATGTTGATCTTTCTTCAAGAGCCCCATCCTCTGCCACTGAGATTTAATGGGTTGCCTTATATATCTTGAAAAGCTTCTATCTGCCCTATTCAAATGAAGCAAGAATTGAGTATTGATAGAAACATTAATATGGAATAAGATGACTTGATTGAGCTTATTAATTGATACGAGCCACCAGAGATGGATTTGTGGGCGCGGCAGCCAACTACAAAATATATCCATCCAAATGATATTTTGAAATGGCTAATGACATTCACGTCGCTTTTTGGAGATCTGCTTTCTTTTCTTCGCGACTGCTTGTCTGAAGGACCCTTCGCACTTGACCTCAATGTCGTTTTATTATCAAAGACAAAGTGTCAGCTCATAAAGTGTAAGCACCAGCAATCTGCAGTCATTTATTTCCACCCAGACCCGTCTTTCCTGCAGTATTAACCCATCATTTCCAGCAGCCATGACCTCACAGGCAGTGTGACTCATCCACGAATGATGGGAAGCGTGACATCAATTATTGGAGGGAAGCAAGAATTTACTCATCTGTATTTGTTGCACGCATTTGTTGTGTTCAATAAGGTTGAAATCATTTGAAATTAGCAACCACTCGATTTGAACTTGACAATTTAGAACATGATGGTTTTTTTTAATAAAACCTTTCTGCTGAATTTATTCAAATAAATGTACTATTGCAAATTATTAGGGAGTCATTTCAATGAGTAGCGTCGTATCACCACTGGAGGTCAGCAGAGAGCACTAGTCATTATTTCCCACAACCAATCAGACTGCTGTGCAAAATGTCCATTGAGTGTGTGAGACTGGCTTTTACTGGTGAGTCATTCACATTTTCTAATCAATCAGTTATATTGACCACAGTCTTTTAAAGGATGTCGCCTTGAGTGACTAACAACATCTTCAGTGGGGAAATCTGCACTGAACCTAAAATGATGAGCCAATCCTTGAGGACCAAGAATATAAATTCTTTCCTTTTCGTACAATGTTTTTTTGGATCATGAAGGATCGTTTGTTAGCATCCCTCGAACTGACAAGAAATAAAGTGACCTTTCAATTGTCAGGAGGATCGATAGCGCTCCCAGACACACACGGTAGAAAGAGGCTAATACACTGTATGACCTTTGCCCTCTGTTGTCTTGCGTAGTGATGAGATGAGTGTGCTGCCTCGCTGCCACTTACGTTGAGTATGAATTTAACCAAGTAGAACACAAGCATGCATACACAAGTGTTTGTGTGTGTTTGCAGTTCACGACTCAGAATTGCTGATGCTTCTCCTTTGGGCCCTGTCAAGCACACTTAGCGTCAGCGCTTGGGACGCAACGTGGGACAAAGTCTCTGTAATTTGGGAGGAGAGAAGCAAGCAGCCACGGGGACCTTTTAGTTAAGACTTGTGAAGGACATGGTCAAACTTGTGTGTGATTTGTGCAATATTGGCCTCAGGTTTGACACATACTCTACCCCAATGCATTGCCAGGTTAGTTCAATTGAAGAAATAAATACCTCACTGCAAATAAACGAAGAATAGTCCACCATCAGTTTTCCTTGGCTTAACCTGGGGTCAAGTCACACATCTTAAGCAGGGAAACTCAGACCTTGTTATATAGATAGCGCAAAAAAAAAAGATAGGTCAATGGTGTTTTGAGATACGAATAACCCAAGTTGAGTTTTTCAAGATTTAGCTGTTGTTATGTTGAATTTTTTGCTTTGACTTGCAAGCAAAAGTTTAAGCCACGAATGGAGTATGGTGGCAGTGATTTCATGTTATCTTAATACAATCACAATAGCAACACTTCAGCATGGAGGATTTTTTTCCTCCATCCTTAGTTTAGTCTGACACGCTTGAAAGCCCCTCCTTCCCTGGGATTAGCAGCCTCCGTGCCTTAATAGTATGGAGAAATGCCATTAGCCATCTTTAAACGGCATGTTGGGGGCGGTGCATAGTAGACTGCACAGCATGAGAGAAAGTGCTGCCTTTGAGACCAAATTCAGGGCGAACATAAGCGTTCATCTCCATCCACTTCTTTGTGAGATTTTTAAATTCCCTATGTTAGGTATTTAGTTGAATTAAGAGTCATGATGATGTGGGAATACGTAAACACACATACACACACTCACACACACACCTCCCGCCGTGCATGCATCTTGCCACTTGCAGTAGTGACGCTGATGATGCTGGCGTGCAGAGGAGGACCAATGACAGAGCAGGATGCTGAGGGAGGCTGCTCGGCTGAATGGAGGCGACGGGATGCCGTCCGTGTAGCAGCACAAGAGAGGAATTGACATCGAAGGAGGTGAGTGTCTTTCTGCACGTTAATTCCACCCTAATCGTTTCTCTTGAAATCACTCGCACGGTCCGTGAAGTATCATTTTTTTGATCTTCTCGTGTGCGGGTTGAAGGGACACTAGCTCGGACCCAGCCGGCCATTGATCACTAGATAGCGGACGATTTGCGTCCCAACGCCGTGTTCAATGAATAGAGCAGCGATGGTGTTTTTTTTTTTTTTTCAAAGAAAGGTTTCATTTGGTGCATGTCTCATGTCAAGGTGGTGCGTTCAGGGGCTCGACGCGCACCACGCCGGGACCATCAAACATGGAGGCCCACTGAGCTGTCAGTGGGTTCGTGCTCCTTCTGCTGCATCACATGCAATTCACTTGGTGCAACATTCACATATTTTTATCTGTGGTGTTAGTGCGAGATATTTAACATGACATTATTCATTCAATTCCATCCCTTTGATTCTCATATTTTAAAAGAAAGTAAGGTGGGAGGGGGTGAATGGGATCCATTTGGGGCGTTTGAGGCTCAGTAGTAGAATACATGATGAGGAGGCTTGATGTTGCAGCACACTCCAAGGGATTGGCGCTACTTCTCGTGTGAAGTGATTCTTATCAACCCACATTGAGGGCTAATTTTAGAAAACTGTCCTTCTTTGTCTGCTTGAGACTCTGACCTCAAATGGAGCGCGCCATTGTCTCCTTTCGACCACTTGTCTCCCCTCCCTCGTTGCTGCTGTTTCATTTGAACACCGGCGATGTGGCAAAATGTCAGAATGGTGCCCACCTTTATGCAAAAAGTCCTTGCAGACACTCAGCAGTGAAATGTTTTAGTATGTCATCCGTGTCCTCTTCGCTACAATGCTCAATAAATTGCCAGAGATGATTTCTGCATGTGGCCCTAGCTTGATCTATTGTTGAATCATTATTTTAGCCAACCTTTATTTGGTCCAATTGAGATTTATCAAAAAAACACATGAATCATAAGGTGTTGATTATACCCATGCCAATTTGTTTTGTGAATTGGGTAAATATTTTTTTTTAATTTGCGGTTCCATGCTAATTTTCCTTTGAAATATTCTTTGACACAATTATCTGATTAAGATCAATCTAAATACATATGACTTGACTTATACAGTAGTTGTTTGGTTTTGCAGCACCATTCAACAAAGCGTCATTAGCTGTCTGCTTGCAAGCCTAAGCTCTACTTTTGTTCAAATGTTTCTGTGTTGGAACTTCATTTGGCTAACTGAACGTTGAATTATGATGTAAAAAAAAAATCATTCACATAAACCGCGGTTTTCTTATTCACCTACAGTTTGTGCATTAGTGTTATGAAAACAAAGTAATGAATTTTAATAGGGACACTGTTAACCATTTTATTTCAATGACACTTAAAGACAAGGCACATTATGAGCTTCATTTTTTATTTCTGGCTAGGAATTTGTAGTTCATTCAAGGTGGGGACAGTTTTGTCTGCACAGCCAATTTGTCTTGAGCTGTTGAAAGCTGACCAGTGAAGATAAGCGCAGCTTGTTGTGTAGGCCCAAGTGTGTTAAATTGGAATTTAATTTACCAGCTGCATCTCAGCAGGACTCCACTGCATGCGCGGAAGAATTTTACGATGGAGAAATTTGGATTGTCTAGCTCAGTTTTGGAGAAAGGAGTGTCCTCTCTGACCTCCTGGCCTCAAAAATGACCTTGCAAATGTCTTGCTTGGTGGAGATCTGATGTTAACTTATCAGCCCTCCAAAAAACCCCGGCAACAAATCAAGGACAAGCATGAATTAAAAGGCTTTCATCACGTCGTCTTTTGCCCCGTCCGTCAGATTTGGTAAACGACGTCCGGCGACAGAGGTGCTTAATCTCTGTTAGCCTACACGTCATCACCATGGAAACTGGGCCTGAGCAGTAAGTGCCACCAGAGAGAAAGTATGGATGCTTGAGTCCATTTTTGTGATGTGTATCTCGTGGATTCATCACCACTCGGTGAAGTATTAGTGATAATCCAATATGTGTTTTTTAGGGCCAATACCGATTATGAGTAGTCAAGGAGATGGATAATATTTGCAGTGTTAAAACTGCTAGCAAGATTTGAATGTAGCCTCACTTCACTCGCTAGCGATCGTAGGAAAGCATCAGCAAAGATAACGAGCTGACGCAAGCCACATCTATTCCGTTGTTCTTTAATGGAATGGCTTTATTTACCGTAGACACCTGTTCCATAGCGCAAACGCTGATTTAGCTAGTGCAAGGCTCACTGTGCATGTTTGCATTCTGAAGTTGGCTGTGACCACTCCCACAGTTTTGCAGCCCTCCTTCTGGCAGATCCCCCAACTTGCACTTATCTGTAAAATTTAGAATTTTTTTTGCAAAATGGTGCCCTGAACGTTATCGCAGGGAGCACAGGCAAGCGAGGCGATCGCCTAGGGCGCCATCTGGTGGAAAGGATACCAAATTGCTGTTTAAAAAAAAAAAACGCTTTTCATCTACATTTGATATGCATTGAATTTTCTCCTAAATAAGAAAAAATGTGAAATTTAAAGATATTTATGTATATTTGCAAAACTCTGTTTGGATGTCCTCCTGGCGCTCTCCTCACCTCCACCTCACCTGATCAAGTAGGCTGCTCTTTTGTTTACATTGCAAGATGAGTGTGGCATCATGGGTAGTTGTATTGCACACAAAACGTCGTTGTGCTATTATTGACATTGTCAATGCGTTTTTATGACGAAAAGCCAGTCCAAATTGTAAGGGGCTGCTTTCAGAAAACGCAGAAAGGAAAAGGAGGAAAACGAGCGCAAAGTAGAGGTATGTCGAGCGCTAAAGAATATAATATTGCGTGCTTGTTGATTTTTTTTATTTGGACATTTGGCAAAGGTCAGGTAAATGCAGCTACCGCCATCTCCTTATGCAATACGCATGCATGAAATAAATTTAAGATAGATAACGTGGAAGGTGAAGTTTAGAATATCACGATATGTTCATAATCCTTTCAAACATTTGGTTGGAACTGAGAATTCCCGGGGTCACTACTCTTGTGACTGTAGCATCTGCAGAGAAGCTTTTCCAATTTTAAGTTGATTAAAAATGGTTTGAGGTCGACAATGTCATAAGAGCGCCTTAGAGCAATTATGAGCATCAAACGGGACATATTTCACATGATGAAACTATAGATGCCTTTGCTGCATGAGATGTGAGAAGTTTTAAATGTGAACATTTTGGAGAAATGATTAGTTTTGGCTTGCTTTTTTAAAAAGTTGGTCGTCTTAAAATTAAAACGATAAAGTATGAATATACCCGTTTTTTTGGGGTTTTTTTTTTTGCATGTCGCTTCTGAATCCTCTCAGCTGCCTGAGGCTCCTTTGCACTACCAGTCTTCGGCCCAGTTATTTTCTTAGGTGGATATTCCGCCATAGTTTCAGCAAGTCTCCTGAAACCCAACTGCACACATTGCAGATGACAAAACAAACATGTCTTGCATTTATTAATTGCTTAGATAGCCGCAGCCTGTTGTGTGATAAGAAATTAGTGCATCCAGGGCTTTGATTCGTCTATTAATTTTGTGCTCGTAAAGCTCTTCGGACTGTATTAGGAGCCTTAAGTGGATTTTTGCCTTGTATACAGTCAGCGGCCGCTTCAGTGTGCACACCTGCACAAGCTAATGAGATCTAGTGCCATTACACATAAAATTAGTTGGATGTTTTTAGAAAAGCATTGTATTAACAATCTTTATTGTAGCTGTAATGTGCACTTTTGTACAACTGCACCGCATCACCTCACTAAGAGGTTTTGTTTAAGATTTTTCATTTACATGGAAGGAGGGCAATATTTGTAAATTATTACAGCTATTCCTTATAAAATAGAAATTTTATGGCTGAAAATATAATGAAACTGTTCCCATCAGTGCAATTTAATCAAAGTGATGATCCCTGCAAAGGCAAACTGTTTGATGCAGCTTTTCTATTCTATTAAAATGTGTCAGGCATTTTCTTCTTCATCTTATGCATTCACTTTTAAAAAATGTGACTCATCACCTGACAAATCCAACATGTTTTTTTTTTGCTCCTTTTCCAGGCGCCTTGCAGTTGTTCCCTCCGAGTTTGACGTGCTCCACCTCCCAAGAAAGCCACCCATGTGCGGTTCAGCGAACCTGTGCAGTATCATCGCAGTGTGCCCCCGTTAAGGACCCCCCTGGTGGCCGCGCGGCCGACTCACGGGACATGTACGGCAGTGCCAGAGCTGTAGGTCACTTAGAGAGCAGCCCCGCACGCTCCCCGCGCCTGCCTCGGTCCCCCAGACTGGGCCATCGGAGGGCCAACAGCGGGGGCGGGAGCGGCGCGGGGGGCAAGACGCTCTCCATGGAGAACATTCAGTCTCTCAACGCTGCCTACGCCACTTCGGGGCCCATGTACCTGAGCGACCACGAGGGCGTGGGCTCCACGGCCACGTACCCCAAAGGCACCACCACTCTGGGTCGGGCCACCAGCCGGGCCATGTACGGGGGCCGCGTCACAGCCATGGGCAGTAGTCCCAACATCGCTTCAGTGGGACTGCCCCATGCTGACCTTCTGTCTTACAGTGACCTGGGCTCCATCTCCATGCTGCACGCCCACCACCACCACCACCACCAGGGGGTGCCCTCCGCCCTGCTGAGGCAGGCGGTGCGGAGCAGTGGGGGGGAACTGCTGGAGATGCAGGCCCAGTTCAGGGATATGCAGAGGGAGAACGAGATGCTGCGCAGGGAGCTGGACCTGAAGGACAGTAAGCTGGGCTCGTCCACCAACAGCATCAAGAGCTTCTGGAGCCCGGAGCTGAAGAAGGAGCGCATCATGAGGAAGGAGGAGGCGGCGCGCACGTCTATCCTGAAGGAGCAGATGAGAGTCACTCATGAGGAGAACCAGGTAAGACCCGGTTGCCCGGCTTTCATTATTCACTGCAGCGAGAGATCCGTGGTGGTCTTTTGTCCTTCAAGGTTTTATCACGTTCTATGTTTTCAAGACCTTTCTGGGAAGAGTTACTCATTTAGCAACATTAATTCCTTGTTAATGCAGAATATATTTATTAAAGTGCAATTGGCTATCCTCAGTGTGTGGGATTGTAGACACAGCCCAGTTAAGTCAACTTCTGACAAGAGTGGGCACCTCGCTCAGCTTCCCGTCTTTTAATTCCTCTGATCATCTGTCCGCCTCCGCCGCAAAAAGTTCTTCTTTTACTAAATGCATAAAATCGCCCAAAGCGCAGATGTCTTTTATTTGCTTATATACTTGTTTCTAAAAAAAGTAAAGTCATTACCGACTGAACATAATGTAGCTTCCAATTTCCAGTCCGCCTTGAGTCATGCTCATTTTCTAGCTTGTCATCTTCATCTCATTATGCAAATTGCTAATAAAATGTAGCCAGAAGAAGCGTAGAAGCTAGGTTGGCATTTTGCTTTTTGGAATAATCCAATGTGTTCCAGAGTGTGGCATGAGGCAACTACATGCTCAAGGCAAATAAACGGTGTTACCTTTATTGCTCTTGTCCATTTTACGATCACCCAAAGCAGCAGACGCAGAGGATTGGGTGGATGCAACGTTGACTTTCAAACCAAAACGTCTGTTGCTTCAGCCTCGTCGACGTCTCTGAGTTTTAAAGAGACGGCGGCTTTTATTCTCGCTCACGCTTTGATGGTTTCACCTGCTGCAGATCCCTCGACAAAAGCTACAGGGACGTTCCTTGTGCACGTTTACCATTGTTCAAGTCCATTAAGCGCTCAGTGTGGATCATTTTAGATATGTATAACTTGGTTGCATGTATTTCATCCAGTAGAATATAAAAAGGTGCGCATTTTGGACTTCCTGCTAGATTCAGACCATTTCTCGCTCTCTGTGTTATCTCAAATGCTGCACTCAATTATGTTCACAGGCAGATGTAGCTGGCTGCCATAATTGCTCTTTTTTATCTTGATTTCTGGGCTTTTTAAAATGTGTGGCCAGACCTTGCCGACAGAATGACTTTAACCAGAGGTGTCAAACTCAGTCGCCAATATGACTACGTTATCTTATACACGGTATAGACGACACAACAAACTGATGAATAACTAGTTTTGAAATCAGAGACTAGTAAAAATGGTTCAAATATTTTAAAAAGATTGCTAGCAATATCTCTATTTTTTTCAAGTGAAGACAATTTGTAGTTGATGCACAATTTGTCTTGGCGGGCCACATAAAATGAGGTGTCAGGCCGTATCTGGCCCCCGGGCCTTGCGTTTGATACTTGTGACTTAAACAATAATGACCATTGTAAATCTGATTTCACATCTTCTATCAGGAAATTTTAAAATGTAAAGCTGCCTCTATTCAACTTATATGACTCAATTCAATTCCACTGAGGAAAACAGAAACCTAATTAATTTAGTTACTACCATGTTCCAATTTGCTGATTTACTGATTTATTGGAAGAAGGTAATTAAAACAAGAAAGTCAGTGGTGTCATAAAATCTCGCACAGCGCTGTATGCGTTACGCCACATCTCTCACAGCAGGTGCTTCGGGCGTTTGCGAGCTCGAGCAAATATCATCCATCTGCTTAATAAGACGAGGGAATAAGGGCCCGTGTTTACCACGTCCAAACAGCACAATTGTCTTCGAGTCGTTCAGGCGGCTGCAACAACACACGACTGTTTGACTTCAGCACATTTTCCTGAGCCGCTGAAGCTGGACACAATCTGCTGGCAGCTAAGATGTGAGCTGGAGCCGGTTCCGTCTGACTGAGTCACGACGAGCAGTGACGCTCACACAGCCAGCCAGCCAGCCCTTATCAACATGCGGCCCAAAATGGAGGCTGAGCTTCATACGTCGCGACACACAACATGTTTGTGTGTCGTGTGTTCTTCAGGCTAAGAAATTAAAAGAGTAGAATTCATCATTAGACCTGTTCCATCTTTTTGGAACCCAGTTTTAAATTACGCGCTGTCTTCAATATGGTATTATACATTTTAAGATTCTGTATTAATATAATAACTTGTGTTTATTTGTTTGAAGATTGGAGTTAGGTCATATCAAGTCAAATAAAAAACAGGATATGTCCCCAAAACCGGACCGAGATGATAAATAGTATATGATAAATTGGAACTTCAAAATAATTACGTCCCAGATTTCATTTATTTGATTTAAATGAATTTAGTGAGCTGTGACTCAACAGTTTGGCTCCGCATGAGCGATGCACTCGCCCACGCTTACTAACACGTAAACGCTTCATGTTTGTTAGGGCCACCTGGGTAACCGACTCAGTGTGGACCTCTTTGTACCACATTGTGAGGCCACCTGTCCAATTCAACCCTACAATAAATTCCCAGCGTACACCAATGGCACCTTCTGACAAACATGAATCAAAATTTGTCGGTGAGCAGAATCATGTCAGGTCCTCCAACAATATGTTTCTCTATGTTTGTGTAGGCAAGACGGGCTTACAAGGTGTTACCGACTGAGGTGGCATTAAAAAAGAGAAAACCTAGCACACAAGCAAAAAGGCGAGGCTTTTTTTTTCTCACGACCACGACAATATCGGAGGAGTCTTGCCTGACACAGGAAGTGGTACACTCTTGTAATTGATGGGTGGGTCAGTCTTTCTCAACCACAGTGGAATTATGCAAATGGCCTCATTGACTGCACTAAGCACTTTAGCTCCAAGACGGAAGGTTATTGATCAGAATAGAACATGAGATGAAGAGGAAGCCAAGATACTGGACTGACTTGCTGAGAGGGGAGATTTATCACTGTTTTGTCATGATTGATTAACCAATCAAAATTGGAATATAATTTGCATTATCATTCCTTATTGAAACGTTTTAAAATCGTCATGATGTCAAAGACTACATGGGAAATGACATGAAATGGAGGCTATGACAGCAGTGGATGGATTGTGGTCATGACTCACGCTTGGAGTCTGGCCACAATCGTGGTACGTGGCTGCAGCTTCTCACTCAGGAGCAGCCTTTATGTTTTATTCCAAAAGAAACACTGTCGCCTAGTGGTCACTACCAGTATTGTGTTGGAGTGAATACAGAGGGTACACACAAGATATGGATTTTCAAAAAGTATGTATTGGGTTAAACGTTTAGTATACATTCAGAGGATTTTTTAAGGATGCAATAAAAAAAAAAACGATTAAAAATGTCTGCCTTCACAATTGCAATTTACTGTGATCTTCTGATTTAACAAAACATTTATTGTTTAAAGAAGAAAGAACATCTTGCACAGGTCAGACATACCTAATGAGATGCCTGATGAGAATAATTTACAATCTTCTTAAATAAGCCTGACAAAGTCCACTGACATAAGAAGACGTGCGTATCTAAATAGAAGAGCTGATGAGGGCAACAAAGACGATCATTTGACACAACAGCAGAGCTAACCTGGCCTAAACCGACATGGACACAGATGACGGGAAGTTGACACAAACGCCATGAAATACATTTCAGGCCAAAGCGGCAACCTAAACACAACTTAGCGACTGTGACGGCTTGTCTCGTCATCTAATTCACTTCCGCTTATTCACATATTAAATGTGCTGCAATAATTTTTCAGAATATTATTTGTGACTCTCAACTCTCTCCAGAAAGGTCAACAGATTCTTATTTTATCAGAAGGAATCTTGTGATTAAAAATGTGGAGTGGCTGCCAAGTGGCTTGTTTTCCTCAGATGGGTCAGGTTTATGTTGCTCATCCGTCTCTGTTACGTCACGCTCTTACACTGACTGTTTTACCATACATTTGTGTTTTTTTTTTCTGTTCATTCTGCCCATGCTGTGCAGCTGCTGGATGCCAGGAGAACAAAGGTTTGTCCCTATGTTTGCACCAAACGTGGCGTGCACAACATAGAGTCACCTTCAGTGTGATGTGTACTTGCAGCAACCTGGCAATCCCTTTTCACCTTTTCTCCTAATGTGAGCACCAAGAAGAAATTAAAATGATTCCCTTGATGGACACCGATAGCATTTGAGTCATGCTGCCCCAAATATACTCCTATCGATGGTGTGAAGTTGTTTCTTTCACTCCAAATGTGTCTTTCCCCGTGTAGCACCACAACCGAAAAGGCCCGATTACTGCGTCGGTGTATTTGTGTCGTCGGAGTATTTATTAGAACTATTTTTACTAACATTTTTTTAAACCATATAATTTCTAATACTGCTTTCGTTTTTTTGTTTGGTTTTAACATCGAAAAAATTCTGTGTACAGTATTGGATTTTCCACAGTTGTTTACCTTTCACCAGTAGAGGATGCTAACGGACATGATCCTTGACTTTAGACCTTTAAGTCTGGTGGCAAGGTACTGTTTTGAAACATTTAAAAAAAATAATAATTTACCACATTGAAAATCTTAACTCTGAATTTTAAGATGACCTGGAAAACGATTTTCAGTTTGAGAAATTCAATATTGTACACTGAACTTTTTGATAATGAAGTTTAGTGTTAGTAATTCAAACTGATGGCACGGGTGTATTTAAAGTTTTTGGACATACAGATCTTGCTCATTAAAATGTACATGGACTAAATGCTTTATATGGTGCAGTGCAATTCTACACCCCGGATCCTATTGTAAGCAATATCATTGAATAAATATTAATATTATTATGACATTATTGAATAGGTGCAGTATTCTGCCAAATCTTAAATCTTGCTGTTTCGAGTTTTTATTTGTGACTCTAAGTAAAATGAGTCGAATTGCTCAATGCAATATTTTTATGTTTTCTATTTTTTATTCTGTCAGGGCAAATAGATATGAAATAGAATATGGATTTAATGGGATTCTGTATCCATGCTTTTGGAGCTCTCCTGTTGATCAGTCTGGTGTCACTTGACTTTCTAAGTTGAGGTCTTTGATAACACTGTTAGTTTGTCAAGAAGGTAAGAGCTGCTCCTCATGTTTGTCCATCCACGGTTGCTCCACTTTAAAAGCATTCTCTCCAACATTTCAGAAGTGTTTGTCACCCTCCCGTCTGTTGTAAACACTTGTCCTCCTTCCAACATGTGAGCCTGTGTGTGTCTGAACCTCATCAGCATCTCCAGATGACCATCCAGGCTCTCCAGGACGAGCTGCGCACACAACGCGACCTCAACCACTTGCTGCAGCAGGAGAGTGGCAACCGCTCCGGCGCCGAGCACTTCACCACCATCGAGCTGACCGAGGAGAACTTCCGCCGGCTGCAGGCCGAGCACGACCGGCAGGCCAAGGAACTCTTCCTGCTGAGGAAAACCCTGGAGGAGATGGAACTGAGGATCGAGACGCAGAAGCAGACGCTGGGAGCCAGAGACGAGTCCATAAAGAAGCTGCTGGAGATGCTGCAGAGTAAAGGGCTGCCCTCGGGGCCCGGCAGGGTGTCTGACGAGGAGGAGCAGGAGAGGAACAGGCGCATTGCTGAGGCTGAGGCTCAGCTGGGACACCTGGAGGTCATTCTGGACCAGAAGGAGAAGGAAAACATTCATCTGCGAGAGGTATGCTGTCGCTGAATTCATCAGATCAAGTAGTGTGTCCTATTTCTTGCTAAAAAAAAAAATCTTGTTTCCTTCTCTAAGGAGCTGCACCGAAGAAATCAGCTGCACCAGGATCCGAGCAAAACCAAGGCCCTGCAAACCATCATAGAGATGAAAGTAAGTA
The DNA here is from genome assembly GCF_059516105.1 of Syngnathus floridae. Taxonomy (NCBI): domain Eukaryota; kingdom Metazoa; phylum Chordata; class Actinopteri; order Syngnathiformes; family Syngnathidae; genus Syngnathus; species Syngnathus floridae. Next base: position 7,884,753 of record NC_142423.1, on the reverse strand, counting down.
CGACTTCCAGCCTTGCTTACTCATCTGCTTACTGTCCAAGTGTAGGCTCACACTGATGTGTTTTTATGAAAATCAATTGTTGTTCTTGTGATACTTTGCTGAGTCAACACACTGGCAGAGTTCACGAGAATTGTGTGATAAACAAGCGCGTGTGTTTACGTGCGTGTGTGTCAGCGTGCATACGGCTGCTCCAAAGCAAGCTGTGTCAACATCAAAATTCAATAACACCTTTCAAATTTCATGCTTGCACAAGTGTGCACTCATAAACAACAACTAAAGGAAAGTAATTACTGCAGATGAGCAATTTGTAAAGAAAGTACAATTTGTTTTGTTCACAAAATCACACGATATGCATGTTTGGAAACAACAAGAATTTGAGTTGAATGTAACATTTTGGATTTTTGGATTTATATGAAAAGAGAAGCGAATTTTGCATGTTCTCTGCCCCCTCCAGCCCATATTCCAAAAACATGCACGCATCGGTTTAAATCTAAAAAGTAAAAAAGTTTATTTCTTGTTCAGCAGTTTTATATTTTAAGATAGGCCTTGGGAAAAAAATATTATGTGGTTATTTTGTGGTATGCTTCAAAGCCTTGTTGTTGCTGGGTTAGGGTAACTGATGTTTTATGCATGCATTGAAAAATATATGCTCAAAAGTGAAATCTTTTAAAAACATACATATTGCATGCATGTTTGTGTTTTGTTCATATTGAAAATAGCAGTTTTCTCATGAATCTGGTTAGGAACTGCTATGAGCCCCTCCCCCCCACCCCACCCCATCATCATCCAAGTGACCTCCTCAGAGACCACGCCCACAAATTGTGCACATTTTATTATACTCGACATAAATCTATGATTGGAATACAGTGTAGCTACATCAGATAAGTATGTGAGCTGTGCTCCAAACCAGCAAATAGATCTGCTCCGATCCGGAGACTGGATCTGACAAGCGGAGAAATTCAGGCCACGCAGCGACTGAATCTCCAAAGACGCCAGCAGCCTCACTGCAGAGGCCTGACATCACTTCCTTAAAATAAATCATGACATCACCGCTGAGCAGACACGGCCGAACCCCCGCCCCACCCCTTCGCCTCGGATGGCGCGGCCGTCACGTGGTACGCAAATTCTGATATCCTCGTCGATTAGCGCGGCGAGCTCGGGGAAGACCCGCCTCCTCTCGCTCTCGTGTGCAGGAAGACCCCACGCCGCTCCCCTCCTCTTACCTCCCCCGTTGCCTCTCCATTGCTGTGATGCTGATGGAAGCGCCAATAATCCTCCCTCCCCTTCTCCCTCACGCCCTCGCCGAGCTGAGAGCGTGTAGCCTGCCTGCTGCTGCTGCCATGGAAACAGGTGTGGTTGTTTATGACAGCGAGAGGCCAGCATGCAAGCGCACCGAGCCAAAGAGAGACGGAGAAAACGTTTAGCGAGCAAATGGATGCCCCAAGATCATGACATGTGGACGGAATAAAATCGCTCGCTCTTGAAGGTACGACGACTTAGTTGATGGACGTCGGCTTGAGGTGAGCTGTAACGTGCATGGGAGTCTTCACTTTGCTCCGGTGAGGATTCATTGCAGCTGTTCCTCCTCAATGGTTTTAGTGATAAGTTCATAAGTTCAAGCCACTTGGATGAAAGGAAGTGACCAAAAGAGCAGCGACGCGAGAGCACCGACGGACCTTGGCTAATGCTACGTTGTATTATTTATTCAAAAAGCTGAGGTGCACTCACAGTCGCAGTCCTGAGCTCGGAATCTACAAGCAGCAAAATCTGCAGTGTGTTACTTTTCTTTTTTATTCCGCCGCACGATTCTCTCCCGTCTGCTTGTGCTGAATGTTTGCGCAACGTTTCCCCCAACGGTGATTCGTCCTCTGAGCTGTAGCAGCCTGAGCTTTGCAGATCTGTGACAGATGCAGAGAACTTCTGTTTTCCTCTCGTTGTCACGATCTTGCTCTATTTTTCTCTTTTTTTTGTCATCCTCATGCTAAAACCTTCTTCAACCTGCTTTTGTGGACTTTTAATTTATTGCCGAAAACTTGTGAGCATGTCTGCGTGTCTGTGCACAGGACACCAAAATTGCATCTCTGGAGCGCAACATTCGCGACCTGGAGGATGAAATCCAAATGTTGAAGGCAAACGGCTTGCTGAACACGGAGGACCGTGAGGAGGAGATCAAGCAGATGGAGGTCTACAAGAACCACTCCAAGTTTATGAAGACCAAGGTAGGCGTCATGCAAAGAGGTGAATACAGATGAGCGAGGCTGCCGCGTTTAGCATTTAGCACCATCAGCAAACTGTCTTGTCGGCAGTAAATTCATCAATGCTGTTTTCTCAAAAGAACTGCATGCATGGGAATACTAATCAGCCCCCTCAAAAAATAAGAAATATTATTCAGCTTCTTTAATATGAAGCTTCTGCTCCTTATCACACTAATACGTCTCTCTCCGGGGGACTCATCCGTCTCCTTGTAGCATTAACTCTTTGTTTACTCGCTGCTTCGTGTTAGCGGACCAGCCGCAGATCAGTTCACAGTTTTGTTATGCTATTTTTAGACTTTTTTTTTCATCCATCATGAATAGGGATGATGTATAATACATGATGAATGCAGGGAGGGGGAGTCAGTCTCAAATGCATTTTTAATGATAGCAACTTGTGTTGATGAAAATAGCGCCAGAGCTGTACTCAGGAGATTGAGCATTGTGATTCCAGTGTGTGTGTGTGTGTGTGTGTGTGTGTGTGTGCGTGCGTGCGTGCGTGTGTGCGCGCGCGCGCAGATTGACCAACTCAAGCAGGAGTTGTCCAAGAAGGAGTCGGAACTGCTGGCTCTGCAGACAAAGTTGGAGACCCTCAACAACCAGAACTCGGACTGCAAACAGCACATTGAAGTGCTCAAAGAGTCTCTCACTGCCAAAGAGCAACGGGCGGCCATCTTGCAAACAGAGGTAACGTGAAAACTGTTGTGGCAGTAGGTCAACAAGATAAAACAAACAAAATGACCTTTACTAAGCAAAATAAAATGGCCTTGCCTTGAGCCTGAGGCAAATAATGTCAGCAGGCCCTACAAAGGTCTGACAAAAAATCCACTAACTTAGCACATAAGGTTTAGGCTTCTACTGGAAGGCAAATCACAAGAGGGTGTGCACACTTGTGCAATCACATTATTTCACTTGCTTTGTTTTATTTCCCCTGTAGAAAATTCAATTGAGTTGTACAAGTTTTTTTAATTATTTATTTGGCTTTGTCTCATTTTTTTAATATCACTAAAACTTGCCATTTCAATAATAAAAAATAATAATAAAAATGCCCTGCAATCACATTATTTCACTTGCTTTGTTTTATTTCCCCTCTAGAAGATTCAATTGAGTTGTACAAGTTTTTGAATTATTTATTTGGCTTTGTCTCATTTTTTTAATATCACTAAAACTTGCCATTTCAATAATAAAAAAAAATAATAATAATGCCCTGCAATCACATTATTTCACTTGCTTTGTTTTATTTCCCCTCTAGAAGATTCAATTGAGTTGTACAAGTTTTTTAATTATTTATTTGGCTTTGTCTCATTTTTTTAATATCACTAAAACTTGCCATTTGAATAATAAAAAATAATAATAAAAATGCCCTTTGCCTGAGCCCATTTTTAGTTTTATTCATTGATATTTCAAAACGAAAAACTCTTTCATTTTCCAGGTGGATGCTCTACGTCTGCGTTTGGAGGAGAAAGAGTCCTTCCTCAACAAGAAAACCAAGCAACTGCAGGACTTGACGGAAGAGAAAGGCACCCTTGCTGGAGAAATCAGGGACATGAAGGACATGCTGGAGGTCAAAGAAAGAAAAATCAATGTGCTACAGAAAAAGGTATATTATTTATATTTTCATTATGATGCTTTGACTTTGCCACCAGGTTACAGAATATTATGTATATATATATATATATTTATACGTATATATACTATGTGTGTGTGTGCGCGCGCGCTATAAATACTTCCAGTTTCTCAGCCTGACCTGCTCATGCTTTCTCTATTGTTTCCTTCTGTTGTGTTATTCTTTGTTTCTTGGTCTGTGTTAACTTTAAAATTTAGCACCTCCTGCTCACTATTTGGTGTTAATGTTCTGTTCCTCCTCCTCCTTCAGATTGAGAACTTGCAGGAGCAACTGCGGGACAAAGACAAACAGCTAAGCAACTTGAAGGACCGGGTCAAGTCTCTGCAGACCGACTCCACCAACACCGACACTGCCCTGGCCACCCTGGAGGAGGCGCTGTCAGAGAAGGTAAAGCGTTGTGAGGTTGCTGGTTTCACAAGAACACAAAATGCCAAATGATTAAGTTTGCTGATTCTTTTTTTGTGTCATCAGGAGAGAATCATAGAGCGTCTGAAGGACCAGCGAGAGCGGGAAGATAGAGAACGTCTGGAGGAAGTAGATGCCTACAAGAAGGAGAACAAAGATCTGAAGGAGAAAGTCAACAGCCTGCAGATAGAATTAACTGAAAAAGAGGTTGGCGAATCGGATCCTTGCGTTTGCTCTCGTGTCTTTACGGCTCAACGTTCCTCTCTGTGCACCTTTCAGTCCAGCCTCATCGATCTCAAAGAACACGCATCTTCACTGGCGTCTTCCAGCCTCAAGAAGGATTCCAAGCTCAAATCCCTGGAGATCGCCATCGAGCAGAAAAAAGAAGAGTGCAGTAAGTTGGAGACGCAATTACAGAAGGTAGGTGTGATGATATTCCCTTTGGGCTGATGCCAAAAGTTTCTTATGTAATCTTGGAGAATTGAGGGCTTTTAATGAGCTCTTCCATCCCGCCGCTATCCCCTCGTGCGCTCCTCTGCATTTGTCTGCGTCGTGTTCAGATGTAACCATGTAGAACAAAGTGCTGCTGTTGTCTCCTGCCTCACTCTGACTCCTAACACGTCCTCTCCCATCCCTGACTACTCCCCCCCCTCCCTCCCCTGCTCCCTTCCTCTTGCAACATAGCAAGCTGAGCAGCTTTTCAGTCACGTGAACAATCCTGTAAGTTCCTCCCTTTTCGTTTGAGCCACCACACGGAACGCATGAGGACGCTCAAAGATTTTGGGATGTGACACATGGTGCTCATCTCAGCACACGTGGCTCTGCTTACACCCAGATGCATGTCGATGGTTGCACTGTACATGGCGCTGAAGGAGCTTTTACATTGGGCAGCTAGTCTTTGTGCTTGTCACATCTGTGCTGAATCTGGTTTATATTTTCAAATAGTTCACTCAATATACTGTGAAATGATTTATGCTCACTTTTGCATTGACGCCATCTTTTTTCCGGCACGGTGGGCGACTAGGGTGTGCCTGCCTCACAATTTCAGTGGTTTTTAATCCAGGCTCTGTTAATCCTGTGTGGTGTTGGCATGCTCTCAACATTCGTGGGTTTTTTTCCGAGTATAGATGTGCGATTTTGGTTCATCGAAGATATGAATAATGTGAATGGGAATTGTTGTTTGTCTTCATTTGCCAATTGGCTGGCAACCGGCAGAGGGCGCACCCTTGACCGAAATCACCTAAGCTAACTTTGACCTTTATTAGCACTTTTGAAAATGATTGAATGGATGCAATTTCGCTGATGGGCATGTGGTGAAGTGTTATTGTTGCTTTGATTTCAAACTAGCTTATTATGGTCACATTTGCTATTACAAAAAGCTGACATTTGAACAGGGGTGTGCAGACTTTTTATATCCACTGTGTAAATGTGTACAGCATAAGGATAGTAGGAAATATAATAGTATCTTCTCGAGGCAACGCAAACAAAAGAACGGAAAATGCAACATAAAATAGTTCTATCATCTTTTTTTTGACAGTTTTCAATATTTTATATTTCTTTTCAAATTTGCTCAGCCTTTTTGTATCTGTATCTTGGTTGATTCCTCATGCTTAACAAAAACATAGTGTTGTTTCAAGCGGCCGCCGCAAAGATTGTGTAGCTTTCCTGGTTTTGCATGACACGATCAATGGACTTTGTTGCATGTTGTCACTTCAGTGTTGCCAAGCTTCTCGACTGCGCGGGGGTGGTTAGCTGCGGCCTTAAGCGCGGACGGCCTTCGCTGCTGCAGCGGTTGTCGTGTATGATCTGTGTTGATGTGTGGCTGTTCCCCTCACGTGTACTCGAAGGACTCATGATGCTTTCTTTGTCTTTGTGTGCTACACAAAACCCACTCCAGTGTGTGTGTGTGTGTGTGTGTGTGTGTGTGTGTGCGCGCACAAAATGACTGGGAGTCTCATATTGGCGTTAAGTTGTGCTAGTTTATTGCTCCATTCAACTTAATGAGCCAGCACCACTAATGACACCCTCGTGTTATTTACTCCGCAACTTACTTTCAGACAAACAGAAGGGACGAGATAAGGAGATGAGATAATATGGAATTTTGTATCGCCCAGTTAATTGAGTCCATCTTTGTGTGTTTTATTATGTGTTATTCAGAAAGCCCACGAGGTGGAGCATCAATCGGGCTCGAGAGGGAACCCGGAGTACATGGACCGAGTGAAGCTGTTGGAGAAGGAGATGGGCTACTATAAGGATGAAGCCAGCAAGGCTCAGACGGAGGTGGAGAGGCTCCTGGACATTCTGCGGGAGGTGGAGACTGAGAAGAATGATAAAGATAAGAAGATTGCAGAGTTGGAAAGGTAACAATGACATAGGAACATGATCATCTATCATGAGAGTTGATAAGAGTTGCTGGAAGAGTTGCATTGCACTCTTCCAATCAAATCCATTCTTCAACCTGACCTGCAAAATAATTTATGCCAACAATGGATAAAATCGGCTCAAAACTTTAAAGAAACTTTCACATCAAGAATTGGGTGTGTCTGCAGTCAAGCAAAAGGAGAAACTTAACAAACTTGACCTGGTTGTTTGGTTTGGTGCCTTCAAGAACATTTTATACAATTCTCCATCTATATTTGTTGATGGTGAGAAGCAGAGTCATTTGCTGTAAATGTAATATCGAGGAACTTGTAGCACAGTGATGTGCCAAAGTTTTTAAAAATATTCGTCATGTTAGCGCCATACAGTGGACAAAGGGGGCAAAGAAATCATAATGAGTGATTCCAACACTGAGGAGCATTTACTGTTTCATGAGAAACTTGGGCCAATTCTGATTATTTGGAAAATGGTCGGACCCTCGTCGCTAATATTTTGCTTTCCTGTAGGAAAAACGTGCCTTTGGAAATATCAAATCATTTTTAACAGTGTATTGTTTTGCTTTTTTGGAACATCACATTTTCTGAGACTGCGATTTCAGTGGCTTGTGGGTGTATTGTTCCGACTGGATCTTCCTTGGAGGTTCAGCTGCGGTCAACAGCTTTGTTCTGCAAAATTCATCCGTTCACATTTCACTGTGGAGCTAATCATGATTGATGAGACAATGATCACTTCCTGTTGATTAATTGGGTGTTCTTCTTTGCCCACCTTTCTGCCCTGCTCCTTTTTCTATCTCCCTTTCTTCCTTCCACTCTTGACCACCTCTCCCATTGAATATTTGTCCTCTTCAATTTCATCTTCCTTGCAATGCCGTGCTGTATTGCCACAAATCCTCCACAGCCCCCCTCACACCGCCCCTCGGCCCACCCCCCGTCTTAGCGGCAGAGCCCCCTCTGAGCCGCTCCCCTCTGTGTCCGCCGCCCCCCAGCAGATAGGGGGCATGGTGTGGGACTTCCTGGGAAAGTGAGTGCTCTGCCTAGGCACTCAAGCTCGGCGGTGCAGTCGGTGGAACGATTGAAGGATGCTTGCGTCAGTGACGTTCATCGTCACATGACGCAAACATCCCCTGCATTATTGTTTGCTTTGATTTTTTTTTGTGCTTGCTTTGCTGCCTTGTATTGATTTTTGATTGCTTGAAATGGGTTTGTTTCTTTGTTTCCTATCTAATTCATATCATAAATTGGCCACTGCTTGTTTATTTGCTCTTTTTTTTTGCATGTAGCATTTGGAAACCAGAAAAGAATTTTGAGGAAGGTCCACTATGAAAATTATTTAATTTGCGAACCTTGACCTACATTGATAAATGTGTAAAAGTCTTGGGACACTCTTCATTTCATTCAATGACCTTTTAATTCCGTCTGAATCTGGATTTTTGGGGGATTTTAGACGTGACTGGATGATATTGGCGTAAAGGAACTTGACCTTTAACCCCATGGAACACCTCTGGAAAACTATCTGACCTGTAAAGTTGTCACACTTCTTCCTGGTTCAATAGCCAGGTGTCCCAATACTTTTATCCATATAGTGTCACTCATGTCCAGACTTGTGTCTGCATCTATAATTAGAATAGATGGAGTTATAAACAAATCACACCAGGTTCGAGACAATAATATTTTGTAATTATTTAAATCCATTTTTTTTTTTGTAGACCAAAAGAATAAGATGTCTATTGTTTGCATTTGTGTTCATCTTGGTGTGATTTCGCCTTCGACAACTTTCAAGCATTTTAGCCTTACTGTTTTTAATGTTTTACACGCAAGCACACCTCATAAATGTGCTGTGCGTGTCTGCGCGCGTGTGATGTTATTTTTGTTTCGACACGCTGCTCCTTTTAATTTCCTGCCACCCATCTGTTCACCTCAACACTCCAGAAGCATCAGCCACTCTCCTCTCCAAGTGCTGCCCACCTTTCCTCTTCCTCCCACTTGGCCTAAGCCGCCTTAGCAGATATTAAGACCCAGTGGCCTGCATGCAAAGTGTTCATTCGTTCGTGAGGGGCTCTTGTAGGTACGGTCCAGATTCAAATCCTGGTCCCTCAAACGTCAGGTCTGTCCAACCCTGCATCCCAAAGCGGTTCTCTCCTCAGCGCTGTCTCACTTGTTGAGTTCCATTCCTCTGCACCCAAAGACCTTTTTCCTCGTCTTTTCCCGGGCTGATCTTTGCTGTCTGATTGCATGTCTGCTTCCCTCGGCAGCAGATGCACACGGGTCAGAGGTCCCGAGTCCAAAGTGCATCACGCAATGGCCGCACCCGCTCTCGCAGACGGGGTGGCGGTCTCCCGTGTTTGTTGACGATGAACTTAAGCAACTTTTCTACCGAGCAGTACAGCTTAGTTCACCGTTGTGAAAACTTGGGGGATGTACTTGTGTAACCGTAGCAACCGTGGAACTCCAGGGTGGAGCTTGATTCACCGCTGGTGGGTCAGATCGGGTTACAATGTAAAATTGAGGATTGTTACTGCTGGGTGGAAACATGACTTGAGTGTGTTCATTGTTGTTCTTGGTCTAATGTCTTGTCTTTCATTTTTCTGAATTTCCTTTACTGCTTCCAATGTGTTTTCCACTTGTCCTGTCGTCTATTTTCTACTATCCCCCTCCCTCACCCCCCCATCTGCAGTTTAGCGCCCAGGTAGGTGACATTCTTGCCCACCTAAGCCCTCTTCTAACTCCGGTGCTCCAACTTGTAAGTTTGTTCCCATTGCTAACGTGAAGCCATCAAGTCATGTGTGACGTGTGCTTTCATGACAGGCACCATTCAAAAAGCAATTTGATTCCAAATGTAACTCATCCTCCACTCCACTGCTTGGATGTGTGTTACGGTTTTTGTTCTGTGAGTGAGTATATCAAACGCTCCTCCCACATCTACTTAGCTTTTACGGAACTCCTCGAGAATGTTTCTTATGGGAGAGTAGTTAGCGGACGAGAGGTGATTGACGGCGCTTAATCGTGAGTACTTTTACAGACAAGGAGGCAAAGACCCGACCAAGAAAGGCTCAAACATCAAACTGGGACCCCAAGGGGACAAGAAAGGCTTGGGACAGGATGGCCGTAAGGACAGCTCCTTGGAAGGCGGCCATCACTCAAAGGTGTGTTTCTTGCTCGGATTTATTTGGTCATGTGACATTCACAACTCATCCCGTCAATCAGCTGGAGGACCTGATGAACACACTTGAGAGGACGAGGCAAGAACTGGATTCCACCAAGCAGCGTCTCTCGTCCACTCAGCAGTCACTGCAGGAGCGGGACAGCCACCTCACCAACATGAGGCAAGAGCGCAGGAAACAACTGGAGGAGATTCTGGAGATGAAGTGAGTGTCATCACAGCCGCTGCTACTTTTCAACTCAAATGACCTTTGCTCATGTCACTGTTTAGAACAATCAAACGTGTTGTCTAGATGCAAATCGTGACAGTAGAGAAGAGCTGCTGCACCAAATTTTGCATTCATTTCACCAGCCTGAAAAATTCCCATCAAGCATACTTAGTTGCCAGGCAACCAACAGAGACACCGGAAAGGATGGATAATTGACATGACATATTACCTTTATGCAGACAACAAGCTCTGCTGGCTGCGATTAGTGAGAAAGACGCTAATATCGCCCTGCTGGAACTGTCTGCCTCCAACAAGAAGAAGACCCAAGAGGAGGTGATGTCCCTGAAGCGGGAGCGGGACAAACTGATGCACCAACTCAAACAGCACGTTCGTATTGCAACACGCAACTTGAATGATTCAATGAATAATACTGGATGCTAATCCGGCCCTCATCTCGTCCCGCAGACCCAAAGCAGAATGAAACTGATTGCAGACAACTACGAAGACGAACAATATCATCCGCACCACCCGCAGCCCCAGGCCCCGCACCCTCAGCAGCAAGCTCAGAGCCAGTACGCCCACCTCCCCCACGCCCAGCAGGTCCCGTACGGGCACGTCCCTCACATGCAGCACCCCCAGGCCGCCCCGCAGCACCCGCAGCAGCTGCAGTACCCTCACTCTCAACATCCGCAGCAGCACCCGCAGCAGCACCCTCAGCCGCCCCCCCAGCACTCACAGCACCCGCGCCCCCCGCAGCCCCAACATCCGCACCTCCAGCACCCGCCGCAGCAGCATCCGCACGGACATCTCCCGCCGCATGCCCAGCACCCGCACGGCCCTCTCCAACAGGGGCCCCACCCTCAGCACCCTCAGCACCCTCAGCACCCTCAGCACCCGCATCCTCAGCATCCTCAACATCCTCAGCACCCTCAGCACCCTCAGCATCCTCAGCCCCAACACCACGGGCAGCATCCACGCCACCCGTCGCCTCATCATCGCGGAGGTCCGGGAAGAGGACCCCCACATGCTGGCCACCGCCCTTCCCCGGACCAGGTTAGAAGTCACTCACGGTCTCAGGTGCTTGTCTGACTACGCTTCTGTACTCACCTACCTTCATTGTATTCAAATAGTAAAGAAAAATACAAGAACTTATTGTTTAAATTTGACTATATTCATAGTTTAAACCAGAAATAAAATAAAATAAAAATGGCTTACGAGATGCTGTATAATAATGTTTTTTTGTCTTTTTTTCCCCCGAATGCATACCTCGAACGACAGGATGACGAGGAAGGCATATGGGCATAATCGTTGCTATGACAACCAAAGTTCAAAAGTTGTTTTGAGGGGTGAGATTTTTTTTTTTTGATGGTTCCAATATTTTTTGCTGTTTTGTTGTTGACCACGTAAATGTTTTGTTTTTCAGATGACTCAGCCACTACTGGGGGAAAAGCAGCCAGAAGATGATGTTGAAATTTGATGACACTGACAAAACGTTTTTTTTTTTATCTTACTCAGCTAGGAGACCTTTTGTTTTTTTGTTTTTTGGGAGGGGGAGGAACGGGGTTCCCCGAGATGCGCAAGACAGGCGTTGGGAAACTGACAGTCGAGCGGGTAAGTTCAAACCATAAATCAGGATAATCAAATCAAGTATTCTGCAGCTACTTTTCCTTTTATGCCTTTCAGGTGACCTTGGAGCAGATCTTCTCAGCATGGAACAGCTAAATAGAGACCCTACGCCTCCTCTTCCTTACTATCTTCACTTCATTTGCCCCATGCTGAACATGGGACCTCCTCAGGAGCTTGCAAGACTGGTCTCCACCTTCTCCAAGATCCTTATTCTTTCGTCCTTACTTCCTTCTCATGATTGCTTCAAGGTCATGGCTGCCATTGCTGTCTGCTTCCCTCAAGCCTGACTGACGGACCACCATCGTCACTGCCCCGCCCCCAAATCATGGCATCATAGCGACCGTGAGCCCTAAATATCTGAGATAACACACAAACAGACCTCTTTTGTACCTTTTTAGTGGCGTCACCTTCTTTGAGGAGCTGATAGTCAACGTGCCGTGTTCCAATTAAGAATAGATCGTGCCACCCGTGGAGACTTAATGTGATAATTTTTGGAAGAGGTGCCTTGAAACGAACATAAGGGTCCTCCGGCTCGTTTTCGCTTGATTTTGCCATCATCTTCATATTACCTCATTTCAATCCAACAAAGTGGGGGAGAAGAAAAAAAAAAAAACAATCAATCTATGCAGACGTCAGTGTTGCATGAATTAATTTCACTCACCATCTGTATTCAAAGTGTCAAAGTGGGCAAAAAAAAGTGAGATTACGAAAGAGACTATGCACCTACGCACCTCTTGTTGTTGCAGGATATTTTTGTTTATTTTCAACTCATGGTGCTCCTGCTGCAGGTGCTCGATATAAATGGTGTCAGTGAGTCAAGGGATTTGCTTCTTCTACCGCTGAGTCATCAACATTAGCGGTCGACAACTTTGTACATATGTCACAAGGGGCACTTTGCGATCAATTGAAGAACCCCAAAGAGGATGAAAAACTATAAATACAACAATTAGGAAGAGTTGTCCTGTAGTAGATGTTTTTCCTGAAAATTCCAGCCACCCATACTCCTCGAACTCGTCCGTCTCTTCCACATCTCCTAAACGTAGCGACCTAGCTGTCCCTCTCAACAAGGTGGCCTCCTTCAAAAAAAATGTACACATACAGTATATGATAGATATGCATATATTATACATAGAGAGAATCTATAGAGTGTGTCTATATGTGGTCAGAAAATGACAAGATTAAAACAAAAAAAGTTTTCTTTTTTTACCGAAATGGATGGGAGAGGGTGAGAAGTGTATTATAAGTGTTTTTTGTATATCTAGAGAAAAATCCTGAGTGGAGAAATGAACATTCCCTGTCTGAAAATACAAACAGTGCAAAAAAAAAAAAAAGAAAAAGGAGGAGGGCAGAAATGCTCATTTATTTAAATCTTTGTAGAAAAGAATTTCACATTCCTTTGGCCTGTTTTACATTCCTTCCACTGTCTTTGTGCGGAGGTTTTCAAAGTGTGAGCCAGAGGACAGCTTGGGAAGAAAAATTAAACAATCTATTTTTAAAGCTGTGACGATAATTTAAGCATGTTGGAGATTTTTTTTTTTTTTTTTTTTTGACATGTAGTGAGTAGAGACTGTATGTTCAATTTTAAAAATCTCGCCTCATTTAAGAGATTTTCCAACTTTTTCCACATGTCAATTTCTGCAAGAAAAATGCTGTGACAACTTTTAGGCTTAATTGTAGATCACTTTTTATTTTGTTTTATTATTTTGTATTTTTTTTTCCATTTTATGTTTAGGGGAGGCTCACTGTTGCACACTTTGAAAACCTCATGCTTTCACACTCAGTTGGCTTGTGGCGACAAATCAGATCAAGAGAAAAAAAAAAAAAAGAAGAAGAGAGAGAGGGAGCTCTTGTGTCCGGATCTGCATTTTCTTTCTCGTGACTTTTCTTATTTGGTCGTCTCGTAAACGCAAGTGGTGACATGTTGTTACACTTTAGTGGAAACTGAATTAGACTGTTACTGAACTCCATTTCTCCCCCCATGGTGTCCTCCTCTCTATTGGCCAAGTGTTGGTTGGTACTATATATATATAAATATAAATGTATTTTTCCAATCTTCCACAATTAAGGCGTCATCTGCTTCCTACGTGAAGCTTCCATCGTCTCTCACTGACCAAAAAAAATCTCCAAATTGTGTTTATGTTTACAACTACAAGACAAATATAATCATAAGTTTGTGTTTTATAGGGGGAAGACAATGCAGACAGAGGAGCAAAAAAAAAAAAAGGAAGAAAAATCAATCAATAAATGAAATCCTCTGACTTTACCATCGGGAGGACAGAGTATCCTCTCTATTCAGGTCCTTATCCACTGAATACTTGAAGTAGGGGGTTCTCCTACCGTGAAATATATCATTTGCATTTCAAATGTGCCCATTTGTGCTGATTTATTTATTTATTTATTTATTTATTTATTTTTAACATTACGTGCCAATGGGAGTGTTGACGGGAGGAAGGATGCAGCCAGATGCCTCCAGAAATGCAGAGCCTAAAAACAGTTTCACTTTGTTGTTGTTGGGTTTTTTTTTTACTGTAAAAAAAGAACATTTATTGAACAAATCACTGTGACCAATGCCAGAAACATTTTATTTATTTTTATTTATTTTTTTTGCATTTAGTTAGCTTTTTTTTCCCTATGATTTCCGCTTGTCACCGATGCCAGTTGGAGGCTGTACTATTTGTAAAAGTCAATGTTGTTGAGCTGTACAGTGCCGACCTATAGGAGCAAGTTTAATGTGAGTGTCCAGCATGCTGAATGATTCCTCGTGTGAGCGTGGAGCGTCATTCCTCACTCTTGCATCGTGGCGGTGTGATGTCGGTGTTTGAGAGTAATGTACGTCTCACTGTGTTAAAAACTCCGACTCCCTTCCTCAGTAGCCAGCCTGTTCATTTTTGTGAGAGTGCAGCATGTTTTTAAGATTGCTGGTGTAAACGTTACTCAGAAAAAGAACGCGTGGGTGAATGCGTGGCCTTTTATGATTTGTACGGCAACGAGCGTGGGTGCAAGTGCGTGTGCTTAAAATACTACATAAGAGGAAAAGTCATGTAAAACAATTTGTTAAAGGAGGAACCTAGTATAAAAGAAAAGTGAAGCATGGATCCTCTGTGATGTTTCCTGTTTTTAAAGCTAGGAGGACTGCTGTCGTCCTCTGTGCCCTGGTTTGCTATTGTATGTGCTGTAACCGAATATTACTATTGAGTGTTGGCCAGCTTGTTTATATTCATCAAATAAAAGTGACTTTCTTTCTGTCAACGCACTTCATTAAATCCTTAACATGGCTCCATGTTATCATTTTATTCTTATACCATAATATCTACAAAAGGAACTTAGTTGCTAAAATTCAACTATGAACTGAACAAGTTCATTTTAAAACTAAAATTTCTGAACTGCATTTTGAACTAGTTTGTATAGAAAATGAATTTTCCCAACACTGGTCCAAGGTTACCCATTTCCAACCATTTTTTGTCTTTCTACCTTCTGCCTTTCTTTTTCCTCCTCTGGCTAGCTCACACAAGAGAGTTTTCATCTGGGAGGGAAGCCGGAACAGATGAAGACCCTGAAACAGCTCAGGCAAGCCGCCAGGGGTCTGCACCACGTCGTGGTCAAATGTGACCAGAAGAAAACGTTCTCCAGTCCTGCCTTGCTGTTTGTCCCCAAGGATGAGGCACAACGAGGCCATGAACACATCCGAGTACGGAGACTGAGGCGTGTTCCCGTCTCCTCCATCGAGTGCTTCCCGATGCCATTCATTCGCCAGCCCCAAAGCTTTGCGAGTCAGGACGAGCACCGCTCGGCCTCCCAGGTTCTTCACGTGAAGCAGCTGGGAGTGAAGCCATGGAAGGGGCCCCAGCTTGACCTGCTCCATCCTGCTCCACTGGTCCACAGACACACTGAAGCCCTGACTCTTGAGAAAAGAGCCCAAGCCACAAACCTCGGAGACGCCGTCGCGTACATCTGGCGGACTCAGGAGGACTATGTGACCTTTTCTGCCAACTTAAAAAAAATAAAAATAAATAAAGCCAAAAAGATTGAATGCAATCTAGAAATGTAAAAGATAATATGATCACTTACTCTGCATACATCCTCTTTGTAAAGATCGGCTTGCCAATTCTGTGAAATAAGATGAATAATAATCAGCCACATACTTTGAAAAAATTACAGTATTAAAAGCATAGCTTGAACGTACTCTTGACAAAGTTATGGAGAAGACACAACATGAGTGCTGTCAAAGTGATCACCAACAAACCAGCCACAGCCAGCAGATTCCAGCGCCACCTGGCCGCTGCAATGACAACAACAAAAAGAATAAAAGGGAAATCTGCATATTTCATATTCCTGCCTTAATGTATGCAAACTTACTTTGACGATAGCAGAACAGTCCCAGGTGAAGGTCCCCTCTCTTTAAATGCACCTGTGCACAAAAATTTAAACTAACCATACAGAAAAACCCCATAGCTAATTCAATTCAGACAATGGATAAAAAAAAAAAGAATGCTTGGGAATGCTTGAGAAAATTCTTTACCATCACACATGGTGACAGCTGCAGATTGATGTCTTCAAAGACACCTAATTTCACCTGCAGAGACACAATTTTTAAAACTAGGGTTAGGGTTTCAAACTAGGGTTTAGGGTTGGATTGCAATTGGGTTTTAATCAAATGTTTTGAAATAGATTCAAAACCGAGGTTCAATTGTATACACATTCACACACACATGGACAGGCAGACATTAAAACATACAAGAATATATGTAAGGTGGTATCTTACCCATTGGTTCTTCCTGTTTTGCTCCCATGTTGTGTTCTCCAGCTGCTGCCGAAAGCCTTCAATCTCAGTGCATTGGTGACCCCCATTCCACCCACAGGGCCACACTTCCCCTTCCAGCCTACAGGGGGCAGACAAGTTCCACAGCAGCATCTGCCCCTTGTCGTTCATTCGACCTTGACCCACAGAGACGGTCAGGTTCTGCCATACGTTCTTCTGAAGGAACCCTGATGGTGAGGTCCAAAATTAAAGATACATTTCATTTCCACTATTCACTATGATGGTCCGATTTTGAGGTGAGGTTTTTTTACCTATTTTTTTATAGGGGCAGCTCAGAGAGCGTCTCGGCTTGTCGTCGTCATCATCCCAAACCTGCCGAGGCATAATTTATGTCACACATACAGAATAATTTGCCATTCATGGACATGTTTGAAATTAAAGTTGCAGTACCTGGAGACACAAGCAGGGGGTCACAGAGTACAGTGGGATGGTTTTACGCTTCCAAATCTAAAAGAACACATAATATCAGAAATCAACCATCCATTCATGCATGCATCCATAAATAAACAATGGCAATATTTTTAACACACAGTCTGTTGTGCAACGCTGACCTGGCATCTTCCATCTTCTTCAT
Organism: Syngnathus floridae; assembly: GCF_059516105.1. Classification (NCBI taxonomy): domain Eukaryota; kingdom Metazoa; phylum Chordata; class Actinopteri; order Syngnathiformes; family Syngnathidae; genus Syngnathus; species Syngnathus floridae. The sequence continues at coordinate 7,867,704 of NC_142423.1, read as the reverse complement.
ACTGGAGGCACACTTGGGTCCTTCTGGCAAAATTCAGCTCCACTTGATTTCTTTTCTGGTTAATTACACTGCTGACTGTGGGCACTGGAAGGAGGAGTTCATTGTTTATTTTCCTGCAAACAATTTCAAGTTGAACATACGTATGTGCGCTCACTCACCATAACACTCTTTGATGGATATCTGCAGGTTTTGGGAGCAAACTGCAGAAAGGTGAGATGAGTCAGTGTCATAAAAATGTTGTGGGTAAGTTTAACATGTAGTTCAAACCTTCAGTGAGAGAAGGAGCCACTACTTCTCCAATGGGATGCATCTCTTTGGAAGGATAAACATACACAATACTGCCGAAGGTAACTCCAGATGGATTCGTAATCACCAAGGATACCTACAGAAAAGGGAAATACTATGACCACACTCTGCACTTATTGGGACTATGATTAAAACATTTAAAAAATGAAAAAAAAGAAACAAAAAATACCAGTAGTCATAATTTACATTTGCAGCTTTTTGTTTTGTAGGATTGACTGCGAAGGCCACTCTCTTGCATGCTGGAAAGGTCGGTGGCGTTTTGTAACATAACGTCACGGATGCTGCTGCGAGAAGAACGACAAAAATAATGCAATAATTCTAAAAACAAATTAAAATATATATATATAGATGAATCTCTTGAAGTCAATTGCCACCTATTGACATTGTTGCCATCCCTGCATCCATTTCAGTGTCAGAACTTGACTGGAGCCTTTTCGCCACGTCTTCAGTCACATGGATGGCGAGTTCAGCTTCAATCAACAGACAAAACTTGCACAGCGCCGTGTCCTTGCAGCAAGGCTCCACTTTTGCTGTCACCTTCCGGACATCCGCTGCATCACTCTCCAGGATGCCGAGCGGCAACTCAGCCGCCACTGTGCATTCAGAGAGACCCTAAATGAGTCCACAAACCACAAATAATAATAAAATCACTTTTTGTTCAACTAAACACGACAAATTACACGCTCAATTAGTGAGTAAATAAAAGCTAGATAATTTCTATCACTACATGATAATTACAACTGTCAGCTTGTCTATACAACAGTGACTCACTCACATTGTTTATGTAATATAGTTTTTCTTCAGATGTCCTTGTTAACATAAGCCACCAATTTCTTAGTTGTAAAAATGTACCGACATACAATGAACGCAGAAAATACATCAGTGATAGGTGAACCACAATATAGCGGGGGATATATACTTTTGTGACGTTTGTTTTTGGTGGCGTTCTGTCTCGAGTATAAAATATGTGCCTTGGCTAAATAAAGTTTAGATAACACTAGCGGACAATATGAGTGAGAAAAAATCAAAAAGCTTACCTGTGAGCATGTGACTTCCGAGTCGTCATATTCCACCCACCCACAGGCCGTGTCATGAAAAGCCAGCAAAAAACAACAAGCAGGCAATCGAAAAAGAAACATGTTGTCAGAGTCAGCATGAAGAGCTAAATAGTTTTCTTTCTATGTGTGTGCTGGGAGTGTCACTCGCTGTTTTCCACTGCGTGACTTGAGATTGGAGATTAACAAACTGGCTCTGAGTCAATACAAGCTCGATCTGCTTGGTTTCACTTCCATCTGGGGAAAAGGGTCACACAAAAACTGACAGGTAAGGAATTTGCTGAATAGACAAAGTCAACTAACACAAGTTTTTGTAGCTCCAGCAGTTTAGATCAGAGTTGTGGATACGAACACATTTGAAAATATACAGAAAGTAAAAAAAAAAAGAAGGTTATTTACCCTTTTGTAATCCGTGACAAATAATCAGCGTCCGCATTTGATTTGTCGTGGGAAAAAACTGGAACGCAAGAGAACTCACACCCTCTCTGCCGTTTTTTTTTTTTTTTTTTTTTTAACTGTAAGTGGTTCAAAGTCCATGTTTATGATGCATAGCGCAGCTCCACCTTTGCAAGCATCAATAGCGCCTCCTCGAAATCTTGGCAACATAATCGTCTTGATTAGGCAATGGCATTTCAGTCTTAGTTGAAGAACTTGTTCATCGTGTTTTTACGTCATGATTCTTTTTTACGAGACAAACCCTCGGAGAAAATTGCTCGGGACTGGTTGGAGCACATCTTGTTGCATGTACAGTGTAGCTCACCTGAAAGTGGTGAACGCCTAGTTCTTCTTCCACCCACATTCCAAAAACACGATTTATTCACCGTCATTTATACTGTTTAAATGACCCATAATTAAAAAAAGACTACACCCCGTCACTCATCAAGTCACTTTCACATCTGCGATTGTTCAATTAACTGAAACTGGGCACCAATGTTTGACCTGATTTGACTAACTGCTATTGTATTTGTTGATTATAGTGTTATATGTTGCATAGTTATAAATTATGTTAAATAGAAGTAAAAATAAACGTGTCACTAGAGCACTCATAATTGTATAATCATACAAATATAAATGATTTATATGAATTATCTATAATAATGATCTAAAGGGGATTATTGCAACAAAAACTTGATTAATCAGAATATTTGAAAGGAAGAGCATGAACTCCAGGGTTTATTGTTTCTGATATTAAGAATGTATGCTTGTCACTCAGCCATAATTCTCATGAAACATATCTGGAAGACTGGCTCTTGATTAAATAGATTGGACAGTGAAACCGCTGAGCTGTGATTGTAGCGCTGACTCAGCAGGCGTGAGCCAGCAGGGCATTATCACAGCCGGGGAAAAACTGTAGTCAGCAGCCGTGGTTCTAGGAAACAAAAACATTGTTAGAGCACACACTGACTGTAAGCCTTTAACAAAATTACAAATAAATTATGTAAAAATGATCGTTACCTGGAAACTATGACTTCCTGGTCTTTGATTTTAAGTTTTAGCATATGTGTCGACACGTGTTCATAAACTGCTGGCTTTTGTGCTGAAAAGAATAAGAGGAATCAATGAACTAGCAGAACATAAATTCATGCACATCAAACATACTAAGCACGCTCGAGGATAAAAGTAAACAACTAAGAATGTGGTTTCACAAGTTTGCATTTTCTTTTAGGTAAGCAAGAAACATTCAAACTCCCTTGCCAGCATTTAAAGTCCCTCGGATTAACCCCAAATTAATCAAAAATATTCAAGTAGGCTGCACTTACTTTGGATTTTTCTATCAGACTTTTAAGGTGGGATATATATATATATATATATATATATATATATATATATATATATATATATATATATATATATATATATATATTTATCCCACCTTAAAAGTCTTCAGGTGTACATATATATTTTAATCCTGTTCTAATTGTTTTGGTAGCTCAAAACCTTGCCATTTGAACAGAGGGTGTGTAAACTTTTGAAACTATATCCACAGTCGAGAAAAACCCACCTAAAATTCCTCCGGCGTTATCATCTGAAGGCCGCTGTCGTAAAACCGGCCAGAGGAATTCTTCCCCAGCGCTCCCATGATGCAAGATGATCAGGCGTGTTTCTCCAACTGTGATGTCAACTTCCAAGTTCCGTTTAATCACTGTCACACTATGAAAAGCATTTTTTTGACATCAAACATCGAATGCAAAGTTCAGTTCTGAATCAAGCGGCCATTTTCTTAAAGCAAAATCACCTTCCAAAAATCACCGTCTCCTCCTGTCCCGCCTGCCACGGTATCATCTGTTCAACTTGTCCATCATTAGCGGTGACGCCATATTTGTTAACAGTAATCGTAATGTCTGGATTGAAGTGGACAACTATTATGCGGAAGCCTCTTTTTCCATCTAGTGCACCGTTCACAGAGAGGCCTAGTGCAGAAGAGACGCACAACAACTTCATTTTGATTTCTAATCAAAGGGAACATTCTGGCACGTTGGACCGACCTGTACTGGGGACGTGAAGGAGTCGAAGTGCAGTGGAAGCGGTGATATCAAAACACAGTGGAAGCGATTGATTCTCAGCCGGCAACAAAAAGCGGATTTGACGTTCAATAACTGTAAAAAAAAAAAAAAACTGACAATGAGACGTCGCATTAAAGGACACAATTGTATCACGCTTACCATGTGGTAATGTTGCAGAAACCAAAGGAAAGTTTTCAGAAAGGGCGGTCTGTCCGGGCAAATCAACTGCAACTACACACACAGTTTATGTCATCTCTTGTAAACATACAATTATGTATCTTAACTAATCCCTTTATTTTAAAACACCATCTTTTACTGGCACTTGATCACATCATTGATATCATGACACTTGCCTTCCTGTATGAAGTCATGTGAAATGCCTGGCACGGAAGCCACAGGATGAAGACTACCTGGAGAGCAACAATCAAACTTGGAATGAAAGAAAACAATGACAAAAACAGTAAAAGGCAAATATATATTTTGGAAGAACAGTAGCCACAATATTAGGAACATCTCAGTCAATATGATGCAATACACTTCTGAACCATTGCAAATGATAACAAAACACATATGGTGCCTTGAAAATAGCAATAAATTAATTTGATGCTTTTTGTCACTCGTTTTGTCATTCGTTGTGGTCATTCAGGTGTGTGTGTGTGTGTGTGTGCGTGTGTGTGTGCGTGTGTATCTTATAAATTTCTACGTGAGCTTTTAAGTCATACAATTATGTATCTTAACTAATCCCTTTATTTTAAAACACCATCTTTTACTGGCACTTGATCACATCATGTGATATCATGATGCTTGCCTGAGTCAATTGAAATGCCTGGCACGGGAGCCACAGAATGAAGACTACCTGGAGAGCAACAATCAAACTTGGAATGAAAGAAAACAATGACAAAAACAGTAAAAGGCAAATATATATTTTGGAAGAACAGTAGCCACAATATTAGGAACATCTCAGTCAATATGATGCAATACACTTCTTAACCATTGCAAATGATAACAAAACACATCATATGGTGCCTTGAAAATAGCAATAAATTAATTTGATGCTTTTTGTCACTCGTTTTGTCATTCGTTGTGCTCATTCAGGTATGTGTGTGTGTGTGTGTGTGTATATGTGTGTGTGTGTGTATGTGTGTGCATTGGCCACTTGGGGGCAGTATCTTGGTGTGAGACCGGTTAGTAAGTAACGTGCTAGTCTTAACCACTATTTTGGGTAAATAGTATTGTAATAAATATCACAAATATAATCTGATGGAAATTTCTAAATGAGCTTTTAAGTCTTGTTAGTACTTCAGCAATCATTTGTTGTGACATCTTACCATGAAAATCTGGAGTAGCTGTCAGAAAAACAAAAAAGGCAATTAATTCGTTATATATATATATATATATATATATATATATATATATATATATATATATATATATATATATATATATATATATATATATATATATATATATATATATATATATATATAATAAATGTAACTTATGTAAGTTAGCTCAGCAATCGTTTGTTGTGACATCTTACCACGAAAATATGGAGTACCTGTCAGAAAACCAAAAAAGGCAATTAATTCATGTATATATATATATATATATATATATATAATAAATGTAACTTTGTTCAGGTTTTTTAAAAAAAGGAGAAAACACACGGAGAACATGTTGTCTTGTCATTTGTTGTGACATCTTACCATAAAGTCTTTTACCTGTCAGAAAATACGAAAAAGCAATTAGTTCTTTTTTTTTTTTTTTAACGCAACACATGTCGTGTAAATGTTGTCATCATTAGTGCTCATGTCATACCACCTGGTAATCCGCTCCTGCCTGCCACAAAAAGTAGCAAAAAAAAAATTATTCATATACCTAATGCTATAATATGGAAAATGATACTACTATTACTCATTCTTTGCAGAGGACAAAGCATATATGAATTCTGTTATACATATTATCAGTCAACATGTGTTGCTTCACCACTGCTGTTTAAATATCAATTTCTTAAAGGGTTATAAGGCTGCAACATATTGTAGATGCTTTTTGACACCTCCTTATATTTACCTGAAACAGGTCTGCGATGGTCTGCAAAGACAGAAGACAATTTATTGAATGTGTTCCATTGTATTTTAATCCACGTTAATAATACTCACATTTTGCCATAGAGCCTCCTAAACCTGGACTGGCTGGAGGGCCCCTCGGCAAAGAGCCTACGCCGGGGCTTCTCAATACTAAACTGGGACTTTCGGGAGGCGGCGGACCTTCCTCGCTGGGTTTGTGAAGGACTTCCGTCTTCTCCTTTGTTGGCTTGGTGACCACCATGGATGTAAGCGGGGTGACAAAGTTGTACTTGAGTGACAGCCTCAAGGTTTCATTCTTCATTCTCTCCTTTTCATCTCCTGAATACTGCAACCTATGATGACGATTGCGTGTGAGGATAACTCACAAGAAAAACATCTTTTTTTTTCCTTTTTTTTTGTTACAGCCCTATTAAAAAGTACTGACTCTTTCTCCAGGAGTTGTTTGACTGTCAGGTAGGCCCAAACCCTCTGGATATTGCTGTCCGTTGACTTTGTTGTGCTGTCCTTCTCAGAGAAAATGATACTCGTGTTTTTCTGCGGCATAAGATAGAATTTTGAGTCCAAGTCACTTTTAGACAACCACAGCTGACATGATACTCACCGAAATAGCCAGGACACGAGGGACGAAGGCGTCAATGTTGTTGTCGGCGAGCTGACCGGCCACCACAATCTCGGAACCATTGTAATACTGACTGAAGTTGGTCTGGGTCAGATTGGTGCCACCGATATAGATCATCACGACATCCGTCAAAAGGGGAGTGGCCACCTCGTCATAGAATCCCTGATGGAAAAGACACCTTCTTAGTCTTAGCCACAATCAAACAAATTTTTAGTTTTATCATAGGACATTTTTAATATGGAGGATGCAGTTTGAAAAATGTACCTTCAGCTGCAAATCGGCATCAGCGTCAGGATAAATACGGCGCGCGGCACCGTTGTTCAGCAAAGACAGCTTCTCAAGAAAACTAAATTCAACATCAAAACCAAATCCAAGACAGTAGAGTGGGAATTTGTTTTGAATGGCCTCCATCACGTTGGAGTTTATAGACTCAGGATTGGTTACACCTGCAGGCAGGGGCAGCAAAGACAAAAACAATTTTGTTTCAGAAAAAAAAAAATTAAAAAAAATCAGACAATGTGAAATGACAATAATCAAACTAATTTTAGAGCATTTTAAAAAAACACACATACTCTACACAAGTTTGTTATGTGATTTTAGTCAGGAAATTATAATATTGAACATCCTAAAAACATATTTAAATGGAACACAAACAGTTGGCTCATCATGATTGCGTCATTTCCCGTGTACTAACCTGAGGTTGGATCTCCATCAGTGAGGAGTATGAGGATTGACGCTGAACCTTTCCTGGGATTCTCATTCAACATACGTGACCCATCCAACAACGCATCATTAATATTTGTACCTAAATGAGGCAAAACAACATCAACACAACATTTCTTTGAATACTTTGTGAATACATTACACAGAAGTACACAGTGGTCAAAAAGAAAAAATGAAACTACCTCCTTGCTCTCTGATCTTCCTTGCGAATTCTTTGGCGCTTTTTACATGTTTTGAGTTGGCCTGAACAAGTTCACGCTTCCAGTAAGACACTCTGCTATCAAAAGTGATGAGACCAAAGAAATCGTCTTCGGCCAGGTCATTCAGGATATGGAGTAACGCTGCGCGGGTCTGAGACAGTTTTGAATTTTTAATCGTTTGGTAGTTTTAGCCCACTGGAAAAAACAAACTTAAAAGCCAGTACCTGTTCAATTTTCTTGCCATGCATGGAACCACTTTTATCGATGACAAAGACAACGTTCTTTGGAATGCGAGGAAGCTCTGATGGCGCAAAATGATGGACAAAATATCCACTTGATGTCTGATGAACAAACAAAATTGAAAAACAATCTCTTGAAGTACGTGACACCATATGCACGAAACAGAACAGAACAGACATGACTTTCCAAGTTTTTGTTTTGTTGTGCAGGTATACCTAAGGAATTGTCTGGAAACTATATTCAATATTGATAGTTCCTTTTACCTTGACATCCCCCAGTGACCGGTTTCTGTTGACATCATAAACGATAACCAGATCTCCGTTCATACCCTCTTCTCCACAATTTTCACATGATTTCTGTTGCTCCACTGTCGGGTAGAAATTAACCGTAGCCTGCAAAAGTTCAATGCAAAAATCAGAAAACGAATAAAGACGAACTGAGAAAAAAAAGTCTCTTTTATTACAACTTCTGTTCTAATATAAACTATATCACTTATCCAATCAGCTAGAGCTTTTGTGCTAAAAAAAATATTAAAAACTTTGAAAGTTTTATTTATTTATTTATTTATTTTTATTTATTCATTTATCTTACCTGTTGGTCTGAATGTGTTTTGGTGATGGCGTCCGCCAGAGCGCCTGTGCTCAGTCCTCCTTTAACATCGATGAAACTGATCCCTGCATTTTCTTGTATGTTCACATCTACCTGAAGTTTAGGATAAAAAAAATCGGACCAACGTGGTGATGTCAAATTATTGAACGGACTGTACGTTTGAACAGGAGACACACACCTTGAAGTCTTTGACAGGCTGCATGGGTCGAGCGTGGATCAGCAGCTCGTACTTGCCGAGCGTGCGTTTGAGTAGTTCCTCGTACGTGAGTTCAAAGGTCACCTTTTTTAGAGGGGCCACCGTCACGGAGGTTTTAAACTCCTCGAGAGTCCTCCCAACTGAGCTGTGAAGGGTACACAAAAAACATTGAACCTGCCCTTTAATTATTTTCTGTAATGTTCAAAGTAGACTTTAAAACTCGGGTTATGGTTTCAAACCAAAGGTAGAATTTTCAACAATAGGGTTTCAACTAGGGTTAGGGTTTCAAATGAGGTTTAGGGTTTTGACTATAGGTATCACTTTCAATAATCCTGTATTGTACCTGACGATGCCAGCACTTTCACCGCGGGACACGGCGTCACTGTACTGCCGCTGAGCCGCTTCTTTGGCCTTCACGACACCATCATACATCTGGCCGTCGATAAGCCTGGAGATGGTCAAGAACATTTCAAGGTCATTCCCTATTTGTTATGTTTCATTTGTTTAAATGTTATCATTGTTATTCTTCTCGTTTTGCTTGAATGACTTTGCTGTTACTGAGGTTGTGCGCACTGTCACCACCTGAGGGCAGTATAACGCAGATATATGTACATACTGTGGAAACTGCTCCTCAGTAAGCTGCAAAATATTCTTCATTTTTTCACCGATAAACAAATATATCGCATTAAGTCTTGTTTTATTATCTGCCTCATGTGTTGTGTCTCATTGTGTTCAACTACACGTTCAACTGCACCCACATCCTGAATTTGGTGATGAAGGCATTCTTGGGAATCCGGACATGGAACTCTATTTCTTGGGATTCATCCTTGCGATTGACCACACGGCTGGTGATGATGGTGGTGGCGTAACGGCTGGTCACAGTGCAGTTGATGTTAAAGTTGTAGATATCCCAGTCATTCTGTGAAAACAGTTAGGGAGGGAAAACAAGGCCTCATTGGTCTGCCGGTCAGCAGAGCAAAGATCAAATTGTTGTGGGACAACAAGAGTGGTGTGGTGAACATTAACTCTCATTGGTTGAAGGGAAAACTCCCTAATTTCTTTTACTTTTCACCGAGTGTAGGCTGAAGCAATGACTTTATGTCAATACATTAGACAGCACGAGACACAAAATAATTGTGTACACACGATAAAACGTCAATTGTGAAAAAATGCCTGTGAAATTGACAAAACAGTAAACAATAATAACGAGGTGGAGAAAATGCAAGTAAGACTTCATTTGCACCAATATTAAATTACCTTATACTAATGTGATTTTAAAAGTACAAATATGTTAAAAGAATGACATTTTTTAGAATGAACATAAAGCCTGATTGTAGGTGTTATGTTTGTGCGTGTAGTTGACATCAATCATCCTACCTTGGGTTGCGTGATGCCAAAAGCCAAAAGTAGCCCAAAGATGCTGACTTGCAGCGCAGTTCTCTCCATGGTGGCGCCAATCCGAGTGAAGCCAAGACATCCCAGAGCTGCCTCTTGTACTCAAACACAGCCACCGATGTGGTCAGCAGGGATGTGTACATAATGTCAAGCTAAAGGGCAAACTCCTCTCGCTCCCTGGTTCACTTCAAACAACTTCGGACCACTTCTCATCATTCTCACCAATTGCAAAAAAATGTTGAAGCTCAAGTTTGATCTAAAAATGTAAGAAAAGATGGTGGGGAATAGATCAGTTGTAACCTGTTCTGCAAAAATAAAAAATACAATTAAAGGCAAACATAGTGATACAGCTCGTGTACTGAGTATCGTTGACCTGTTGTGCAATTCCCGGTAGCAGCATGTCCGATAAAGAGTTTACCAGAAATGGAATTGTGTTAACATTACAGCCTGACTAAAGTGCCTGTTCATTCAAAGAAAATCGATGATTCAGTTTACTCGTGTATTATTTGTTGTAGATTGTTATGACTCTGTCCTTTAAGCCCTTGAGCAAGCCTTTGATGCATTGAATTTTGAAATTCCTCAATCTTGTTCAGTTTGTTGTGAGCTCAAAATAGCCTTAAAAGCAAAATTTCCAATTGCATAAGTATGCTAAGCACTGTACTGCACATACACAGTATCATTTTTATTTTTGTTTCATTGTGTGCGGTTCAGTGCGTTTGTCACCAGTATGGGGACGCGACAGGCCAATACATACATTGCAAGCATGAATAATGTCAAAAGTTGGGTTTACTCATGTTACAGAGAAAGCAAAATTAAATATTATGAAAAGAAATATGCATTAAAATATACAAGTTTGAAACCACATCAGGAAGTTTATCACCTTAAACTCACTCTAGCCTTCCACTAAACATTCGTCATAGACGCAGAGTCTGCAAAGTGCTTTCTAAATTTACAATTATTCCGAGACTATATATCAGTTGGGCAATGTTGAAAAGTGAATGTTAATGGAAACTATTTCAAAGGATGGCCACAGCATTTGTGAGAGCACTTCCAATGGAGTCACACAGCTTCGAAAACAAAAAACAACAACGCATTGCACAAATGACATTGGAGTAATTCCCATTCTTGGTGTGCTTTATGTCATCACCAGCAACCTCACAGTAACTCTTAAAAGTTTCTCAAAGGCAATCCTATGTAACGCAAGCGGCTAGAAGTGATTCAGGACTTTTAGGGTTCCTTTGACATTTTGAGCCCAATGAGTCAAAGTGAAATTTCTTCCCGAAAACCATTTCCCCGCCATTTTGTGTATGTTCACTAGTAAGTACTTAAGTCAGCAAGTGGGGCGAAAATACAGAAAAGTTTTATGCACATTCTACAGGTATAACCCTCAGTGATTATTTTCATTGTTATTATTGTTTATTCCTGCAATGCAATGAAATGATAGCATTTGTGTAATCATTTTTTTCCCTCCTGTCCATTTTTGATGATTTGAATCAAGAACATTAACTCATGGCTGCTTCGGACCTAAATGCTCATCTTCGGAAATTACAATACAAGGCACACTCGCCGGTGTTTTTCAAGTGAAGGTAAAGTCCCTTCCAATGTCTCGTCAAAATTCCAAGAGCTTGTGCTAGAAGCGTTTCATTGATGGGGATTGGGGGACACTTGACCTTGGACTGAGAAAGCAGGTCGTACTCGTCTAGTCCAGAAATCTTCACAGTGGCGGCTAAAGGCTTGCACTGAGGCACACATACGGGAGCTGAAGCAATAACCTATGCATCATTCGTTGTGAACTGTACAAACACACAACCTATGTACAGAGTTCTTATATTACACACACTTGTACGTCAGCTGTCATGAGCAACGCAAACGATTCATACTACCAAATGTACCATTGCTCTGCACTCAATGATAATATGGACACCAGGTACGCAAATGAGAGACCGGAGGATGCGCCGATGGTGACGTGCTGGTTAAATACACTATATACAGTACAATGACATTGCTTTTTGGTACAAGACTTGGAAGACACATTGCTACTCTGATTAAAGAGTTCTTGCTTTGGGGTCCGGCGGTTGATATGATGCACTTGGGATGGAAGCATCCTGGCTTGCGGGAGGAAAGGCAAAAATTCCGGAAGGAAGGGCGAGGGGCACCCCAGGTGATTGGCTGAAAGTGCGAGGAGAGGAAGAGGCCCAGAATGGGACAGGCGAGACAAGCTGGCAAACGGCGCCAGGTCCGGCGGAGGACACGTTGATCACCGCCATGCCGGGGCTGTCGGGCCAGGACGGGGGGAGGTGGTCGCTCTCTATGCCGGGGGTCATCCATGATGTCACCTTGTGGGTTGGATGATGGATTAGATCGGGGGGGGTCACATAGGAATCGTCATCTATGACAAAAATGTACGACCTGCGCTTGAATATGTGGAATTATTTTTGTCAACCTAGCATCAATGTGTGCCATCTAGTGGTGAATAGTGATATAACAACTTCAAGATATCCTCACACTTGAACACATACGAGCGATACATTGCAAATTCACCTCTGAAGTACTTGCAACTTGAGTTGGGGCAACCATCTGATCCAAAATCTGCTGCCCCCCGATACGCAGGGAGTTGGTACGCGGCCTGTGAGTGACAATAAGAACCTCCTGGGTCCAGTCGTCCATCAGTCGTTGCAGATCTTCAGGCAGGTTGATTTCAGTGGCATTGATGGATGAAGCGGCGTAGCTGGCTGTCTTGTTGTTGCTGTTATTGGCTTGAGCTTGTGCCAGTCCCATCACTGGCTGATGAGGTGGGGGTGTGGCACCAGTAGGCGGCTGCTGTGATGGATTAACAACCCCCAACCCAGCACCGGGCCCTGGCACGAATCAAAAAACACGAAAATACCCTTATAATGAGGACTACAATGAGTAGTTGTGAAACTCTTCTTTTGTTTGTGTTCACATGACTGTATTACACTGCTTCTCACCCCGTGGCCGTTTAAGTAAGTGTTGGGAAACATGATTGCAAAGTCATTGACATAAATAAATGAAATACCATACGTACTGTTGCCTCGCTCTTTGCCAAGACACAATCGCTTCAGTGTGGACCCTAAGAGACAAAGCAGAGTTCATAAAACTTGTCTCAGACTCACATTAGAGAACAACAGTGCACAGTACTGGACAAGATGCAATAACAAAGCTGCTGAGACACAAAGCAAAAAAAATAACTGAAGTTGATAAAGAAGCAAAATGATCCAGCATTCGCATGTGAAACTGTGTTGCATCATAACGAGAATTGTTTTGTAATTTGTTGCATGCCTTAAATAGCTAAACGAAGCAACGGAAACATTAGAAGCAGCAGCAGAACCTTTGATGCAGTGGACCTTATGAAATGAGCATGTTTACTATGTCATCAAGGTTGTGGTCAGTGAGGGTTTCAACCAAGATGAATCTTGGTAGAGCATTCATGCCAGCAAATATTGTGTTTATCCAAACCTAGGACATACTATATGTCATAGTTGTCTTTTCTCTTTTCATTTAATTTTAATGAAAATATATTGAGCTAGCCCAATTATCAATCATATTGATGTCAAATTACAAATGTGTCAACAGTTTGAATAAACCAGACAAAATGGAGAAATCGAAGCAAAATGTGGGGAAAAAAAACAAGCTGTGTTTCAGAAGAAAAAGTAAAGTCAGTGTTGTGAGGAAGAGAAGAGAAAAGCCCGCAAAATAAGGGAAGCAGAGCAGCAAGAGAAGAGATACAAACAGATAGATAAAGGCACAGGCCCACTGAGAAATCGAGCTCGGGGCTTGCTACTGGATTTATAAGTCACTCTCTCGGTTGGTTGAGGGTAATTAGCCCAGCCTGGATAGACACCAGAGTAAGAAGAACACATTTGAAAAAAAAATGCCACAATATGTTGCTCAATGGTACAATACAGTATTGTGCTGGTTTGGAGGCTCTCACCCAGTCCTGGTGGTGCTTGTGTGCTGGTGCCATCTCCGGCATATAGTCCGGCATAAATGTTATCAGAGGACAAGGAGCCCTTGAGGGAGCAGGGCTGCTGAGTTTGCACGGGTTCCGAAATGGAGCTCGGAATGTGGCCGGGGCGGGACGGATCCCGGCCCTGGGTGGCGACGGACACCTTGCCTGGAGAGCCGTTTAAACTCACGGTGGTGTCACCGCTTCCTGGGACAGCTAAGAAATAACACATACATTAAGGAGGACCTTAATGTCGGGTCAAATTGACCAGAAAATAATAATGGGTCAAATTGACCCAGCAACATTATTGCAAAATTGAATTGTATTTCATCTTGTTTTTGTTGACATATGGCTTTTATTGGAAAACTTTACAAACATTACAGTTCCGCCTTGGTTTTGGTTTCACATCCAAAAGGAGATTTTTTATTTTATGTCACGTTAAGAGGAGGAAGAATTTATATTTTCTGTTCAGAAATCACATAGAAATGCCAAATGGATATTTTGATACTCACTGGGTCTGCTGGAGTCACCAGATTTACTTGCGACATGTCGGAATTGTTGAACAAGAGGGCTGAGGAGCTTGCCAGGTTTCAGCCTGTGCTTGCCGGACTTTTTTCTGCGACCTGTAGGGGGCGCAACGTGCGAGTACGTCAGGCCGGAGGGAGGGACTTTGCCAAGTCTGAGATAGAGCAGCTCTATTTCTCCTCTCTGATGGGCTTGCAGCTCAGAGATTTCCTTCAAATGTCTAAAGAAATTGGAGCAAGAAAATAAACATTATACATAATATTTAGAATTCTTTTTTTTTTTTTAACAATGCTTTTTTTAGAACCTATCCCATGTGATTTGTACATCTGGGAATATGTTTAGTTGTCATCATTCATAAAAAAAAAAAAAAGGTCTTGTATTGCTCACTTCTCCCGGAGTGTCTGTAGTTCTCTTTTCATGTCCGACGAGTCCTCCATCTCCGAGTCGTTATCGCTGCTGGCGTATGCCGACCCGTGCACGCCTCCGTGCCTGCTCGGAGAATCCGAGCTCTGCACGCTGCTACTGCGCCCCGAACGTCTGAGGAAGGCCACCGCCCTCTTCATCAGGTCGCTTCCTCTGCGCTCAGAGCGAACGTGTTGACTCGGGGTGGCAGGGGCCACTTTGGCGGGACTGCTCTCGGCCCCCGAGTCCGAAGAGAGGAAGCGAGCGTGGACTGTGATGTCGACAGGTACGGAGGCTGAGGTGATGGTATGAGGCAAGGAGCTCTGGGTAGCCACAGAGGAATGCGTGTCCAAATAGAAGTCAGGCGGCGCTGAGTAGCGACTGCAACGTGTCCTCTGCGTGACGTCGTCCTCGGTGCTAACCACGGAGAAGCGGCCGATGGTGGTGGAAGGGGTCATGGCCTCTGTAGGAACATTGTAACCTGCAGGATGTGCTGGCGAGGCAAAGCTGCTCCAGCTCCTCTGCTTCACGTCACGCTTGTTGGCCACTTCAGGAGGAACTGACATGATCTGGCAAAAGAAAGGCTCATGAGCGTACGTTGCTGCACTCCATAGACACTTTTTGTTTTTTTCTTCAAACACACCTTAAAGCGGCCTCTTGTACCAGAGCAGGAGACAGAGTGAGAAACATGCCTTTTGGATTGGATTGCTGGAGACAAGTTAAATTTAGCACAAAAAAATTAATTAAAAAAAAAATAGGAATACATGGAAAGTGAAGCACAATGTTTGGAAATTAAGTACATACCACACACGGCTGAGTCACTCAAAGTGCTCAAGCTATCCATTCGCTCAGGAATTTGAGGCTAAAGAAGATGGTGGACAAAACAGATAACAGTCATTAGAGTTTGTTAAGTTGTATCACAAGAAAATCCAAATTGATAAAAGACATGCTTATATAACTTATATTGTGTGAATACAATAAATTAGGAAATAAAATTGCCAGATGCAAATTTTCCTTCTTGCCAATTTGTGTTTACATATGATAACAATTTTGGTCTATGGGGCAATTAGGATTGAGCCCTATAAACTCTGCCTGGCAACAAGTGACTGAGGAAAACTGAGCAATTCCTTTAATGTGAATTCTGTTTCTTTAAAAATATTTTTTATAATAATAAATAATAATAATAATAATAAATAATCTGTTATGAGTTATGAAGCTGCAGTTGGAAGAAAAACTGGTATAAAATAAGCGCATCAGTCAGCAAATGCTTGCTGCCCCAAACATAAATATAACTTAAATGCAGGATTTATATTTTATCTAGAATTACAATTCTAAATGTTTATCAAACCTACCAGTTGTTCTCCTGCTCTGTAGCGACTCTCCTCCATTGGACCTGGTGTACTATTTCCTGACCCGCCAGTGGCACTGTCTGGACCAGGAGGAGATTGGATGTACTCTGTCCCGGAACCCGGCGTCTCCGCCATGCCTCCCGACGGATACATGGGAGCGTATTCTTGGTAAAGCAAGTTCCGAAGTTTCTCATCTAGAGTTTTTATGGTGCTGTCCACAAAGCCTCCCCGACCTAGTCGTCCTTCGCCGTCCGACTCAGCTGGTCCTCCGCCGTGCTGTGATGGTGCCGGGCTCTGGGGTAGTGAGGACACTTTGGCCCCGCCCACACTGGAGAAAGGCTGGTGGAGCACCACAGGCTGCTGCGGGCGCTCACTGCGTGTGGCGGCGGCGGCATACGAGAGAGACAATGACTCTTTGGCTGAACCGGGCTCCTGGGGTGGAAGAGGAGTGAGAGGGGACCCACTCGGTGAGATGCTCACATCCAGAGAAAGCGGCATGACCAGAGGGCAGCACGGAATTTCGTCCACCGCAGACACAGGACAGATGATCTCCGCCATTGGTAAAGAGGAATGAATTGGAGAGGAGGCGGCGACAGGGGATCCTTGCGGGTCATCCATTTGAAAAGAGGTTTGTGGAGATGATGGTGGCAAAGTTTGAGCTCTGGCAGGTTGCGCTTGATGGACACTGCTTAGTTGCTCCATTGACGGTACCGTTTGGAGAGCCGGCGGGGCGGACACTGGAGGAGACAGACTGGCCAAGAGGAGAGGGTCAGTGTTGGACATAATTGGGGGACTACAGAATCCATACACATCATGGATGAAGCCTCCGCTCCCACCAGACATTGTAGACGATGAGCCCTCTTCAGCTACAAAAAAAAAAAAAAAAAAAAACACAGGAGTCATAAAAATATCACCTTTTTTTCCCAGTACTGCTGCAAATTCCAATGCCATCTGATTTTGCGCAGTACAGTGGCGGAGTTAGGATTTTTTTTACTTGGGGGCAGCCATGGGGTGGCCAAACATACTTTTAGAAAAACAATTTTTTACAACCCCTTCCAAAATCTTTTGCAAATTCTGATGAATATTCATTACCTCGCCTGCCAGGCAGTTGCGTGTTAGCTGAACTGCTAGGAGACTGTGAAGTTGTCCCTTCAGATGTGGGCTCCTGGCTGGAAAAGGGTGTCTCCTCCACAGGACAGATTATGAACCATCGCTTTCCTGTGTGAAGAACTGCAATTCCCGTGTATTTAGAAAATGAGAATTATGAAGATGCTGTGGGTGTTAAAGCACTTTACCATTTTGCTGGTAGACAGGCTGGGATGCTCCAGATTGTTGACTCTGTAGTAAGAAAAGATACTTGTGATAGATGCAAATCGGTATTTTTGGCAAAAATGTATCTGCATTACCCTTACCTCCCCTACTTGTCCATCCGAGGTCTGGCCTTGTTGCGGGCTACAACTCAAAGTAGACACCCTCTCCCCCTCCGTGTCGTCATTCAGCATGTCTTCAGCTTTATCCACAATGTCCTTTAACTGGTCGATGAAGATCTCTTTTTCTAAGGGAAGGATAAATCCATTCTCCACCTAAAGGTAAACAATGCCACATGTTTTTCAACTATGAGTAAAGACATGAAGATCAGGGTCGAACCAACCATGTAAGTGGCGATTTCCTCGGGAGCATCGCCATCCAGATCGAATTTAAACGTCACCATTTTGTGATTGTGAGTCTCCAGCTGACATTCAACCCTTTTGTCACCTGTGTTGCAAACCTGGCAGGGAGGAGGCCACACGTTGCAATCGCTTTAAGGAAAATGCAACTGAAAATAAAGATATGAATCCTCTTTCTTACATTGAGCATGCTCAGTTTGGGTTTGCTCGTCTTTTCTTGCCGAGAACGCGTCCGGGTGGACTTGCGGTGATGTTTCCTGTGTTTCCCTTCCCCCTTCCCTCCACTGGCCAAGCTGTCATACCCATCACTCGCTTCTTTGCCGGATGCAACATCAGAGTAGGGGCTGAGAGAAAATGGAAAAAAAAAAATACTCACGTTGTGGCACACAAATATATAACATCCATTTTAGTTAATGTACAGAATCAAAAGATTGCTACAAAAATGCACACATACCTGTCATAGGCATGGTTGGGCAATGATCCTGTTTTTTCCTGAAACACATCCTGAAAATGTTTGGACATTTGTTAATGTGCAGGGATGCAGCACTCAAAATCAAACATATCTCGTGTCTGCCATACCTCTGTGCAGGGATCTTGCGCTAAATTGCAAGCAGCCGGCACTTCTTTTTTCTGGCTTATACATTCAGATGTCATTGAGACTGCGGTCTGGATTCCAGCAGACTGCGGAACTGAAGCTGGCACAGAAGTAGGAGCAGGAGGACCAGTCTGAGCTGGTTGCGGGACGGAGCTTGGAACTGAGACCAATCCCGGTACACAGGTTTGTCCTGATGCCGAGGAATCATCCAAAACCTTTGGTGAACCTGATGTTTGAATTGCAGGTTCAGCTGTAGCTTGAAATGAGACTGAAGCGACAGACTGAGCCGGTATTTGTCCTGCCGCTTGGCTCTTTAGCTGGATTAAAGTTCCGCTTTGTGCTGGGGTTTGGGTTTCCACATCCGCTGCAGCTGAGGGTGGCGCTGAGGTGTGAAATGCAGAGGCTACATTTAAGTCCGTGCCGGCTGCAGCACTTTCTATATCCGTTCCACTTCCCCAGAGAGGAATCTGAATAGTAGGTAGAACAGGTTGAATCGGGGCCGAAAGTTGATCTTCTAAATTTCCCTGTGGATTGTTTGTCTCCGCCTAGGAAAACAAAACAAAAATGGAGGAATTGATTAATAGATAGGCAGTTAATAGTTTTGAAATGGCCCAATGCATGAGCAATGCAAGCATTGCACCATCGTCCACCTCATTTCCAATCATCACAGTTAGAACTACAAGGCAAATATTCACCTGTTCAGCCAGTTCTTGCTCAGGGTGGGGGACGGGGTATGGGGTGAGTTGTACCTGGGAGAGCGCTAAGGAAGGGGTGTAATGGAAGCTGGAAGTGCTCATGGAAGGGAGTGCCACCTGCTGAGGTGTGGACTGATGGGTGCTAAAAGCAAAATGAGGATTCAAGGGAATGATGGTGGGGTGCGGTGAAGGTGAGTAGTAAGAGCTAGCTAGGGGAGCCGAGAAGATAGGAGGGGGATTGAGGCCCCCTGCTTGAACACAATATGGTGAGGGAAACTAGGAAAGAAAAAGGGAAAATGATATACAATGATGATATACAAAGTCGCCTATTCAATGCAAATTGTATTCACGCAGGCGTCCCGGGTCAAACAGATTTAGAACCTCACGCTACGTACCGAGTTCCGATTACACACCTGTGTGCTGATGTGAAGGGGTAGTAGAGGAGGGGGTGCAGTGGTCTGTGGAAAACTGGTCGATAAGTCAGGAGGACTCAAGTGAGCTGTCGTCTGCTCAGCAGATAATTGCTAAGAAAGAAAATTGAATTGTGTTTATGCAGGAATAGAAAATAATAGCACAATTCAACTGGCATCATGTTTTTTTTTTTATGTATGTGTACATACATGTCTTATTTGTTTACAAGAAAAGAAATAAAATCAACATGACCAAAATACAAAAATTATTAAGTGTCAAAAAAAAGAAATCTGAATGTTTAACTCACAAGTCTTATCTCAACAAAGGATGAGTTTGGCTTTTGATAGAAAGTTGTGTGGCTTCTTGTTATGTTTTCTGTTGTGTTAACATCCCACATAATATTCATGTACCTGTTCCTGACCAGGTTGAGCAGTAAGATGCGTCTGTACGATGGGCGTTGCAGCCGGGAAGCTCTGTGCTGTCTGTCTACCAGGTTGCGTAGGAGGGGATGGAGCAGAAAGTGTCTGTCAGAAACAAATATGACAGCCCACGTTAACCAATAACTACACGATGACTCATCATACCAAAAAGTGTTTGCGAATGTTAACTCGAGTTCAAGGTCAAAATGCTCTGTGTACTGAAGCAGGGGAAAGCTCGTCTATCTTTTTGGGCAGGGATCCAACAGGGGAAGCTGGATGGGAAAAGTGAATTGCAGTGGCATGACTCACTAGGGCTGCATATTATTTTTGTTGCGCCATTGCACAGTGCTCGATCTAAAATGATGGCATCATTTTTTTTTTTGATAAGCAGGAGCAAAGGCTATTTGTTGTACATTTCTATGGAGATCCTTACAGCTTGCGGGATCATAAAAAATGCAGCAGGCTGCCGCAGTGGCGGTGTTTGCCTTACAGCTTGCTTCTCTAACCTACCAGTGTTTCTGCTCTGCCTTTGTTGTCACATGTTGGTAAGAGGAGCCTGTTATCCAGACCGGGGTTAGCTGACGACAGTGGAACTTTAAGGCTCTGAGTCTTGTCAGCATGATCAATTAAAGGAGATGCATGACGGTTAGCGCCACTCTGTGACAGTGTAGGTGAACTTGTTCTGCGCCCGACGATGTGATGGAGACAGTGGTTAAGAAGACAGAGATCGCCACCCTCAAATAGATTTGAAGGTGGCCAATTGAGTGAAGGTAGACTGAGCGGACAGGATGTGGGTGAGGCAGGTTTTGAGATTGAGGTAATCTGAGAAGACGTGGGCAAGGAGTGAACGTGGGCGTGTCCCGCAGAACCTCGTCTCTTGGACCGGTGGAGTGACAGGCAAGTCCCACAGTGGCGGTGAGGCTGCGGCCTGCATGGGACGCTGAGTCGTTGGTTTGAGGAGCGGGGCGGCTTCAGGGGCAGGAGAGGTGAAGTGTAAAAACTCGCTGAGTCATGATGAGAAAATTGATGAGGGGACAGGAGGACAGATGATAAAGACGAAGTTTGGGAACAGTTCGAAAACAAGCTGCCTCTGCGACATGAGCAGGCAAAACAGGCTCTTGACTGAGTCCTACATTGCAACATGTCAACCTGAGATGCACTTTCACATCTGGGGCAAACAGCGCCCCTGGTGGTGATGTCATGCTTTACAAAGGGATCACTGTGGTGACGCTGATCAGATATCATTCCGAGAAAGGACATAAAAATGTGTTATTATAAGTCGCAAGGACAATTGACGATAAGGAGAAAAAAATGGGAGGCGGATTTGTGTTTACTTACTGTTTGAGCGTCGTCTGGCCCTAAGTGCAATTGTGCAGCAGGTTGTTGGTAGGTCCCAGCATGTAGCTGACCTGTGGTTTGCTGGTAGGCTCCCTGATGTAGCTGTGTGGATTCTTGTAGGTATTGGTCCTGCGAGGCCTGTGCTGTGGTTTGCTGGTAGGGGCCTTGCTGCACTGGAGCTTCCAGCTGCGCAGGAGGACTGTAGACCGACTGAACCGTGCAGATGGTCTCAGGCGGTGACTGGTAGCAGCCATTTTGCTGTTTGCTGAGATTGTCCAATTGGATGGTGGAGCTCACGCCGCTGTCTACTGTAAGAGAGTGAACTTCAAAGTCAATAAGTGGATCCTTGAGTAGTATTTCATTTTAAAATCACCACAGAGTGTCTTGACGGGTTTTCATTTCATTTGCACATTCTTACGTGTAGTCGACGTGGTTACGGGGACTGTACAAATCAAGGTCTGCTGCTCCGCCTCCTGGTCGTCATACTCGGTTGGCGCCAATGTGGTCCCCTGTTGTCCGGGTACCTGTAGGAGGTTCTGCTGCGTCTTCTTCACGGACGCCTCGCTGTTCCCCGCTGGGAAGGTGCGCTCCCGTCTCCATTTGATCAGAGCCACTCGGTCCCGAATTGACTTCCCAACAATCTTCACATCGCAGTCCAGAAAAAAGCCAGACTCCACCTACGACACACATTGGGAGACACTAAGTACATATATTAAACAGACACTATGATTTATTATTATTATAATTATTATTACTATTATTATTATTCTAATGTGTTTGTTGGCTAATTGTGTCTTGAAGTAATTGAGGTATAATGAAGTGTTCTACTTGGGTGCAACCAGCAGAGGCGCTGTTGATTCATTGTGAACTCGGTTGTGACCTAAAGAAGAACAACCTGAAGGAAATGACTTGGTAAAGGATTTTAGGTTTCAAATCAACCTAGATTTTCTTAATATGAATGTAGCCCTAAGATAAGGTGTAAAAGAGCACAACTGCAATTATGTTTACCATTTCTTGCGCAACAACTTCTGGGTCCTCGTTCACCAAGTTGAACGTGAACTCAATCGCACCGGTGTCCTTGTATTTCCCTTTTAGTTTTTTTGGATCCTCAACCCACAGCTTCAATGCGATTGAGGATTTTTTCCCGTCATCCTCTTCATTAAGCTCCACCCTCACCCCCGTATCCTCTGCAAAGAAGGCGTGATTCAAAAGGTCCTTGATGGAGTACCTGCGGGAAATGAACAGCACAACAGCGACTTAGGTCAGTGAATGACGCACAGCACACAAACGTGAACCGTATCACAGCCAAATACTGGCATGGACGTCATAACACAGGAGCAGCAACA
Organism: Syngnathus floridae; assembly: GCF_059516105.1. Lineage (NCBI taxonomy): Eukaryota > Metazoa > Chordata > Actinopteri > Syngnathiformes > Syngnathidae > Syngnathus > Syngnathus floridae. The sequence continues at coordinate 7,845,056 of NC_142423.1, read as the reverse complement.
TGACAACAGACTTAAGGTTAAAGGTCAGCCTCTACCTACATATGTGACAGTTGTCACACACTTACCTTTCCTCCCATCTATGACAGATGCACTCTCCAATTATCTCCTTAATTTCTGGGTCGCTTACTTTGCTGTAGCTGGCAGGTTTTACGCCCTGGGTGGAGAGAAAAAAGTAAGTTACACTGCAGTATTAATAAACAGATGTAGGAAACACTTCGCAACACCAAAAAAAGTACTTCAATCATTAATCAAGACTTTTTTATGGAGGCATACATTTTGAAAGTAAAATAATCTTGCACTGGTTAATAAAATATTGGAGAATATATTAAAGATGCTGAATGTACTGCCCACACTGGTGTCCACACCTTAGTCTGAAGGTGGCAGCAGTGTGACACTGATAGTGTTGTTTGATAGTGTCAAGAAGAAGTAGACAGCCAGTAAAGTCAATTAAAGTTTCAGAATTTCGAACTTTTAGTATGGTTGTATGTTAAACATGTTTATGTTGCTGACATTTTTATACTAAAGGACCAGATGCTTGATGAGCGTTTTAAATTAGCAATGCTAATTTCCATTACCCCCCTACGGTGATTGAGTCAAATTCAGACTTCATAAAAATATTTTAAAAAAAGCTCAAGGAAACTCACGCTAGTGACTTTGCGGTAGATTTGTGCTGCGTTTTGACATTCCGAGTAAGGATATTCAGACGTGGCCATCTCCAACATGCACATGCCGAAGGCGTAGACATCCACAGCCTCATCATAGTGCTCCTCGTACATCTCTGGAGCCATGAACTCTGGTGTGCCTGGACCGTTCAAACAAAGTGAAATGTGAATAGAGTCTCACGTACAGAAACAATACTGCTATGAATTCAATTAAGCTCTTAAAGAAACCAGTCGCTAAGGTCCGACTGATTAATCTGCCAGCCAATTAGAGCAGCTATTATTGGGCCTTTTCTGAAACTAATAATAAGTTCTGCCAAATAATTGGCTATATAATCTTAAAGGACATAGTAATGGAGCAAAAAAAAATTATTAAAAATTAAAGGGCATCATGCATAAATCATTCAGTTGCTTACTGTATCTACCTTATACATTTTTGGTTTAAGCGTGATGCTAACATGATCAGTGCATGTGTCGAGCTAACCGATAACACTTTTCGCGAAAGAAGCCCTCTTCAGAGTTGCCAAGCCCAGATCGCCGATCTTGACGGAGCCCGTGGGGCCTGTGATGAAGATGTTGTCACACTTGAGGTCTCTGTGAATGATTGGGGGCGTCCTGGTGTGCAGGAAATGGAGGCCCTTCAGGATCTGTCTGCACCAACTCCGAAGAACTTTGGGCTTCATCACCTTGAAGCGTTTCAAATACCTGAAGGAGAAATTTAACAGAATCGTGGCGAAACGCTGGAGATGATTTTTTGAATGTGAAGCATTTGCACTCACGTTTTGAGTGTCCCTGAGGTCATGAGCTCTGTGACCAGAACTATGCACTTCTTTCCTTTCAATGGCGACTCCCAGAAATCATAAAATCTCACGATGTTGGGGTGTTGAAGAGCTTTCAACATCTCAGCTTCCTCCTTGAACCTTTGCCTCTCCACCTTGGACAGTTTCCGCTCCTTTGGAACATTCAAAAAGACAATTATTTTGGTTGTAGATATTAATTCATTTTTCTAGCAGTGTTTGCAGTGTGATATCGGAAGACATTTGTAATAATAAACAAGTCAAAAATGACCTTTCAAATCGTTCTTACTACTTGCTTGAGTAACTTCAGGGGGAAATTGTGAATAGCCAGCGGCTCATGTTGAGAGTGAGCACGACTGAGGCATGAAGAAAAACATGCGGGTTCTTTTCAGCTCATTTGTTTTTTTGTGTGTTGAATAAAAACAACAGTGTCCATATCCGACCCATATTTTCAAACAGTACGACATAACATTACATGTTGAGAACAAGTCACATATTCAAATCATGGAATGATGCAAATTTTATCATTTTGTTCCTGGATTTGAAATGAAACATGATTCAAGTATACATATATTCTTTTCCTGAATTGATGTGAAAAAAAAATAGGAAACAACATTAATTTCCTTGTGGCTTAAATAAGCATATTACAAACACGCATGACGTCTTTGCTTTCTTAACTGCACTGTTCAGGTAAATGATGAGGCTGCTTTCTAGCAAACACACACACACACATTGTTACACTGCACTTTGTGCGCATCGATTATAGACCGATGCCGAGGGATCGGATTTCAGTGGGCCATCGTGACCTGAGCAGTCAGTCTGCAGCCTCATGCCTCTCAGATTACATTTGCTCCGAACCGCACAATTTGAGCTTTGCTACAGGAGAATTAAACGGAATTTTATTTAAATTTCGGGATGATATATTTACTCCAAACAGGAAATTTGTTTGAATTATTCAAAGTCCAAATCTAAGCGCTTAGAAATTATGGTAAAATATTCATTTTTGCATCATAATTCATCACTGCAGGGTTTTCTCATTGCGCATATGGCGTGTGCAGGTGCAGTAACAGGCACATTGCTCAAAGATAGCAAGTTTTGAATTAAATAAATAATCTTGTGTTAATGTTTTTCGCCACCATACAGTACAGTAATTTCTTGTCGAGATAATGCCATTAACAAGTAAATAAAAACTTGTACATAGTTTAGTTTGTCATGTACATTTCTGGTAATGCTACTGAGGTACATGTATGTAAGTGACATGTGAGGTCACTTAAATACAGAGTGTCCCAAAAGTCATTACTTAGTTCCTTTCTTCTATTTTCTTTTAGGTATTATTCGGAGCGACATGAAGCCAACAAAAGCTTAATTCAGCACGTTTTTCAAACAGTCATAGAGGTTATGAAAGGTTTCGAGTAAAGGTTGTTTGATACCACTTTTTTTTCCAGACCCAGTAGTCATTTTGAGTACTCACCAAAATGGAGTACCGATACTTCTAGTATTTTGGAGGAATACAATTTCAACGAAGACCTTTGTTTTCTGCCATAGTATAGCGCCAACTACTGTCAAGGAGGACTTCCTCTATGTCAGACTGTCTGCCTTAAGTATTGGTGGCTGATATCGGCAGCATCCATGTCAATACTTACGCCTACTTTGAACGAAATAGGAATGGTAGGTTTTGGGACAAAATGTACAGTACTTCTCACTTCAGCTTTTTATCTTTTACAAATGAACCTCAGAACTGTGAGGCAAATTTTCTGCTAACCTCAAGGTCAACCATGTTGCCACTGATCATTAATTGTTGATAAAATAAGACTTTTGCCTCATTACTGACTTCTCAGGGAATTTCTTCAAGCTGTGTCAATATAAGAAAAAAAAAGATGCAACACTGATTTGCATGTTTTTCTCTCATTATTTTTGAACAGGAGTGAACATACTAGCATACATTGTTATCTCCTGGAGCCAACCTTTCCTTCTCCCCTCTCTTGCTGCAGAGAGCTGCATCAGCAGGATTTACTCCCCAGGCGCAACTGTCTTGCAACACTTTAGAGGGGGGGCTCCATGAACTGATGTTTTAGCATTCAGCGCAGCCTCATCATCAATCAATTGATGATCTGTGGAATCGAGCTCTCAAAAAAGGTGTTGCTATTTCACTAAATGGCTGCTTAATTTGTTTCATTCGTCTTCCTCAGCATTTTTTTGGGGGCATTTGGCAGCCAGGCCCCCTTGAAATACTTGTGAGCCTCTCCACACCGCTACGAGTTGGCCACCTTTTTCTGCTGTGTCATGCTGTGACTTATACAACAGCTTCATAAGAGTGGTGCGTAGGCAAGGAAGATCTAAAGGGCAGGCCCTGCATGGTCTCAAGGCACAGAAGGGTTGAATCATCATTAGATCTCTCCTAAGAAGCTGCTCAGACAATATAAATACAATCACACACGCACGGCCATGCCTGATGCATAAGAGAACGTCGTCCCCTGTGGCACATCCCACAAATGTGCCCCACCCGCCCTCTATTGTAGTGCAGTTAGTATTTTTTCTTTCGGCAGATGGAAGGAAATTAAGATTTAAGCCTTCTTTGGGAGAATCTTTAAATCCGTCAAAAAAAAAAAAAAGTAGATTTGAATGCATTGCGCCACTATTAAAAATGGCAATTTTGCAAAAAAAAAAAATAGATTGTGTTAAGAATAAACCAATAACAATTCAAATTTAAGTTAAATGGGTGTCAGCACATTCCTGCCACTTAAAGTGACAATGATGCCCTGAATAAAGTTCAGATGTTGTAGAATATTTTCTTGATGTTTTTGCTTATTTCTAACAGAAGTCTGAAGGTTTAGTTCTTAAACAGATCACTATTCTGAACTGCTCACATTTTCTTCCGCATTTCCAAAGGCCCCAGTTTCACCTGAAGAAAAACTGCCCCCAATGCACAACGTTGGTTTAAATGGCCCTTAACCAAATTATATTTATTATACGTCATAACAGTGGAAAACAATTTGAAATTACTTATCTTCGTCTCTTTTTTTTTTTAAATATCACATAACCTGATATTTTAACAGTGCTGTGTATATTTTTTATATCCACTACATTATTATCATATTGTGTTATCAACATGTTTAACCCTTTATATTATAATTATACTATTGGTTAATATTACTTAATTATAAACATTGCATGTAAATCCTCTCCAAGAGTAGATCATTTTCCTCCAAGAACCCGAATGGATCAATAAAATTGAAATTGCCAGTCAGTGTGAGCCTAAGTCACTATGTTATAACCATTAAGAAGAGAAATTATTGTGAATTACAAGATCATAAAAATGAGAGAAAATGCTGACTCAGTCTTGATTTTACAGCCCACTGCACCTGCACCACAGTATGTTCCATCTAAAAACGGGTCATGTATTTAAACTTAATCAAAGTACATATTGAGTCAGATTGTTATTTTTAGGCTTGAAAATGCATTCCCCTAGAACATTTTAAGTTGTGAAAGGGCATCTGAGATCTAGGCTAATCTGCTCATCACATGGATGGCATTTAGACTGATCATTAGATTATATTCACACAGGATACAGATTAGTGATATGTGAAATTACAGTTCAGTTATCAAGCAGCTATCTTACTTTTGGACCAAAATATTGTATATCAGTAATAAAAATGCAATTCTAAATTCTTGGTGTGTTGCATTCAAGTTGAGCTGGTCATTCCAACTATAAGTGGGATTCTGACAGATTTTTTGAGAATGTTTTGTTACGTTGCTTTACTTTTGAAAAAGCTTTGGATCTTGTTAGGTATAACAAATTATGGAATTTGTGACGTCACCATCTTCTTTAAACCCACCTGCAGTTCGCACCATGCAACCTCCACCCAAGTGTCCGTGTCAAGCCCCTTGTAGACCGTCTTGAAGGAGCCTCTCCCCAACTCAATGTCGAACTTGAGAAAGCGGCCCCCAGGTGAGGTGGACACGGCCTTCATCCCTGGCTCCTCTTCGTTCTCATCGCTTCCTGCTTTGCTGGTGACGTCACATGAAACGCCCTCTTCCTTGACCTCGCTTTGGCACGCTTCACGTTTCTCCTCGCTGGCACCGGTGTCGTCCTTTCCTTCCAAATGACTCTCCGACCTCGACTTCTCCTGGTTGCCCAGACGCGTGGCGTGTAAAGTCCGGCTCCGAGACTGGCCGACGATGGAGCGCAGGTCGATGATGAGCGCCGGGGCGCTGGTGGCACACTCTGCCGTGTCCAACATCTGCTCCTCGTGATCCGACAGCCACAAACTCCGCCGAATGAACCTGTGACGGACCAGCCCGCGGTAGTCCGAGGAGGGATAGGCGCTGGGGTCGCTGGCCCCTCGCAGGGTTGTGTTCTGGACGTTGACATTGTCATCCGCGCCGTTCTCATAAATGGGCCTGAAAGCATTGGCGTTAATATCAGAGTCCAAATCGGGCGTCGAGGAAAACGTTGATCCAAGTGGCGGATCTTTGCTCGAATCCTCCGCCGCATGCATCGCCGCTGATGTGTTAGTCGCTCGACATTGTGTGCGGAGGATGCGGAGGGGAGCGGTGCTCTCCGGTGGTGGCTCGCCTACCTGCAGCCGCACTTGCATGCAGTGACGCAGTTCGGAAGCCCACAATGTACGGCCTCGGGATTGTTTAGGATCCAGAGCATCTCCGCCCCCCTAACCCCCCCACCCTCCAACAAAAATGTCCAGCTGGGATCGTGCGCGCTTTACTCCGTGCAAGTTTACCTCAGCGCGCACCTTGTTGCGACTGCGTAGCACGCATGAATCCACTTGATGCCATTGCACCTGCAGTTAAAAATAAATTTAAAAAAAAAACGCTTGAAAATGACCAGCCGGAATGTTTACGATGTGCTATTCATACTAATCCCTGCGTAGGCTATTTCATGGGACAGGTCACGTGCACAGATGCCAAGCTCAGCGAGCGACACGCCCGCAAATAAAAAGCCGGCATCCGGGTGCAAATAGCACGAGCTCAGTATTCCCTCCCCCGACCACACGCACTTTTCTCCCGCGAGTGACATCCCGGAGCGCAGTGCAGGATCTTGAATAGAACAGAAGCGCTTATCAGATTATGCTCACTGCGGCACACTTCTCACCCCCTCCCTGCACGGCACAGCCCAGGCTTCTATTTCTCCACGATGTAAGCGAGAATGTGGACAAGTTCACGGCACAAAAGCCCACGCCCCAACTGCAGCGCGTCCAATCCAGGTTTTTAGGCGACTCCCTCTTGTATTGTCAACCCATGATGCTGGACCATGTTTGGGAAAGTAAGGCAACGCTACACTCACTAACTCCCCCCTCTCTCTCTCTTTGGGTTGTGCCATTGAGTGGCACAACCCACGTGGAAAACGTGTGGAGTGAGTGATTTTTTTTCTTCTACACTCAGCATCTGTCCTACACACAGAAAGAGCCGTATCCGTCTGCAGTTTTATCAACACTTCTGAATGCCCAAAGTTGCTCAAATTATCTTTAATGATATTCAACTGATAATTAATTATATTCCTCTGAGAAAATATAATGATCATTTTAATGATTTCGAACAAGAATTGCCAATATAATGTAAGAAGGTATGAAATAACAATCAATATACAACAATTCGTTTGTCTAAAAGGCTGCAAATGTTTACATTTTCATATGACCAGTTTTGACAATTCCTAGGAAATCACAATGTGACGTCCCATCATTGTGAGTTATTTTTAGGGCCAGACCAAAAAAACACACTACCAGTGATTGTCAAGTGGTACTAATAACTAGTGGTACATAAGCTTCCTCTAGTGGTGCGTGAAAGAATCGCTGTATTAAATGTTCAAATTTGGTGCACTAGATTATTTTTCGCTATTTGACTCAAATTATAATTTTTTGGTACTTGGTAGTTACAAAATTTGAGAACTACTGTAGGCTTACAGGACATAATGCCCCCCAAAAATTAATCGGCAGCTTCCACCGACTTCCAAGTTCTGCTATTAATGAGTGTAGCTTACAAAAAAAGCTAACGCTCCATGGTCTGCTTTGACATTCCTCACCTCTACATTATTAATCATGGTAACCCAAGCCACGGGCCACACACTTTTTTTTTTCCGAAGGGCTGTTTACATTTTTTTACTTTCCTGTTTAGGTCACCTTGGAGACCTTGGGACTAAAGGAATGTGATCATCTCATTGTCGCCCAATTCCAACTGCTCTTTTGTGTTACTTTTCTAAACCTGATGATTAATATTGTATGAGAAAATTATCAATAGAGTGAAAGTGAAATAATAATAGTAGGCTAACTAATAGTGACTTATAACAGCTTACAATTTCAACTTAGATGAATTAATATTACTGTATATAGGCATAACAATCTTTTATATATATTACCTATTATGTTACTTTCTCCTCTTAATTCAAACAATGTCATAATAAAACATTTTCAGCATCTGGAATAGTGACACTTAGACTGCAATACCGCTTGATATACACTAGGTGGGAGTAAAACGCCGTATGTTGGTTGGAAACGCTGCAAGGACGCAAGTCAAGTTCATCAGCTGCTTACTTTCCCCAATGGAAACATTACTCATCTTATTTTCACTTCTTCCAAGTGTGGTGAGAAAAAATGGGAGCAAAGCTCTAAGCATGACAACTAAACTAGTGGGTGTAGTCCGCGGGTCTTCCTGCCCTCATGTCGGTAGAGGGGCGGGAGCGTTGGCATTACTTCCCCCCTTTCTGTCGTCACGTCAGGGTTGTAATTCCACAGACGGTGATCGCGTGTCCCCCAACCCACACACTCGACCACCGCGGCTATTACAACATTCCTGGATTAATCCACGTCCTATCGGGTGCTGGAAGGGCACATCATTAATCGGAGATGGTAACAGATGACATGGAGATGAACGGGGACGCGGACCCGAACGGCGAGACAGAGGTAAGGCGGTACCGTTAGACCGGACCGAACCCCTATTATAGGCTACTTGTGATGGGCTAAACCGCTATAGAGATAAACCAGTCGGGCTCCGCAGAGGGTGAAAGGAAATAACAACTCAGCCATATTTTTCCCACCATTCATTACTTATTTAAACCAATACAAGCGTTTACATTTGACGACTGAGATAAACTAAGGAGTTCGCTTGAGCGCCTGACAACATTCAGATGATGTTGCGGGGGTGGGGAAAAATCTGTTCAATGTGAAGAAATGCGCCTTTAATGGTTTTATTTACTGTATACTGTAAGGACTGTGTGTATATAGTAAACTAATACTTCTTTATAATAGAATACAATAGGTCCTACTCTTATTCTTATATGCCACGTACTCGTGCGTTTAAACGGGCCGAATAGATTAGTTGAGTTAAAGTGTGAAATTAAAATATTAATGGTAATTAAGGTTAGTCTAACATAGAATATTGTTGGGGTAATGGGAAAAAATATAGTGACGGGACAATGACGTCATCACACGACCGACTGGAATGAACCAGATGATCATGCAGTCAACGATTCTCAAAACTAAACATCAGCTGATTAGTCAAATGTGTAGTATCGGTTCTGATGTACTTCTAAAGAACAATGGGGGAAAATAACTTCTCATTTACTTTTATGGGAGCCTTGACCCATCACAACGTCCCAGAAGATTTACAGGCCCACAGGAAGAAGCCAGTCCAAGTTCTCGAGAAAGGCTCTCAAGAACACCAAGGGAGGGGGGGGGGGGGGGGGGGGGAGCAACGCCGATAAAGGAGCGAAGCAATTGAAAAGGAATTGGTGTCATGATTGTGGCACTCTGGTCCACAACTTAGCGTTGTCAGTCGTAGCACAAGGCAGGCCCTTGTTGAACTGCTGTTGTGTGCTTTGTGCAGATGAAACCTTGACAGTGATCTGGGTTTCCTCTTATGTAAGGTTATGGGCATACAAAACAGGGAAGTCTATGAATGGCCACTTCCTGGTTAGAATGACCTATCCATTCCAATCACACAACTTGTCAAAATGGGCCTGATACCATTTTTAATTTGCTTTTGTAGTTTGTTTGGTGTTTGGCTCATTCCCACTGTCTCTGGGTAGAGACCACTTAGTATTAAATGAACCCACTAAAGTCTAAAAAAAGGATCCGCCTTTATGACCTTTGCAATGAAAGCAGAACCATGGCCATGTAGGTCATGAAAATGTTCCAAGTTTTGGTTTCAGCTACTAAGTAAGCATTTTGACTTCCATAAGGGGTTTCCTCTTCTAAGAAAATATATACCACATTGGGATAAACATGGTAATGCAATGTCAGAATCTACTGTTTGATTATTCTTAGTCAGATTTCTTCTTGCTTTGGGGTTGTTTTTTCCTCAGCTAGAACTGGGCCCTCTGTAAAGGCATTTTAAATAGTGGCAACTGTGTGCTGACTTCCATTTAACATTATAACACAGCCACATCTTTGTTATGAGAGGGTGTGCTCACTTGTGCAACTAGATTATCTCGGTTGTTGTTGGTGGGTTTTTTTTTTTTAGTTATACAGGTTATAGGTCACATTATTAGTGGAAATTCTTATTTTATATCACAAAACCGATTAGAAGGTAGGGGTGTGTAGACTTTTTACATCCACTGAAGAATGTTGAAGCAAAAAAAAAAAAAAAAACATGTCACGTGTTATGGCTATGTTTTGCCATTGTTTTTGATACTGTAGCTAACTGACGACACAGTACCAGGTCATTTTGACCCATAAATACTGGAAGGGACAAACAACTGTCAACCTCAGGACAATGCGAAGACCACATGATATTACACACACCGAAGAGACAAAACAATTCAGCATGTTCTCAACAAGTGGGAATACTTGAGGAAGGACCAAAAAAGTATCTATTAGCTTGATTCAATTACCTACAATAGTACTTGACGGGAGGACACACTTAAAAATCTTTCATTCATTCAGTTTGCCGTAGTACCCCTGCACAATTTTTATTTTGAAAGGACAAATGTACTGTAGAAAAAGAGGCATTTCTCATTTTAGAGCGCAACAGAAGGAAAGCATTTGGTTCACACTGTAGGGAACTAATAAAAAGGTTTCTAATACTGAAAGTCATCATTTGTGCCAAGAAACACACATGCTGAAGGCTCTTTGGAAATTCCATCGTGCAAAAAAAAAAAAATCCCCAAATCCCCGATAAGGAAATGAAAGTATTTCTTAGTCAAGGTTTTAAATGAAACACTGTGTTGGATGTCATTCATTTCATCTTAATGGCACCATTCAAAGCTGATTTGACATGGGCACAGTCTCCAAAGGTCAAACGACTCAAGTTAATCAAATAACAAATCATCCACAACATCAATCTGAAAACTTAAAATAATAACTCAAGGCACACCAGCCTTGTAATTGTAAGACGTCACTGTTTTAGTTCCTCACGTTTTTTGTATTCCAGATTCCCCTCCGTGACCACACGATGAGGCCGAGGAGACCCATGAACATGAACCATTATGCCAACAAGAAGAGCGTGGCGCAGAGCATGCTGGATGTGGCCCTGCTGATGGCCAACGCCTCGCAGCTGAAGGCTGTGTTGGAGCAAGGCCCATCCTTCTCCTTTTACACACCGCTCATCATTCTCATCAGCGTCTCCCTCGCCCTGCAAATCTTAGTGGGGATAATGCTAATTTTCATCGGTAGGATTATCATCGTTTTGTCGTACATGTTACTTTCACTACCCTAACCCTAACATTACTCAATGGGGCCCCTCAGCGCCATGTTGCCGAGCCTGTCAACTTGTGTCCTTATCTTATCCTAACAGTGCATGCATGCTATTGTGAAAAGCTGCGAAATTTAGAGAGCCTCCACAGAAACAACTGCCTGCCAATCATTTGAGAACGCTAATAAATAAGGCAGGGTCATCACGAATTAAAAAAAAAGTTTTAAGTAGCATCAGCGTGGTCCTAGTATTAAAAAAAAGAATTGCAAGCTAATAATTAATCAGAAGGCAAAACACTAAGTTAATAAATGTTAACGTCCTCCATACCGCTGCTTATTTGGTTCTCTGCTGCTCCCTAGTGGAAAAAGATAATAACGCCACAATTCCTATCTTTTGCAGTTAAGTGGAACCTGAACGACGAACGCATGCACTACAGGTTGAACATCATGGAGAACATGGCCACAGCCTTTGTGTTTGTCATCGTCGTGGTTAACGTTTTCATCACAGCCTTCGGCGTCCAGCGGCCCAACGATGACCACAAGCTGTGACCACCTTCATCTGAATGCCCTGTGGATTTATTCGAAATGCATTTATACTCATGGACAGCTTATTTACTCTGCCTACAAACTGTGGGGCAATTGCATACAAAGATGCGTATGTCCTAGAATTTGACCTCGCAGGCTCGAGGAGAGCAAATGTATGCCCGCCTAGAATCAAATGACTCAGTCAGGTGAACATGATCCACGTTACAATGACTGTGTTACTTTTCTAACTGTGGTCAGTATTGAGTTTAGCTGTTTTCACATAAATGTATGGTTGTTTTTTTTTAAATATCATGCTCAGGTAGCTGTGACTTAGCAACTGCCTTATTACAAAAACATCTTTTTAGCAATACTAAGTTTTGATGCCATCATACTGTACAACCTATACTTCTTTCCCAATGGTTTGCCTTACTGCACCTCAACTAAAGAACCGAACAAGTGTTACACTTGACATGACTTAAAAGCTTTATTATTGAAAGTATAATTTTCCATTTACATCAACAAAGAGACGAAGCTACTTATTTTATTGTATCCTTTATGTGCTATGCAACCACTACTGTGTATTTAAGAGAAGTAACCTGCATATTTTAGTTATATACATTAAGGGTCTGTTCCATTATTTGTGTTTTTATAGCATTTTCTAAAGACTAAAGTCTCTTTTGGATTTTACTATGACATAATACACACTGTGACCACTATTTTAAATTAAAGGTATGATGAAAACAAACAAATGGTACCATTTTGTTTATTGTCAGATTGTACATAGTTCAGAGGACCAAAGTGGCACTTTGTTTAATTGAAGGCATCTTAACATGACAAAAATAAGAAAATGGAAGCAGGCACACAAAAGTTAGGATATCAGCTAACATCACTCAGACTAAAAATATGAACACACAACTGCACAGAAATATAGAAAAATAAGAAGCACAAGGTTATACGTATTTGCACGATAGTTTTACAAACCACCATACCGTAGCTACTGTTATGTCTCCAAGCCCTTTTTCGTTTTACTTGCCTGAGATGTGCTACCTCAACAATATTACCCGTTTGATTGGGGAGTAAATCTAGTCATTACAAGGCACTATTTTTCATTCTTTTTTTTTTTTTAAATCTAAAATTGTCTAAAGGCACTCAAGTGTAAAAATGTCCAATTAATGTCAGAAATAAAGTCTATCAATATTTTGAACGTTAATTTATGACATTAAAAATATAAGGAAAATTGTGTGGACTATTTTTATTATTACTATTTTTTTTTAGCAGGTCGCTAAATATTAAGAGGGGGTACAAAAATGTACAACATATTCAAGCTTGAGTTCATTTCAATTAGTGCTTACAACCTTGTTGAATTCTTACTAACTGCTAACATAAAGATTAATGGCATGAAATTCTATTGTGGATATTTTTTAAAAAAAAAACTTGGTCAGAGATGCCACGAAGTAGGTGGCAGTGCCTTAACCATATATGTGTTGCAGGCCACAAGGGCCATTTCCATCCTTGTCAAGGGGAGTGCTAACCTTCTCTCCTTTCATACAACACGACCTTTGCAAGAAACAATATGGCATCTTATAGTGACAATCAGGCAGTCCCTTTACACTCACGGTTATAACATGACAAAATTCACTGCTTCTACGATGTTACGACAAAGGAATTTTGTCTTTATTGTGTAGTTCTTATTATTTGGAAGGCATTTGTGGATTTCATTTGGGCATTGCTTCGCTTTTCTAATTTTTAGAATGGGACCCATAAGGCACCGCGTATCAACGTTGGAAGTGATTGGCTAGGGCAGTCACGTGAGTACGCGTTGTGAAACAGTATGTCAATTGCATCCAAACAACGAAACCAATTGATAATGCGTTATTACATCCGATTACATGATCGAGCATATACAAAAATAACCGTATATATCTTCGCGAGTCGATTTTTACCCTCTCTGAACACTATTGTTCTTGTACTCTATCTTTACACCACACGAGGGCGACAACTACCAGCTTGTTTATGTTTGCACAGCACACTGCATTTTTTTGACTGACGTCAAAAATAATTTCATCCAACAACCAGTGCATGGCAAATACTCTGAAATACAAAGATAACAGATCTGGTTATCATTATATATATATATAGCAGGGCTTTCCATTACAAAAAAACAACACTGAATATTGTATTCATAATCTTTGAAAATGTAACACATCCCTGTTAATTTGAATAATTCCTCTACCTCGAATTAAATAGCTAGTAAGCAAGTATAAGCAAGGTGCCAGTTGTAGGCCCAAATGTTCCCCATCATTTCTATTTTGGACCCCAAAAGTAATAAATAAAAGTGTGTTCATCTTATTTTGAAAGGCAAAATATGGTGCTGTGCTTTGGTTCAAATGAAGATTCGCTGAAGCCCATGCCCACTGAGACTCAGTTATTCCTTACTTCATGAGGCTTTCTTCTGTGTACCAAACAAGGATCTCGCGAGCTTTTCTTTTCAAACCCAAAGCCGCCATCCCAAGGGCCCCGCTTCCTCCAGTCACTTTGGCTTCTACAGAACAAGGACAGCCTCTGTGGTCACACTTGACCCCACATAATCAACTTGGGGGTCATTTTTAAACTGAATGAATGCTCCTGAGATTATATGCATGCCATACTGAAAATAGATCCTTACCACCAAAGTAATAGACTAATGCCATTCCAACTGCAACACTGAAGCAGCCTAAAAAGAAGAGGGGACCTAGAAAGAGGTAGTTTTGAATGCCATTGCTGAACCCATACAGTGATTTAAATGAGAGTAGCGTCCATTGGATTGTATTTCTCTTACTTTTGTCGTTCATGACATGTCTCTCTTTGTAGGCACTTGGGTATGTGAGGGGATCAAAAGAATCTAGAGAGAAATTTCGAGGATGTAAATTGTAGGAATACAGTGAAATTTATGTATAATAATGTTAAAATGTTGCCTGTAAATAACAAATGATTCATGATAGTGACAAATTGTGATCAACTTTGACTTTGTTGGTTCAACTGAATTCATGTTATATTTTCCATTAACTTGCTAAACAAGGAATTGGACCTACATGACAAGAGAAATATCTGGGGCTAACCTCGGAGGCGGAGCCGTGTTGGCAAGCTGTAATAGACGTCCTCAACATGCAGGTGAAGAGCCCTGTAAAATTCCCTGCAGGCTTCCTCTCCTTTTGCCTGCAGGTGCGTCAGGAGCTCGCCTAGGCGGAGGCACGTGGGCACATCTAAGTTGCGAAACTAATGACACAAATGTGAAAGAAGACTGCTATTTTTTTAACTTCTAAACTAATTATCCATCATAGAAATAATGGTTAATACAGTTATTGTCCATGTATGAGTATAATAGTATGAGTGCCGCTATTTGGTATGTGGGCTCCCTCTTGTGGTGCATGAAAGAATCACCAAATTATTGGGAGAGCCAGATGACATTATAAGGTACTTATGAGTTAATACTACAATAATACTAATAATCCATCACACTTGCTGAAATGCACAGGCAGCACATTTGATCCTTAAAATCCCACAGCAGTGACAGTATTTACATTTCTATCCTTGTGGTTTGACAACAAATACTCAAGTCAAGTTGAGCACTTAATGTGTGCACATGCCACTTGCCTTGGTGGCCTCCTTGTCTGAGAGTACTTGCGGGTAGATTCTGTTGAGCTGCAGGATGATTTTGTCCACAAGCTCTGTGTCCAGTCTCCTCTCTGTTCTGAGGAAGGCGCCATCCTCTGTCAGCTGGTCATGGAAAGTGTCTGTCCACGCACAGGACAAGAGTTTCATTCAAGGCGATGCCAAAGCCGAGACATTAGCAAAAATACAAATATGTTGCTAAGCACACTTTTTATTAGATGAACCATGTTGTATTAGAGCAGAATCTAAGAGAAACACAATACATTTCCGTCTGAGTGGGCTAGTGACCGCAGTAGCTTTGACATATATGAAAACTAAACTTTTAGGACGCTTCAACAGTATTTATCTCGGAACAGTGGTCATGAGCAAGTAAATTGTGCATCGCGCTGCGTTACTGCTCATGATTAGAATGTAAACATTCGCTATTATAGCAAAAAAAGGCACGCTAAGGGGATAAAATCACATTTTTCCAGTCAACGAAAGGAACGTACCTCCCATTGTCGAGTCCCTTCTGTCCTTTTCGAGACACGCCCCCAGACGTCATAGTTTACGCGACGCCACCGGAAACGGAAGTTAATGTAGCCGTTATTCCGTGATGTCGGAAAAAAAATTAAAATACTAAATGAAAAATTAAAGTCTAAGAGGATCGTGAATGAATGTATATAATTAATTAATTAAAATAAAATGTTCCGAATGATGGTTTTCTTTTTCACTTATTTCAAACAAAATGGACAAAGTAGATGACAAGATCAGCAACATGGATTGCTTGAACAATAGTTTATCAATAATTTTATTTTTAGTCTTAAAGGGAAATGTGCTTTTGGGAGTTTGCAAACATATTTTAAGGTTGTGTTAAACTTATAATCATATTAATATCTAGTATTGAAGTGCTCGTGTGGATTGGTGGGGGCCGAGGAATGTGCAGGCAAACTGCATGAACTTGTTTTCTTGGAAGTGTTGTGTATAGGCCCAGACAGGGAGTACCGGACGAGATAATCTCAAGGTCGGTGAGAAAGGAGAACAACGGCACATCTATGGGACTGGGCATCGAGGGGAAAACCCAACCGCCTGACCTCAGCGACACCTGGACGGGGAGGAGATGGCCATCCACCAATCATCTCATAATATTTTGCATGCTTTAATATTCATATTGTGTTTCTTTAAAACTGGGCAACCCGGAAGAATGTGTCGTCTTTTGGTGGTCACAAAAACGCACGAGTTTTAGTGTGAGGGACCCGGGACCCAGGCCTGTATTAGTGCGCTTTGTCAGGAATAAATAATTGGTAAATTTGGTCTAATTGATCTACTGGTCTTCTCTTTGACAGAACGAACTCGCAAAATTGTTAGGTGCGCCAGTGTGTGGATTAGGACATTGCAATTTATGTGTTAAGTGTTGATCGCAATTTGGAGTCAGATCAATAACTAGAATCCGTAACCTAACAATTTCTTGGTGACCGCGGACGTGATGTCAAGAGAAGGGTAATTGACAACTCGTGGTCTTCATCCAGGACACCGGACAGTGTCAGGGACATTGTCTCCCGGTCGGCGAACCGTTGGAAATAAGCGCACAACGTTGAGCTGGTACGACGTCTCCTCAACCCTGAGCTCACCACTGATAAGGTAAGCAGAATACCTGTTACTATAAGTCGAAATTCTGCAAATTGAAAGAGGAAATTTAAGAGGAGACTGTTGTTCAGATCAAATAAGGTGTGCATGAAGTGAAGATACATACGGTGAATAAGTTTGGAACTTACGTGTGTAACGTGTACGGTAAAGTCAGGGACTTACGCGTACTACGGATAGGTCAGGGACCTAGTGCTTCGTCGTGGCGGACAAGGGTACGGTGACGATCGTATTCAGATAGCTGGGGTTAATAAAGAGATCCCCGAGGGGAAGTGAGGCCTCCTCAAAAAATATCCGGTGGTAACAGTTCCTCCTGTGAGAGATCAGACCACTAAAATATCCAAAATGAACAACCAAATTGGGGGGAGTTTGTGTGATGAGGGGAGTTTGTGTGATGAGAGCAGTGTGTGTGCTGAGAGGAATGAGTGGAGTGAGATTGAAAGAATGTATGCTGATGTGGAAGCGCAAATTGTGAGTGGCATTGACCGAAAGAGAGTGGCGAAGGAGCGAATGAGACACCGAAAAGTCTTCGCGAAATTGGAAGGTGACAAATTGTTTAGGGGCTTCCCAACAGCTTGGGACATGGAACGCCTGGCACGGCAGTTGCAGCAAAAAGAGACTGGGGTGCTGAAAAGAAAGCTCGCCTTAGAGGACGAGAAAAAAGGCGCCGGCTGGCGTAAGCGGAAGGTGCTCGAGAAGCACATTAGGGAGAATGAGGAAGAGCGACGCTCCTTGCACAATTTTGCGACAGCTGCAACAGCCATTTTTGCCACTCAGAAGAAACTGCCCGTAGAAAGTGTTGTTAATGTGAGAAAAGCAGAGGAGGTAGAGAAAGCGGTGAAAATAGACGAGGAAAGAAATGAATACAAGGGCATTTATCCATCTTTGCATGATGTGACACACCCGAGTGCCCCCACCCTCGGAGTGAGCTATGTTGGACCGCCGCCGTACGGCGACCCCGGAGTAATGGCTCCGGTGGTGACGCTGGGTGGCAGGATGGTAGTGGATGTCGAGGGCGAAGGCGAAAGGGCGGATCAGAGTATTGTACAGTTGATTGAACAAGCAGTAAATAAAGAGAGGCGACGTGCCCGGGAGGGGGACACATCCCGCGTGGACACCTCCACCCCCGGTCCTAGCCCTCAACCGTCCAATGTGACGAAAGGAGAAAGCTGGCATAGACTTACGGCCGAGAATGAGGCGCTAAAAAAGAAAATTGATCAAGCCGATGAGCAGCGTAGACAGGAAACGCAGATGTTAAAATGGGCAACGGAGAAAGGGAGACGAGAAGACGCGAAGAGCGCGCGAAGACAGCAAGAGCGTCCACAGTGGGAAAGCAGCGAGGGTGAGGAAGAAGATGATGTTGTGATGCAACAGAGAAAAATGTTGGAGTGCGCGAATCAGGACAGTAGAAAGAAGTGCAGACAGGGAGAGAGAGAGACACGGAGAAAATATAATTTGCGGAGTGGTCAGGGACAGATGACACAGGCCGAGGTGCAGAAAAATGAATTGATGTTTCCGCTGGTGACCACATCGGGCGGTCAGCACTACGAGCCCATGGTGCTCCGTGATGTGACCGCGATGATGGAAAAGATGCCCCCACTTCACAGAGGAGGCAAGGTGTGGCTGAACAAATTTTTGGCTCTGATGAGTGGGCAGAGCTGTACACTCGGTGACATGCGCCAGATGTTGGCAGGAGCATGCTCTCTAGTGCAATTGCAGGCAATTGAGGAAGCAGCAGGCACAGCGAGACTGGGGAGGGAGGTGCCCTTGCCACAAGTAGCAGCGCCCCTGTTTGAAAACATTAAATTGACTTTCCCACAACCCACCGATCTGGCCCCCACTATGTTTCCTTATGATGTGAAAATGTCACCTGCACAACATTATGTAACATGTGTGGAGAGTTGGATTGAAACCACAGGTCGACATCCGGCTCTCACGCACGAGGCAGAGGTGCTCTTCCGAACGGCGCTGCTGGACGGACTTCCACCAGATGTGAAGAAGCAGCTAATGTCAGATCCTGACATTCTGGTTTGTGCCGAAGAACGATTTAAACGTCATCTTTTGCATCACTGCAGAATGTTCACTGAGTCACAAGCTAAAGTTGAAAACGAGACAGACGCATTATCTAAACAGTTGTTGAAATTACAGTTGGCAAAAATGCATGGTGAAGCTAAACAGTCTAAATCACAGAAAAAGGAAATGCAAATGTCACAGGCTCCTCAGGTGGTGGGGCGCGGAAGAGGCCAGTTCCGGGGCGGATACAGAGGCCGGGGAGGGAGTGCACCTGCTTACCCGGGGAGGGCAACATACAAGCCCCATTCAACAAACGCATGTTTCATCTGCGGCGAAACCGATCACTGGGCAAAAGAATGTCCACAGTATCGACCACGCGGAGCCACCCGCCCAGCCGGAGGCCCGCCATACCAACCCGGGGCGCCGATGCAACAGGCAGGAACAGCTCCACCCGGTGGACGGCCCTGGCAACAGCCACAAACGCACGGAGGTCAGTACTACCAACATGATGATCTCTGGTGTGGACAATTTGAATAGGGCTGCCCGGGGAGCCAGGAAAGCAGTGGCCCGGCGGAGCCAATGCTTCATGTGACAGTGGAAGGAAAACCTGTGAAGATGCTGGTGGACACGGGAGCAACTTATTCATCAATAAACACTGCCCTTCCTGTATCCTCACTGTCAAAGAAAACAACGACTTTAGTCGGCTTCTCGGGACAACCACGTACTCTGCCTTTCACCAAACCACTTGAAACTGTGATCACCCGGACAGGGTGTAGACTGTGGCACAAATACATCCATTCCACAGACACTCCGATCAATTTGATGGGAAGGGACTTGCTGTCAGCCGTTCAAGCCAGAATTCTGTGTGGGCCAGAGGGAGTGATTATTCAATTTCCAGATGGCATCAGCATCCAGTGCTCACAGCAGCTACAACAACATGGTCAGTGGCTGATGGCGCCCCTACCGGCAGAAGCAGAAACTGCAACCATCTACTGGGCCAGGCTGGAGCCAGAGACCCCTGCTGGTGGCGGTGTGTTCTCGACCTACCTACTGTGGAAGCCTTGGATCTGCTCACTGGCGCCATACCACCCACCTGTTGATCCTTTGCATTGCACTCTATATTATGACCGAAAAAGTGATGATGTATATCGGGATTTGTTTGAAGAAATTGAAGGGCACATGTGGGATTTAACTTCATCATGCATTTTGATTGGTAAAGAGGGAGTCGCAGCGGCAACTGAATTGACATATGAACAAATGCAGTGGTTCAAAATGACAGGGAAAGGGGTGCCACACATTTCGCTGGCTCTTGCCCCAGGACACGAGGCCAGACAATTGGGCTCAATGGTCAAGCAGTTGTTGCAACAGACCGATTGGCGGAAAACTCACATTCCTAATTTGTACTGGTCTGAGTCTCAGAATGCATACCAAATTAAACAAACCATGGTAGACACAGGATTGCTGGAAATGATGTTGGTGTCCCGCACACACGGTAGGGAGTTAACTGATCATGAGGACGCTGAAGTAATGCTGGCGGCCTTGCCCGACACACTGTGGTCCCAGGGTCCATTTGATGTCGGGTTTTGTCATTCGGTGGCTCCTATTGATCTCCAAATGGATGAGACGCAGCCTATCAAACGGCCTCAATATCGTTGGCCGAAAGAGGCGGACCAAGGCATGGAAGACACTCTGTGTGGCCTCTGGGACGCAGGAGTGTTGGAAGTGTCGTGTTCCGAATGGAATACCCCGCTGAGGCCAGTGCGGAAAGCAGATGGGAAAACATGGCGCATGGCACATGATCTGAGAGCAGTAAACGATGTCACCATCACTCCTGTTCTTCCCGTGCCGGACCCGCACCGGATCCTAGCGTCATTGAACCCTGCCTACCAGTGGTTCACAGTGATTGATTTGGCCAATGCCTTCTTCTGCCTTCCGCTTTCCCCCTCAGTGCGGCACGTGTTCGCATTCACCTACAATGGAGTGAAACTGCAATACACTCGCATGCCGCAGGGATTCAAAAACTCGCCAGGTTTGTTCAATCAGGTCCTCAAGGAACTCCTTGAACCATGCCAAATGCCGGATGGCACTTTGTTGTTGCAGTATGTTGATGATCTGTTGATTGCAGCAAAAGACGAGCAGGCGTGTCTTGCAGGAACAAAGAAAGTGCTGTTGTGGTTAGGAGAGAAAGGGTTCAAGGTGTCAAGGAAGAAACTGCAATGCTGTCGCCAACAGGTCACTTTTCTAGGTCGAGTGTTGACCCCTAGTGGCCTCGCCATGTCGCCTGAGCATAGAAACTCCATTCTCCGTCACCCACGGCCCACCACTGTCCAGGAGATGCTATCATTCCTGGGGTTATGCGGCTATAGCAGACACTACATACCCTGCTTTGCCGACAAAACCGGTGTCCTCCGAGCCCTGATCCGTGAACAGGGGGCCAGGAATCTCAAGGCTTGCCTGGTTTGGACACCGGAGGCTGCCGAAGTCTTTGTGTCACTGGTGCAGGAGCTGGCCTCTGCTGCGGCTTTGGCCACTCCTGATTACACCCTGCCCTTCCATTTAGATGTCTCCGTTTCAGGAAAAGTTGTGAATGGAGCTCTATACCAGAAAATGCAGCATGGACGTGCAGTGCTGATGTATTGCAGCGTCCCCTTGGACAACATTGAGCAACGACAACCCGACTGTTCCAGATATGCTGCTGGTCTGGCGAAGATCTTACTCAAAACAGCCCACACGGTCATGGGACATCCCATCTATGTGTTAACTGATCATGCGGTATCCTCATTTGTCGCGTCAGCGGCATTCACGTTGACTCCGCTGCGACAAACACGGTTGTTGAAAATATTGACTGCTCCAAATGTCAACTATGTCCATTCCGGAGTGAACATGGCGGATCAATTGTTGGTGGGTCCACATGAGTGTGCATTAAAGGTCCAGACAGTGACAAAAGTCCGACCTGACCTCTATTCCACTCCGCTCGGGCACGGTCGGGTGGTGTTCACTGATGGCTGCTGTTGGAGAGACAAAGAGGGCTCCCTCCATGCGGCCGCGGCTGCGGTCGAGTGGAGGGATGGTTCCTTCCAGCCTCTTAAAGTGATGAAGCTCACCACCCGCCCATCAGCCCAGGCGGCAGAAGTCTTTGCCTTGGTGTTAGCCTTGCGGCAGTGTAAGGGGGAAGCCGTGACCATCTATTCTGACTCTGCCTATGCGGTGTCGGCGGCCTTAATCGATCTGGTAGGGTGGCTACAGAACGGGTTCACAACGGCCAGAGGCCCGGAGATTGCACACAAGGACTTGATGTTGCAGCTGTTTGAGGCGTTGAAATACCCAAGCGAGGTGGCCGTTGTCAAAGTGCCTGGTCACTCTAAAGCTGACACCCTCGTGGCCAGGGGAAACCAAGCGGCTGATGAATTGGCCAAACAGACGGCCGGGTACGGCAGGGCAGCGGACATGATGGTGTCCCACGGTCCAGTGATTGTGGACGGGGAACACCCCGACTCCTGTTTGCCTCTGTCGCTTTCACATGCCGATCTGTGTGCCGCCCAGGATGCCGCGTCCCCGCAACAAAAATCAGTCTGGCTGGCAGCAAAGGCTGTCAAACGATCAGACGGCTTGTGGGTAGGACCCAAAGGCCAGCCCGCTCTTCCGGAAGGAAGGCTAATGGCAGAGGTCCTGGCACAAGCACACACACCTTCCCATGTGGGCCACCATACCATGATGATCCATCTCCGGAGTTGGTGGCATCCCAGACTCTCGGACGTGGTCTGGAATTTCGTTGCGGATTGTGAGTCCTGCCAGACGTTCAATGCACGCCCTACGTTGAAGCCAAAGCCCGGCCTGTTTCAGCCGGCCCCGTGGCCGGGGGCAGAGGTGATCATTGATTTTACCGACATGAGTACAAGAGTGAATGGGAAACGCTTTTTGCTTGTGATGGTTGACGCTTACTCAGGCTGGCCTGAGGCATATCCGTGCTCAAAAGAAGATTCTACTGCTGTGATCAAGGCTTTGATCACCCATTACATCCCCACGCATGGTTTCCCGGCCCTGATCCGCTCTGATAATGGTACACACTTTAACAACAAAGCCTTGGCCAAGGTAGAATCAATTTTGGGGTTGAAGCATCGATTCGGCTGTGTCTACCATCCTCAGAGTCAGGGCGGAGTTGAACGTATGAATCGAACACTGAAGGAGAAATTAGCCAAAATTATGGCTCAAACGACAATGAATTGGCTCCAAGCGCTCCCGCTTGCCTTGTTGTCTGTGCGGCAGTCCGTTAACAGGCGCACTGGATTCGCACCGTTTGAATTGATGACGGGTCGTCTAATGCCGGGACCAGCAACGACGCTCGTCCCACCAGAGGATGTTACGGTACCAAATTTGTCTCATGCAGCATACTGGTCCTATTTGTCTGCTTTGGTGTCCAGTGTTTCTGCACAGATTGGAGAGAAATCCGCTGCGGCTGCGGCGGAGGACGGCGTGTCGGCGGAGAAACAGCTCACGCCGTACGTGTACGTCCGAGTCATCTCCAGAAAGTGGACGGACCCCCGGTGGAAGGGCCCCTTTCGTGTCTTGGCCAGGACGTCTCACGCGGCCCAGCTCGACTTCAAAGGACGCCGGTGGTATCACTACTCACAACTCCGTCCGGCCCCGGAGTTTGTTCCGTCAGGATGAAGGTATTCCTGTTTGGCCGTGTCCCGGACCCGGCCAAAGGGGGGGGAACAGAAGGAACAATACGGAAAAGGAAAGGTTTTTGGGAATTTTCAGAATTATTTTTAGTAGGAGTGCTATGTGTGAGTTGTCTTTTTGTGTGGGCATTGATGACAATTGATGAGACCATCCAGCAGAAAACGTCCCAAATTCAAAATTCACCCACCAACAGACAATACCGATGCAGAGGAAAAGTAGTCTATGAAGCTGAGGTGAACACAACAGAAGAGCTCTCACGAGAGGAACAGGAAGGTTTGAGACAGAGATGTGACAGCAAAAATTGGCAAACGTATGTCACGTTGTCTAATTGGACAGAGACCAACCGAACCTTACATGACAAATTGGAAAAGTACCAGAGAAGGGTGTGGAGCAACCAAATTCAACAAGTAAAGAAAGTATTGGATTTAGCCCCACCCGATAGAGAAGGGACATGTATTTACCAATGTAAAGAAGATGGACAGTTTGTTGTTGCTTCGTGTCATGGACAAAAGAAGTTAACATATGGAGAAATGTGGTTGTTTTATTCTCAATGCTCAGGGAATGAGTTTGGTTTGTTCTCGGTTGAGAGGGCATTGGAGAGTCACGGCATACAATTATCCACTCAGATGACGCAGATGGCGGTGAAGGTAAGTAAAGGGAGGTTGAACGATAAATTGAAAAACCCCGCCCCAATCAAGGAACCATTGTGGTACTGTAATGGAACAGGGTGCCCCACAGCATATTACAATGTGTCTGAGTACCATTTAAACATCCGGTCCAAAAGACAAGTGGTGACTGGGGTCACTCAGACACACCGCGGGCTCTGCGAACCGGTTCAATCATTCAAATGGGGGATCCAGGTTTGCATCCCTAAAAATGTGACAGTACAAATTACCATACCGTTTGATAGTTTGGTAAACGGGCAGATTAGAGGACAAGATTATCGGGATTATGATTGGTATTTGACCAATGAGTTGGTAAACAGGGGTTGGAAAAATTTGGTATGGGACACCAAAGATTGGTATAAATCATGGGGGACTAGTGTTCAAGCGAAACAACATCAGCAAATGATAAAAGGGGACAAAACACAGACAGGCATCACCTTGTGGGTTAATACTTCGCACGATTTACATTTGGGAAGCCGCACAATTGGATGCTGGGGTTTCCAGTTAAACATATATATGTATGGATACCCGTATTGGCAGGTGTTCCTATGTCAAGGTGAGGATGCCGAACAAGAAATATCCTTGAGTCCCTCGACAAACCCTCGAATCCTCGCAAAAGCAGTCAGGAGCGTAGATGATTGGTTTAGGATCACCACGGGAGTCACTGCTATAAATAATAATTGGCTTTTGATGGCAGAACAAGCTGCTAATACTACTGGTGAAGATTGTGTGGTCTGTCTTAAGGCAAGAGTAGTGTTGAAAATTGTACCAGCGGCAGTAGAATCATCTTGTATCTTACAGGTGTTGACCCAGCCCAGTACTAGTGGTAATTGTTTGATTTATGAGGATATTTTCCCAGTCGTAGGCTTGGAAAAAAGAAAGCCCATTTTTGACAACCATGTGACTCAACAAAATATGACATGTTTAAAGTTAAACGGAACCGGCATGAGTATTGGGACAATAGATCCCACATGGTGCAAAGTCAATTTGTCACTGAATGTAACCTCTCCTCTCTCTCGTGCAGACATCTGGTTGTGGTGTGGTGATGACAAATTATATGATCGCTTGCCGAAGAACGCATCAGGTATCTGTGCCCTCGTGTCTTTGATAATGCCTGTGGTGGTTGTCCCCATTGAAATACAGAATCTCAATTGGGACCTGGAGTTCCCACTGGCGGAGCTCCTGAAGCGAGCCAAAAGAGACGTTTTGCCCCCGTGGTTGAACGACGACGATCCAACATATATTGACGCTATAGGAGTGCCCCGGGGTGTACCAGATGAGTATAAACTCGCTAATCAAGTGGCCTCGGGATTCGAAAGTATCTTCCTATGGATCACCCCCAATAAAAATGTAGACCGTATTAATTACGTTCATTACAATGTCCAACGACTGGGTAATTATACAGCTGAATCATTCGCCGCAGTTCATGAACAATTGGCTGCAACGTCGTTAATGGCGTTCCAAAATAGAATTGCGTTGGACATGCTATTGGCTAAGGAACATGGTGTATGTGGAATGTTTGGTGATGCATGTTGTACTTTTATCCCAAACAACACGGCACCAGGGGGCCGACTGACCAGGGCGTTGGAAGGACTAAGGACACTGAACAAAAAGATGAAAGATCATTCAGGTGTACACACCGATATTTGGTCTGATTGGATGAAAGCGTTTGGAAACTGGAAAGGGCTCATCATGTCTGTGCTTGTTGCTGTGGCTATTTTCACTACAATTATGATGTTATGCGGTTGTTGTTGTATTCCATGTATTAGATCACTCACTGTCCGGTTGATCGAGAAAACCGTTGGCCCGTTGCCACCGATGGGGCAATATACCCTGTTGACTCAACATGAGCCGCAGGGGGAAGGAAGGATCGACACCGCGCTGGTGGCTGTTTGCTAGGGTAACGGGTGATGACCTCATAAATGAGGTCATGAGAGGGAATAAAGGGAAATGTGCTTTTGGGAGTTTGCAAACATATTTTAAGGTTGTGTTAAACTTATAATCATATTAATATCTAGTATTGAAGTGCTCGTGTGGATTGGTGGGGGCCGAGGAATGTGCAGGCAAACTGCATGAACTTGTTTTCTTGGAAGTGTTGTGTATAGGCCCAGACAGGGAGTACCGGACGAGATAATCTCAAGGTCGGTGAGAAAGGAGAACAACGGCACATCTATGGGACTGGGCATCGAGGGGAAAACCCAACCGCCTGACCTCAGCGACACCTGGACGGGGAGGAGATGGCCATCCACCAATCATCTCATAATATTTTGCATGCTTTAATATTCATATTGTGTTTCTTTAAAACTGGGCAACCCGGAAGAATGTGTCGTCTTTTGGTGGTCACAAAAACGCACGAGTTTTAGTGTGAGGGACCCGGGACCCAGGCCTGTATTAGTGCGCTTTGTCAGGAATAAATAATTGGTAAATTTGGTCTAATTGATCTACTGGTCTTCTCTTTGACAGAACGAACTCGCAAAATTGTTAGGTGCGCCAGTGTGTGGATTAGGACATTGCAATTTATGTGTTAAGTGTTGATCGCAATTTGGAGTCAGATCAATAACTAGAATCCGTAACCTAACAGTCTTCACATTTGAAATTCTAAATATAAAGAAACAACTCTTCAAAACCATGGGAGTTAGAGCATTTTATTTGTTTACCAGTCAAACTAACAGTTTTGCAGTCATGATGACTTTTTGCTAGTGTTTTACCACAAGTCTTTGTGAAATTGTTTTGACTATCCACCTCTGTTCAACACAACTGAACAATAACTGTTATAATGTTATAATGAAATACAACTCAAGTAGGAGAAAGTGACAAACACCGTGTAACATGATTTTCACTTGGTATGACCAAGGATAGGAGTTATCCAATCATGGAAATTGCACTTACAACCATCACATGAAATGGCACTGGAGGCAAACTTTTTAAAGAAAAGTTTGTTGTGTTTTTTTTTTTTATCTTATACAGTACAACACAGATGCACGACATTTTTTTGTAAATAAAATTCATGAATATGCATTATTATTATCTGACTTTAACTTAGACAGCTTTAAATAAACGTTTGCATTTAATACTCTTCCTTACTGATGACAAGCATAATTTGCTCTGCCATGGTTACAGAGATCATGTACTCTTAATTCTGTAGTTTATCAATATGCTGGAAACTATTATTTTCCTTCCTGTTATCTAACAGAAATTGTCATTTGTTGAATTTTTTTTCATGATTTCAAGCAACAGGTTGAAAATTAAGGTTTTCCATGAGGTGACCTCTTGCTATAAAATAAATACGAATAAACAATAAAAGCCCGTGAGTAACTTGGAAATGATGATTAACCTGGCAGATAAAAAAAATGCACTTTCTGTAAAAATATTTCACAATATTAGAAAAGTGAGGTGGATAAAATATTTTGAAAGGAAGTGGCAACAAGTAAAATGCAAAGTGCTCAGTCAGGGTAACACACACACACACATAGGCAGTAAATTTGATCATCAATGATGGTGCTCTTCCATTGGCTCGTGTGTTGTCGTCCATTCTTGGAAACCTGAAGGACTACAGAGACTGCTGATGTGGTGTGTAACAGTTTACAAAATTTTTTGGCACTATAGAACAAGGCCCTTGTTGGGTATGCATAATTTGGAATGCAATGAGAAGGACGACATTAGGAGCACAGATTTCTGGAAACTGCACACTCATCGGACGCCTCAAGGACACTTGACTTGAGAGATTTACTGTGGATGAAAAGATGACAATGGAGTCAGTCTCGTAAAAATATCATCAAAATTGCAGCTGACTTTCAAAACAGGACGGTTGTTCTTTGGACGTACAAAAACGGGCTGTTTGGAGCCAGCCTGACTTGCCGGGACTTACGCGAGTACTGGACGGGGCTCCCTTGCCCTTAGTCTTGCCCTTTCCCACCGCCATAGTGGCAGTGTTGCGGCGCGCCTGCTCGTGGTCAAACTCCAGGTCCTCCAGACGCTGGGTGAGGGCCAGTTTCTGCTGGATGGCCATTCGCAACAGAGAGTTCAACGTCTTCTTCTCATCCTCGGCCGCCGCCAGTTGCCTCTGCATTTCGTCGAGCTGGGTCACATAATCGTCGCACCTGGCAGGTAAGAGTTGAAAATGAGAAATGAGTTAAAGGAAGAAAGGAAGTAATAAATCCCATCGACATTAGAGGGTGCCATTTAGCCGTTGCAGAACTACCAAACGCTCTAATGTACTTTCCAGACAGAAGGACAAGATTACATCAGACGGGTTCCCACAATGCTTTGTGCCTCATCCACATTCATGTAAGAACAGACTATTTTTCTGTACAAATGTGATTATTTTTCCAAGAAAGATATAAATAACAAAAATGAGATACCTTGAAGCAAACATTGCTCTAAGGGAGGAGAAGGTGGCGGCGTCTTCTTTTAAAGCCTTGAGTTCATTGCGGAGCTTCAACATTGTTTCGGTCACAATGGCCTTTTCGCTGTCGTATTTGCTCTTCAAGTTAGCCAGTGCGACCTCAGCCGTCTGTATAGAAAAATTGGGATTATTTTTCCCCCCCAAAAAATGTTGGTGTACCCAGTATTGCATCTAAAACAATGAGCTCAAATAGATTAAATGAGGTCCTCTGACCTGTTTGTTGGCTTTGAGCACAGCTCTGAGCGTGGCGATCTGTTCTCTCTTGGTGCTGAGCAGAGACTTTAATTTGAGGATCTCCTCCATGCAAGCCTCTTTGTCCTTATCCACTACCGCGCTCAGCTCAAGGTTGGCCAGTCTCTGGCGGGACAACTCAGTGGTCCGGTCCACCGCTTGCTGCAGGTGGCGGATCTGGTCTCGGATGATGGCGACCAGGTTGTAGACGTTCATGGGCTCCGGGCGATGCTCTGGGACCGAAACGACGGCGCTGTCTGCGGAGTCCTCCTTTTTAGCGTCGGTTTCGGGAATGAGACCGTTAGTGAGAAGTACAGAAGAGGGGTGTGCCTTTGCTTCTTGTCCTCCTCGCCTCACCATTGCTTTGCCCTCTTTGTAGTAGTCCAACATAACACGGTTGGGGGTCTCATTGTTGCACATGCAAACGTGATGGTAAAGATTAGCCAGCTCCTCGCTGAACACTATGAGCTCATCCTGGGC
This sequence comes from Syngnathus floridae, assembly GCF_059516105.1. Taxonomy (NCBI): domain Eukaryota; kingdom Metazoa; phylum Chordata; class Actinopteri; order Syngnathiformes; family Syngnathidae; genus Syngnathus; species Syngnathus floridae. Next base: position 7,815,683 of record NC_142423.1, on the reverse strand, counting down.
CACGTTGAGACTGCCGAGTGATTCCCCCGCGGTCTGGCTAACCAGACGGAGCTCCTTCTCCAGACGGGCCATCTCCGTTTTATCCGCTTGGCTAATCTTCTCCAGGGACGCTAACCTTGTTCTGAGCTCATGGAGGTCACTCTCCAGACGCGCCCGCTCATCTTGGTACTGGGTTCGACAATTCTCGTACTGTGCCCTAAGTGTCTTTAGCTCCTGCCTCAACTCGCCGGCTTCAGAAACAGCCACGGTGTATTTACACTTGAGGATCTCCGGCCCGTTGATGTCCAGCTCGTAGTAGTCTCCGTCTTCGTGGCTGTCACGATCTTTTTCCCCGTCGAGGGCGGACTGACGCTCCTTGCTGGCCTGAAGCTTCCTCATGGCGCTAAGGTTCTCAGTGAGTCTGTTGACTGTTTCCTTTTGCTCAGATACGGTTCCGTAGGCTTGTTCAAGCTGCTTCTGGTTCTCCTGCAGAGTGTTGATGAGGGCCATTTTCTCCCTTTCCACCTAAGACACAAATCCGTGCAGTTACAGTTAATGTAACACATTTGGACATTTCTCATCAAATATTTTTTGCAACTGAAATCCATACTTGAAAATAATCTGCAAATTTGGCTGTAGTTTCCTTTCAACAGTTTTATGCCTCTCCTACCTGTCCAAGCTGTTGTTTCAGTTTCTGAATCTCAGAGATGTTGAGCTCGCTCAGCAGGTCGTCCACCAGGCTCGGCGCAGGCTTGAAGGAGTCTCCTCTCTGGCCTGCCGAAGAATCGTCATCTTTATTACCTTCGCCCGCCTTGATCAAGCCGTTCTCAAAGCCTCGGATCAAGTCGTCGTTGTCCAGATCGGAGATTGCGGAGGGTTCGTCGTGCAGTTTCAGGTTGTCGAAGGAGATATTGAAGGAGCCGTTGTAAACGGAGCCGCCGATGGTCACGTAGTGCGAGAGCTCCTTGCGTAAAGTGGCCTTCTGCTCACGTTCCGTTTTAATCGTCTCTAAGGCCTCGGTTAGCTGGCGCTCGGCAATCTCCCTCAGCTTCATGGCATCTTCCAGCTGGCTGTTCAGGCACTGGGAGTCCTCCTCCAGACGGCGGATCTCGTACTTGAGTCCTTCAAATTCCACCTGAACGGGGATTAAGATATACACTGTCAAGTATTGTGTTGAAACGCAAAACAAAAAGCAGAAGGTCAACCGACTGTTAGTAGGATTTGCTGCCTTTTTGCTACGGATGAAGCAACTTTTTTTTATATTCGCAACCACACCTGGTTCTGTCGTAGCGCAGACACTTGTTTCTGCAGAGAGATGTTCTCCTCTTCCAATTCACTGCAGTCCTGCAGCAGGCGGGCCTCCCGCACCTTATACTCTCGGATGTCATCCCGCAGCTGACTGCGCTGCAGCTCCACCTGGTCAGAGGTCTACTCCGTGGTGCAGAAATAAGAAAAAAATATGTCTGACACACAAAAATGAACAGACATGATAGAGCATTTTGTACTATGATCTTATTCACCTCTCTCATTTCCAAAGCGATGTGTGACAGGCGCTCATTCTCAGCTTGCACACTGGCAATTGAGACTTTGGCCTGGCGAAGCTCATTCTGCAGCTCCAAAATTTTCTGCTGGTACTGCGCCTCCTTACTGGCCGACTCCAAGATCAACGATTCCTCCCTGCTCTCTCCGTCTGCTGCTACTTTCCTGTGAGCTGAGTGAGCTTGGCCGAAGGCCTGAAGACAGAAAAGACAAACATAGCAATAAACATGAATTGAATATCAGATAAAAAGCCAGAATTTCAAGTCATTCATGCTCAGGAAAGAGAATTTTCTCATTATTATGAATCTGCTGCTATCAAACCAACACCATTAAACTTCTCCTTTTTTTTTTTTGTTGTTGATCAAAATCTATTGACGCATTTGTGTGGCTCCAGCCCTGATGACATTCTCACTCAAGAAGGAAGTAGGTCATCATCATGAGACCGTCCTGAGTCATCTGACTGTGATTTACGCCAGAAAAGATTGCATACAGATGACCATTACCTACCATTGATCTATTATTGTGAATAGGTCTCACATTCAAAAAAATGTTGGTGAGTGACAACATGTAACAGAAACGACTGCATCCCCAGCAAAGGGAAGTGGCTGGGGGTGGGGAGGCACAATATCTGTGCTCACGCAGGATGTGGCAGTTGTACAAATGCATTGGAGGAATTTGTCTGTCTTCAAATTGGGCCGTTGCCTTTCAGCATGCTGGGAAAGTCACTGTATTTCAAATTTGCTTGATAGAAGAACACGGCGTAGCATACCGAGGCGAACAAGTCCAGACGCGACAAGACAAGTCTCTTTTTTATAATGAAGTAATTATTCCAACACGCTGCTTACAAACATGCAACGTAAGCATGTCGAAATCATAATCACAGGATAGTTTGTACACCAGCACATTCTAATGAGATTCAATAAGCAATAATAAAATAATGCTGAATGAATTGACAGATGCAGCATGATGGTTAGTATGTCTGGTTCAAAGTTTTGAGGTTCAATATTTGCTCGAGACTATTTTATACTACAAAATGTGCTATCCGGTGGATCTGTAGTTTGGATGTAGAACTGTGTGTGGATGCAAAATATTTGGAACAGTTCTCAGTGAGATGCAGTGTAGTTACACCACTGTATTACACAATTAAAATACACGACCACATGCATTATGATTTTTCAAAAAAGGATGTTTTATCAAGCCGAGCCACTCTATTTCATCTCAAGAGACCGTGCAAGTGTATCCGTGTGTAACAGATAGAAAACCTCAATAATTCAAGACAAACGCAGGTTTTTCTTAGCTCGCTTTTACGTAACACTCAAACCAAAAACTGAATGTCTTAAGTTTTATCTTCAAATGTTTCAAGGGTGATCTTAAAGTACCTCTCTAAGCTGATCCAGCTCCTGTCGGACCGCCTCATGCTCGGTCTCCAACTCATCGAATCGCTGCTTGAGCTGCTGTTTCTCCTCCAGGACCGCCAGTCCATATTCCGCCGCCTGGATCTTTTCCTGCGTTGTTTCACGCAGCTCCCGAGAAAGGCGTTCCACCTCGACTTGAAGCCACTGCGGCCCGGCCTCGTTCACCAGTACCGCTTCAGGATATTCCTGGTCCGCCATGGAAATGTTGGCGAACCGCAACCTCCCAGCTGTAACGGGACCCAGCCCTGGCTAGCCGGAGCAGAGAAGAAAAGCGAGCAGGACTTCAAATCACTGCACGCTCCCTTTAAAGCGCATTGTTGGAATTTAGCCTCCGTCTGCTTTATTCGCTCCGTTAAACATGCTGAAGGCTCACGCTAATCGACACCTGTTCCATTTGCGGTGACTTTTCGTAGGTTGCTCTATTCTTACAGTTGACAGACGAAACTTGAGTTGAAGATAATCGAGGAGAGGAAAAAAATACCCGTGCATGGCATTCAAATCAGTGGAGAGGGAAATGTAGTTTGTTTCACATGACTTTGTACGCTTCATTGAGAAAATGGACTTTAAGTACCATAATGCATTGCGCGGCAATGACGGATGACGTCGCATATTTGCTGAATTAAATTCGACACTGCCATCTACAGGCTCACAACGAAAGCCACAATTGCATTTGGCATTTAAAACGTCTTTAAATAACTCACCTCTAATAACTCCTGACATTCAATTTTCAGGATGTCATTATTACAATCAATTTTCAGGATGTTATTATTTCTCAAACAAGAGGTTTTTTTTACCTTGCCAGACATTTATATGTGTTCTATCCCGAAAATATCTATTTTACTGGAATATATAAAAATTGTTATATTTATTTTGGAACAATAGTTCAAATATCATGCAATCGACTTTGCAATTACTCTTTATGGACTGAGACTGACATAAATAGGAGAACTAAAAACTTTCAGTTGAAGAAGCCTTTGGCTCAAAGGAGAAACAACCAAGAATTATCCAATGGCTTCAATACAACCTTTGCAGCTTTTACATGCAAAAAATATTCTCGGCAGTGGGCACAAAAAGTAAAACAAACATCCATACTCCAAGACTCAAATGTAGAGGGCTTTATTCCATGAAAGAATGGTTCTTACAAAACTTCAAGTAACAGTTCTTAGGTTCACAAATCAGACCTGCACAGTCACAATCAAACTTCTGCATCATTGCATGGGAGGAACCATGCCGCCGCATAAAAAACATGTCAATGGTCACATCATAACGTATATTGGTCTGGTGGTGTGGTCCAAGTGTATGCTTGATGTGTGGTGCGTATGGTAGATGACATCAACAACAATAATGAGGAATAAACAATTCAACATTTGAATTGGACTTGACCTGTGTTTTTGTGCAACATTTAACCAATCTACATTTGTTTTTTAATTTTTTTTCTCCACTAACTTCTACACACAACAACTCATCTTGTTTCTTTCTGACACGGTCGTCACGACAACTACTTTAATACTAACCACCCACCCGATTTCAAGAGCTACATTTTGAATAATATATAAAAAACATTGCCATCTTAATGACGTGACTGAAAAAAGCATTGCAAAAACACATGGAACCATTACATAATACTCCCGTTGAACATGTAAAAAGTGTGTGTTGTTGATTGGCCACATTTGGATAAGATGGGATATGTAGCCCATGAGCGTGTGTGTGTGTGTATTAGTGTTTAGTGTGTAAAAGATAAGCAAAAGTGTAATTCTACCTTGCAAAAATCACAAAATCACAATACTTGAAACACTCACAGGGGATTCACAGTGAAGAAAAGGAGAGAGCTGGGTGTAGTGTGACTCGATTGTTGATAGATTTGGTGAGAAATAAGTTTGGGCAGGGGGGGGATTGAGATTTACTTGGCGTTGGTGGAGGTGCTGAGCATCTTGCGTATGGCCTGGGCGATGGCGTCACGGTCGATGCCATAGATTTTGAGGAGGTCTTGCGGTTTGCCGCTATGCGGTACGTGAGACACGGCCAGACGATGCAGATTGAAGCCAGTCTCGTTTACAACCGCCGAGCACACGGCCTCCCCCAGGCCACCTGTTAGACAAAAAGATACAATAAGATGGCACATGAAAGAAATGTCAGGTCAAGTCATGTTGTCACTCTAGAAAAGAGAGGAGGTAAAGTATAGCCCACGGGGGCTGATACGGCCAGCATTTGTGCTTGTTAAGAAGATGTCATGAAATAGATTTATTCATTTTATGACGTATTCATCTAATGTAAAAAAATATATTGATCTATTGTAACTAATAAATTTAAAAAAATGAGTGAAATAAAAACATTTAAATTTAACAGTTATTTTATTTTGTTATTTATTTTATTTTTTAAAATTTTATTATTATTATTATTATTTATTGTTTGTTTTATTTATTTATTCATTTTTAAAAAAAAAAATTTAACAGTTATTTTATTTATTTTTTATTTTATTCACTTGGTTCATGAGTTATAATTAATATTATAAAACTGACAAATGAGCATCGACTGTTTGATTATTTAAACAAATATTTTTGTTGTAGGAAGTAGGGATTTTCCTCCCTAAATGCGTTCAATTTAAAAAGAATAAATAACTCTTTGTATATTTTTTCTCTAAAAGAATAGTTTAGTAATGTATTGTAAATATAAAAATTTGTTTCGCATGATTTATGCACGTCAAATGAATAGAAGAGCTGTTATGTATTGTCCAGTCAAGTTACCCATCCCCACTGCCTCGGCGGACAGAGGGTATGTGCAATCTAGGTCACAAAGTACCCCAAGGACACGTACACGCTCAGCTAAGGCAATGTGACAGCGCACTCACTGCCGAGTTGACTTCCACGTTTGGCAAAAGCGCCATTATAACTCGCCTGAAACGAGGGCGCACTACCGCCGGCCAATAAGCAAACTCCACCGCATTGTGATCTTTTTCTCCAAGCCAATGGGATCATGCCACCGCCACACACATGCAAAGCAAAAGTGCCCCAGCTGCACAGAGGCAACCAGGCCAAGATTCCTTTTTGCTGAAAGCTTGGCTCCCTATCATGCAATATGCAAAAGCTAAGAAACATCACGTACCTTCATAGTAATGGTCCTCTACAGTCAGGATTCTTCCTCTGGTGGCACGCGTGTGGTCAATGATGGTCTTGGCGTCAAGTGGTTTGATTGTGAACGCGTCAATCACCCGCACGTATATCCTCTCTGCAACATCACAGTTGGAGAAGCAGGATTTTTTAAAATTGAGTTCCACATTCTTAAATATAAAAGGTTAGAGATGAGAATGAACCTTGTATTGACTGTAATACCTTTCTTGAGGTGTTCAGCTGCTGCCAGAGCCTCATGCAGAGTCACTCCAGCAGCCACCACAGTCACCTGATCCTCTTTGCTTTGGTAAACCACCTGGCAAAAAGATTATTTTCCAGTAAACCCATCAAACAGGCGCATCAGAGAAATTCCTACCTTAGCCTGTCCAACATGGAAATCTTCATTGCTGTTGTAAATGATGGCATTGTCTTGACGGCTAGTTCGGATATAGCAAACACCCTTTGGGAAGCAAAATAAGAAAGACAGGACAATAAATTATGATTATTATTTTCCTATGAAGCACACCCGTTTTACCTTTGTGGATGCGGCCAGTTCCACAGCCTTCTCTGTGGACACTCCATCACAAGGGTAAAAGATGGTTGTTCTCGGGAGGGCCCTGAACATGGCCATGTCCTCCAATCCCATCAAGGAGGGCCCCTCCTCTCCTGTATTAAACACATTTAGCTCTGTAATATTCGTTTGAATACAGAGGACGATCCTTACGCCTCATTATCTGGGCGGGTGAGAAGATGCATGCAGGAGGCATATCAAACATGACATGCATGAGGTGTACCTGCGCTAAAAGAGGAACGAATGGTTCCTTGCAGAAGGCTTCCAGGGCAGACGGGAAGGAAGGAAGGAAGAGGGGAGGAGTGAGGGCGAGTAGGGCATTGGTGAGGAAAAGATAGGATTAGACGAAGGAGACAACGACAGCACATAAAAATAGGAGCGGGGTGCTCGGTGCGAGGGAAATAAAAGGTTTGTGAGGGTTATTTTTTTTTTTTTAGTTCTTACTAACCAGTGGACAGGCCGCAGTGGGAGCCACATAGATTGACGTTGCTATCTAAAATGGCTGCCATGCGGAGCTGGTCGTAGGCACGTGTGAAAAAGGATGCCAGGGTGCTGGCAAACACAACGTTCCTCTCACGAGCGGTACATCCCATGGCAACATTGACCTGGAAACAAAAAAAAAATGTTTCTTAAAAAAAGATAGGATTTCAGATTTTTACATTAAGAGTTGAATTAATCACCAAACTATCATTATATGCATTTTACTGGATCTGCCCTTTCAACTTTCCATCAGCCAGATGGCTCCACCCTCTCTACTAATTAATATTTCACTTGCCGTGACTGTTTACCGTCACACAAACCCGTGACCTAGATTGGAGTCGTCCGTAGTTGGAGACACAACAGCAATGCCGTTTAAATAACTGTTCTTCCTAAATTAAAAATCTCATAATGATATTGATAAATATATCATGACACATGGAGAGGAAGAATCTGATCAGTGGTGTAGACGGTGACCATCATAATAAATAAAAAAGGGGTCACGTCTTTACCCATCCTTACATAATAGGCCGGCAACTCATATATAATTTAATATCACATATGACCAGCTGTCAAACGTATACTCAGAGACAAAAAGCTATTCATTCACAAAAGAGAAGTGAAAAAAAAATTATGAGGCAAAATGATTTTGCCAAGCCAGTCCAAAGTGGAGGTTCCTGAGATATCCTACCATATTCTGCTGGGCAATGTAGCATTCCACAAAGCGATTAGGATGCTCATTCTTGAAGATCTCCGAGTAAGTGAGGTTCTTTGTGTCTCCGTCAAGAGCCACGACACGGTCGTTGTAGCGAGCTAACTTAGTGATGGCCATCCCATAGGCCTTGCGTGTGGAAATCTGTGACAACAAAGCATGGCGCTATTATGGTTGCTAACTGGAGATGTTGCGTGAAATACTTAGCACAGGTGGACAACCTTTTCTCCAGGCTTGTAAGCGGGTGCGCTGGCCATACGGATGTTCCTCAGGCTCACAGGAGGGGAGTCTTCGATCGGAGCGGGAGGGTACAGGTGCTTGCTGGTGCTCATGATCCGACTTTGCAGATCTTTCATGACCATCTCGGCCATGTCTTTGGGCAGAGTTTTGGAGTGCCATCCCATCTTATCTTCTGCGGCTTCAAAGACATCATTACGTTAGATGTTACCGAACATTTTTCTTTATATTTTTCAGTGAGTGATCATTACCTGGAATGCCTTTGCCCTTGATGGTTTTGGCAATGATAGCTGTGGGTTGATGGCGTGGCTGGCTCAGAGCCTTACACAGCTCCTCCACACTGTGTCCATCCACAATGATGGCATGCCAGCTGAAGATAGACACAAAAGAACTACAATGAGTCTCAGTAGAACGCAGATATTTTCTAAAGCCGAAAATATTTCACGTATGCTTTACAGCGCATCAAACGCATGGATGAGCAGGTTTGTGTTACCCGAACGCTTCGCAGCGTCTCTGGTATTTCTCTGCATGATGCTGCAGAGGCGCAGAGTCACTTTGGCTCAGACGGTTGATGTCCATGATGGCCACTAGGTTGTCGAGCTGGTAGTAGGAAGCGAACGACATGGCTTCCCATACGGAGCCTTCTGACATTTCACCATCCCCCAACAGGCAGTAAACACGGTAGCTGCAGCAGAAATGAGTTGCGCCATTAGCGTGCATGCGCTTGTGTGCGCCAAGCATGAAAATGCTATCTGACACTTTTCCAGTTAGATTGATTCCTGATTTGACAGCTCACTTGCTAAGCATGGAATGAAAGAAGCTTCCTGAGGCTTTCTCTAGGTGTGGCTGTTGAATTTCACACCTGCACCGCCAACTTGCCTTCCATTTTTCTCAAATATTACCAGCTCGCACGCAGTTACAAAAGAAAAATGATTTATGACTTGGAATTGGTTTGCGACAATAAATTAGAACAATCAACTTAAAAAAATAAAATAAAAAAAATCCACGGTTGAAAGCACAATATTATGATCGTTTTAAAGAGGATATCTGCAAGGAAAAGACGTGAAATACGACTGCTGGGTTTGTGATTATTAGAGCAGAAAAATCAGGACAACAGAGCGTGGAGCAACCCAACACACATCCATTGAATGGGCAATCCTAAAATTGCTCCAAAGAAGCTACAATACAGATCTCATTAAAGCGTTGAACTGGTGTGTACACTTTGGAACTAATCTGAATCTGTAGATTTGGACCTTTTGTGACTAGAGCTGTTTACGCTTGTGAGGGTTTACCTGGCTTTGTCAAAGTATTTCCCAGTGTACGCCATTCCGCAGGCCACACCGAGTCCCTGTCCCAAATAGCCGGTGGTTACATCCACAAATTGCTGCTTCTGAAATGGAAAAAAAAAATCACATTAATAAACAGCTGAAATGATGTGGTTGCATAAGTATGCACACCCTTGAAAATATTTATCTTGATCTATTTTTTTTATATCACAAAAAGAAAACATTTGTACAGGGGTGTGTAGACTTTATATAGACTACATATTGGACCAGTTGGCATCTGGTGTCTCCTTACTGGGATGAGGTGGCCCTCCAGTGAAGAGTCAACCTGGCACATACTCAGCAACTCACTCTCCTTTAGGAAGCCTGTTTCAACCCACATGGAGTACAAGGCTGGTGCAGATTGAGCCTAGCATAGTGGAAATTTAGGAAATCAGTACTGCATCTTATTTGTAAATATATGTATATTTGATCCTTAGGAGCTATGGGACTGCACCTTGGACATGAGGAAGCGATCGCTGTGGAAGTTTCGTGGGTCGTCGGGGCGGTACTTCATGGTGTGGAAGTAGAGCACAGACATGATTTCGGCCACATTGCAGCATGATGTAGGATGTCTGGGGGAGGGGGGGTAGATGAGGGGAGAGGGTGATTTTATCCAGCTGTCACATTTGCACAAGCACGCGATGGACTTGCCACAAATCTCTCCATGAAAAGAAGGAAATGAGATTTTGCCGGGTGTACTATATCGTATGTCTGGCATTGTATTGTCATGCATAAAGTAAGTATGTGTAAAAAAAAAAAAAAAAAATCCCCTTTTGAGTATTTCATTGCTAGCGTAACAACATGATAGCAGAAATGTAGAAACTGAAGATAGAAGGAAGGCAAAATATGGTCAAGTAAAAAAGCTTTCTATTTCTTTGTTAGGGGTTAGCCGTTGTCTTTTGCAATCAAAAGTAAAATAATAATTTTTGATCATTAAAAATAATTAATCTAAACGTGGAACCAAATGTATAATAAATATTTTGTTGGTATGATTTTTTTAAATCATGTAAAATATGCAATAAAGCAGGATTAGGCTATTGCCGAAGCCATGATGTGTAATTTTTGTTTTTTAATTTGATGATAGCATAGACGAGAACATTTGGGGTTGAAAAATATCAAGAGGAGCAGAACAAAAGCCTTTATAAGGCCCTCGCTTCAAATTTCCTTTGGTGCGCCCAGAATACGTATACACACATGAGAATGACTTTTCTGTGGAGGAATATCAAGTTTGCGTTTTTTTTTTACATTGGAGCACCTGTCTTGATACATCCCTACGTGACAGTCCACTCACCCTGTGCCTGCCGCGGTAGTCGCCTTGATGGAGTTGATCCTTAGGCGATTGGCGATGTTCCTCAACGCCTGCACTGTCTGTTGGTCAGGTTTGTGGTAATCCTCCATGAAGGCAAAATGTTGAGCTCCAAAAAAAATCCTTCGTTTGTAAACGTGTGAGGACGGGCGAGGGTGACCGAACCTGAGTGCACAAGAGATGGCGTTGGGGGATAGATAGACAGAAAGACAATGAAGGAGAGTCCGGATTGATCCTATCGAGTATGCAGACGCATAGATGTGCAAGAACACACTAAATACACACGAGCAAAAATCACACACACATGCACGCACGCACAGAGGAGTGGCAACAGAGTGACGTACACTGCTAAAATTGCATTGCAGGCTTTTCATTGGATGGGCAGGGAAAGGGTGACAGAGGTGTGTCACTGCAGTGCGTGTGTATGTGCATATAAGCAGGGAGGAGGAGGGGCTGAACATTTAGATCCTAATTCACTTTGGCTTTTCTGTCAAATCGCATAATTCAAATGTGGTGGCTTATCGTCTTTTGTTATTTAATCCCAGCCAAATGCTGCTTTTATTCTAGTTATAATATCCTCAATAGTTACACGTTTTACAATAATTGAAACTCAAGAAGAAGGTTGAAAGTGATTACGGTGGACACATTTGTAGTAGTAGTAGTGGGCTCCTCAAAAAGGGGAAGATTCCTGATTTAAAGTTCTGAAGACCGTTGTCACTCGGTTCCATTCTCTTTCTCACCCTTATGTTCTCCTCCGCCCAACATGATGATGCCCAATGATGCTGAACTGATGAGAAGTGATGAGAACATGGTGTTCTTTCCTCACATGTTCCTTTGCAGCCACTCATTCAGGACCATGAGTAGACACCTGAAGCGTAAAAATAGGAAACATTTTCATTTGAACTCGCTATATGCAAAACGCGATAAAACAACTTTACAAGAACGACAACGGCTTTGTCTTTTGTCGCGTGAGAGACAAATACAAATGCTTAAGCCACATTCTAATCCCTAGGCATGTGCGCAAGAGCACTGATGCATGGTCGCCATGCAATCTTTGCATGTAACGCGCGTCCACACCAGATTAACTGTGCTGGCCTGCCATCAAGAGGATAAACCTTGATCGTGCACAGGACCCCTGTTTTTTCAGCTGCTGTACAAGCAAGAAGGAATGGACTAAATAATTACATATAAATAATAACTTGTGTGAGTGCCCCCTGCAGCCCCCCACTCCCCCTCTAGCTCCGCTAGTGCAGGGTGGCAAAGGAAATATTTTAATCTCCCTTTACTTTCACTTTGTCACAATAAATATTATGTACTAGCATGTCGCTTATGTGGTAGAAATTATAATGATAAACCTGTGCTGCCTACAATTGTTGTTATTATCCATTGCAGGCATTATTTCTGGCGATCATAATAACTTTGTGTCCAATTAAACAAGCCTAGATTTTGCATTGTCAGTGTGTGGGTAAAATGAAAAATATTATACTTATTTCAGTACAGGATCCACATTTTTGGAGACGTTTATAAAATGGACTGTATGTGTTCTACAATTTCAACACCAAGTGGCACTGTTCCCTAATGATTTTTTTTTTTTTTTGCACAAGGGCTATCATTGCGCATCGCGGTCGTTGACAATTGAGAAATATTTCAATGTCAAACGTTTTCATCCGATGTATTCATTATTATACAATGATATGTGCGCATTATTTTTAATGTTATTGCTATATGTTAAAAATACATATTTTAGACAGTGGGTTTATTGGATAGCAGTTTGACAAATTGAATGTGATTATTTGAAGGTATGTGCGACGTGTTTTAAATCGAACCCTCTCCTGTCCTTGGCTCATTCTCCTCAGCCGTATTATCATTGTTGCGGGTGGCTGAAGCATCGAGAGAGGTCGCATCACGAAGCAGCCACCTCCGAGCTCGATGCCGGGGCTATGTCATCTCTCCAGCCCGCTCGCCCACCGACCGTGTCCTTTCTTCTCCCAGTTTCCAGCAACTCCTCTGGGCTCCTGGCTGCTGTCATAAAAGCTTTGGCTCACAGTGGCCCACAGGTGCCAGCCAATAGGAGGCAATGAAGGTGAAGCCACGTGATAGATAGTAACCAATCGTAGAGCCCTGCAGCTGCACACTTCCTGGAGGGCACGTACATCCAGAGAGCATGAGCGTTTCTATTTTTAAATCTCTGGCAGAAAAAGAGGAGCAGAGCAGCCACTTTTGAAACAATGGCTTAATATAGCTCTGATAAACTACCAAGATTAAAAAGAAACTCTTACAGGTGCCTGTGTCCACATACAACTCGTGCATATCATGCAGAGGGGGCATGCAAAGCCCTTTGATGGGAAGGTGCTCAAGGTCAGGGGGTACATAGAACGTGTGCGCAAGATGCTAAATTGTGGCCAGCCAAAAGAAGGAAATCAAGAGACTATTGGGGTTAAATAACTACAATTTAATCCAACAACTATTAGAATTTTGTTTGTAAATGTAGGTCAGTGCTATTAAAATGTTTAGGCCTCAGAGAAGGCCTCGCGAGCCCTAACTGATAAAATCACACACACGTGGATGTTTTTTTTTTTTTTTTTTTAATGCCAGTTACTCCTTCAGGCCCGAGCCTGCGACACGTGCTCTTATCACTCCATTTCCCTTTAATCGTGGTGTAGTCACCGCGATGACATAGCGCTTGCCCTTCAATCGGAGAGATGTCTGTCACTTTGAGGTCCTCCTGATGGTGCAACGGGGGACAGGATGGAATAATCATCTGAGCTCTCTATGATTTAGCCATTCACTGATAGATTGGATAATTGCAGTCTTTGTTAAGATGAGGGCAAACATGAGAAGGAAGGTGTGAAGAGGTCAGTGGGGGGTAATTATTTAAAGTTAATGTGTTTCAAGACAAAGAAATACAAATGGAGAGAAAGTTTGAGGGAGAGGAACGTATGTGCACAGTGATGATGGCCGAGCGTGTGCTCTTCTGAGCTCAGCAGGGAAGTTGACGTTGCGCTGGGAGAACAGCTGCGCTGCGGGGCTTTTGGGATCCATCACTAGTGCTCTCCTTCAAGCTGCTCCACCAACACACTCCCTCGAATTCCACACATGCACGTGCACATGCAATAATCACCGATTGTCGCTTCAGTGCGCAGGAATGTGCTGCAATATAGCCAGGTTTTATATACATGGCAGTCCCACCGGGTTTTGTGATTTCTAAAGGAGCATTATTTGCAGTATGGTGCGCAGGGTTTTGAGACATTTTGGGAACAATATCAAAAAGTGTGTGGAGCCTCATATGGATTTAATATTGTCGAAAGATCAAGTGCATTTGGGGAGCGATGGAGCATCGTAGAGAACATCTGTTCAGTGTAAACTCAACAAATCAGACTACAAATCCTTTTATATGATCACCAAACACACCCAGAAAAATAGTGCAGTGACTCCCAAATACCTAAATAGCCAAGAAATGACGATGTAGAGTGAGAGGTGGAAAACAATTCAATGTTATTCCATTAGATGGCAGCACTAATGTGACCCACCAGTTGCCAGCCTCAACAGAATAAGTCATGCATGTCAACTTTGTGCTCAACTAAACAAGCCCACATTTCACAAGTCATCAATATTATTTTGTAATACATGCTATACTTTTGAGATGTTTACTTGGTAGAGTGCTGTGAGGCTTTTACTGTGATAAAAATGAATATGCACCTTAGGCTCAATAAAGGTTGGTAATGTCTAGTATGTTTTAAGTACCACTTCCATATTCATTTGCATGTAGTGTATGTAAATATATTTTGCTAGAGAGGCATATGAAATGAGGTGTATAGGGCACCGTTGCTGCACTGAGCCAAATGGCATCCTCAGTCCCTGGGGCCCACTGCACCCTCTGTCTGTGTTTTTACTCCCTTTTAAGTGGAAATAACTGCATTGCGCTATAATCCTCAGGACTACAGATGGACTTTGCAGAGGAAGGGAGGTGCAGAGTTGAACGCCTTCTCAGATAGTTTTAAGATTTTGCTCAATTTTCATCATTCTTACTGGTGTTGACATCATCAACAAAGAGGGAAATAAGGCTACAAGCAAAAATATGTTTTTAGTGTGTAATTCAAGGGAGCGACATAATAATGTAGAGTAATCATGAATTTCACATGAGCTTGTTTCTAAAAAGAGCGCAAATACGATCAACACACAACCACATTGCACACACGGTTAAATAATTCAGGAAGGTTTGAGAAGAAGAAACCGTTACCCTGAACAGACAGGTAAGCTGATAGCTCGGTATTGTCTAGCGACTGTCGAGTAGTGGTTATTCTCTTCTCTCTTAGAGTCCCTCGCCAGCCTTGAAAGGAAGAGGATCTGCATTTTGTGCTTTGTGTTGTCAGTCTGGACAAAGAGTTGAACTGTCTTCAACCATTTCACTTTGCCAGGTAGGTTCATCGTTAAAATATGTGCTCACCCTGCTTCTAATACATTTTACTGCATAGCCTGTCAGTTGTGACAATCTCTTTATTTTGATATGACAATTGATCACCATTTTTGCCATTTTGTGTTTCACAGTTTTATTAGGTCTTTTGTTTTTTTTCCCCGTGCTGATCACTGTGTACAATTTCTATCAGGTTTCCATTGCACGTATCCTCGTTAAGAAGGACAAACTCAATTAATCATCTTACAATATACATTAATAATCAAGAAAGCTTGGCAAGCAAAATATCCCAAGATGCATGTCGCGCTGCTATCATGGAAAAACTTAAAAGTTGGGAAGGATTAACAACACCAATTCCTGTTTACTATTTTCTTGAGAAGAACGCTCTCGCGTACGTTATAAGCAAAAATGAACTTGGCCGGTTCACGAGACCATACTCTGCATTTTTCATATAAAGAGGCATTTGGCAATGCTGCAGACTTGTAGTATGTATTCATTAAACTTCACATCACGGCAAACTAAATAAGAGTGGTGTCATCTAGTGGTTGATAGTGGAATTACACTTCAATATAACAAGCGTCTGAAATTGTAATTTAAAAAAATCTAATGTTTAACCTGTGAAACTAGTTAATAGTTCTCCTGGCATGCAGAGACCAGGAATTTAATGTATTGAGTCAGTGACAGGGTTTCTGGTTGTTTTAACTGTTGTGGGACGAAAAGGGGGAGGAGGAAGTGATTGCACCGAGCGCCTGTGACGAGCACAAGCAGCCAGTGGACGTGGATGCTCTGTTTGGTTGGCCGCATTTCTCCACTAGCACCATGGGAGAGCTTCATTAGTGCTCAGCCACATCGTACCTCTCGTGTGTCCTGCTTCTTACCATTGGAGCCGATGAATTTCAAAGCGTCGTTTGAGAGGACACAAGCAGCACGCCCAAGCGTCGGAGCAACGATGCCGAGCGGCTAAAGTCTCCTCATTTAACAACAACAATAACAACAACAAAAAGGTCCGGTGAGCTCTCGTCTTGTCACAATGTAGCGGCTTTAGTATAGCATCGCTTTTCTGCTTTCATATGCATGCAGGGGCCGGTGACGTGTGTGTGCGCGCTTGCTGGCTGTCTCTCTCTTTTCTTTCTTTTTTTTTAAACCACAGTAAAGAGATCTTATTGATAGCCAATTTCCTCTCGACGAGTGTTTGTGGATGAGCTTCACCATCATGTCATCAACAATAAATCCATTTTAGTTGTCATGCAGGCGCGATACCTTTATCTTCACGCACGCTCAGGTTGTCTGTGGTCATGTGGAGTCCACATTATCATCTCAAGCGCGCGTGTGTTTGTGCGAGACATTAATAGAGGTTACTACCGTGTGTGTGTGTGTTGCAAGATTTGTCCTACCTTGTTATGCTCAAAGATCCGAACGTGCACAACTGACGCTGTCGATGCAGTGTACAGACAGTCATGTTTTATGTGAGAGCCTCTTTTTGTATGTTTGTTGCATGAACAAATGCAACACAAAGGGTGATGCTGTGATGCTCGCTGTTAGTTGTGTAATTTGACATGGCAATGTGCATCACATGTGATTGCTCAACTGGTTTATGTAGATTGAGTATGGAGTAAGGAGAGCATTGCTGCAATGTGACCTTTTTCTTTTCCTTGCTCTGTCCGCTCTGGGGCCTGCTTACGGTTCAAGGACTTGTGAGGAGACCAACTGGTTTATTTTCCTATTTGGACTGGGCTACAATGTCATTTTTTATTTATATAAAGAGATGTTGTGCGTCTTTCCGCCATCTGTTTCTTAATGTGAATTAATTCAGTGGTTCTCAAACTGAACCTGAATAGGTCAATGAGTCTAAGATTTCATTTATTTTTCTTAAGTCCATTTAGTAATACTTTCTTTCATCTCATTATAGGGTTGAATGAATCACTGTATCAAATAATAGTGATTTAATCTAATTATGGCTGTGCTCTCGATGGAGCAGATAAAAATAGCAGAAATGGTCTCTCCATGCATTTTCTGTACTATCGGTCCTCATTTGGGTCAGATGGGTACACCATGGACTGACAATATTGCATCTTCAGTAAAGTGGAGCTGTCGAAGGAAGCCTGGGCAACCTGAAAGAGAAGTTTTAAAACATTTTTCTCCCCAGATAGAGTCTGTATGACAACAGAGTACATCTAAGCCTCAATCGGTTAATCAAATGTGTTATTATTATACCCCCTTTTGTTTTTCAGAGGCAAACTATGCCAGCAGCACCAGAGTCACTCCCCCTGGTGACTTGCCAGCTGATTCTGCCCCCAACTAGCGTCGCCGTCCACACTGGCAGATCCATGCCACTGGATGCCCCTCACAGAGGCACACCCGCACCATGAGCGCCAACGGGCCTACCCCGGACCCAGCCCCAACAGCCCCAGAAGCCCCTCCGACCTCCACACCTGCCCCGGCCCTGGCTCCGACACCCGCTCCGACCCCAGTCCCTGCTGCCCCCGCGGCGCCGGCCGCTCCGCCCGCCCCACCTGCCCCGCCCGCCCCGTCAACCTCGACCATCCCGGTGGGTGCGTTGGCACAGAAGAAGCGGCAGCAGTATGCCAAAAGCAAGAAACAGGGCAGCAACGCCAACAGCAGGCCACCGAGGGCCCTGTTCTGCCTCAACCTCAACAATCCCATACGCAGGGCCTGCATCAGCCTGGTGGAGTGGAAGTATCCTTTACGAGCTGACCAAACATTGCACCGGGCGCATATTGAACATTCAAAATTGATGTTAATTAGGATTGTTATGAGGCTCTGCAGAAATTACTCGTTTGAATCTGTGGGTTAGGGAACTCTGACTTCAAAATACATGTGATAGTTATATCTGAACATTGCTAATCTAATAGCATTGTTGGCTAAATCAGATTTTTTAAATGTTTTTCCAAAATAAGAAAAATCTAAAAAAAAAAAACAAAGTTTAGTTTCCTCCATTCAATCTTTGCTGATTAACTTGACCTGGATAACTGAGAATTTAGACAAATATAAAGTAACCAAAACAGTTTTTAGATCACATTGGTATTTTCACTATGACATTAATTTAAAAATAACTCAGGCAGTTATGCTTTTTGGCTAATGATGTTTTTTGTTTCTTGCAAGATTATCCCATACACATTTCCTTAACGTCCTTTTCCAGGCCATTTGATATCTTTATACTAATTGCTATATTTGCCAACTGCATGGCCTTAGCTGTCTATGTCCCTTTTCCCGAGGATGATTCCAACTCCACAAACCACGACCTGGTGAGTAGTCCGTATTCATTACGGTATTTCAATCACCTGTATATACGTTCAGAACACGAACTAAGGATGTTGTGGAAAATTCTTCATTCAGGAGAATGTTTCTCCTCTAATTGCTCTTGTCATTTGCTGTGTTATCGTATACGTTGTGATGCAAGAGTTTCGAGTGCTGAAGCGTGAGAAAGAGGACAGTCACCCAGCTTGGTTTAGCTTGCAGCGGCTTACTCAGCTTCACTGATGGCACTTTGTCACACTACGCTCACCTTTGGAGAAGTGCGGGCAGGCTCTTCACACACACAAAAACACACACACACACACACACGTGTTTGTCTCACACGAGGTGGTCAACCTCCCTGCCGTGTGACTCACACTTTGGCAGCATGCTGATGCCACTTCTAATAGTATATCAACCTTGAAACAGCACACACAGGGTAGAAATTATGGCTTATATTTCCATCATCAAGCAATTTCATTTTTCTTGGGTGACGCTTCCGTTGTTGCGCGGTAAACCGAGCCGCCGAGCATGAGCGCGTCCTCCAAAAGGCAAAGCGACACTCAACGCGTTCCTTACAATTTAGTTGTAGTGTTCAGTGATGCGTAAGAAGCTTATACGGTCTGTCTGCAGACGTTTGGAATGTTCTTGAAAGGTTTAAGTGAAAGCGGGAGCGAAATGAAGGTTACCTGCCAGCTGTTAAGACCTAAAGGAGGGTCCCTGTGTCTTTTATGTAGCCCAACCCGCTGTGAAAAGATTGACTATAGCTTTGGCGTACTTAGGAGAAGCGAGGTGTGTTGCTTTTCCTGCTTTTGACCTCCCACTGGTTGACCTCAGGGTGTTTGTTTACATGGTGGTGGAAAGTGGGCCATCAAGGAGATTAGCTTATGCATACAGCGCGATGTACAGTATGAAGTCAGGTCGTACGTTTGCGGGAGATGGC
The DNA here is from genome assembly GCF_059516105.1 of Syngnathus floridae. Lineage (NCBI taxonomy): Eukaryota > Metazoa > Chordata > Actinopteri > Syngnathiformes > Syngnathidae > Syngnathus > Syngnathus floridae. Next base: position 7,796,403 of record NC_142423.1, on the reverse strand, counting down.
CTCATTGTAGGTGACAGCGGAACAAAGCGTTGACTCTTTTCTGAAAAATGTACAAAAAAAATTATTGACACATTTGAAAAAATATACACATTATTATGAAATAATAAACAATTATGATAATAATTATGAAAGGAAAAACACGGACGCTTTAGCCTGAGGGGATAAATTGTGTTTTGTTTTATTAATATATCAATAACAATATATCAGTAATATTAATATGAATTTATAATATAATATATAATAATGTAAAAATAATAATAATATAAAATTGGTTGACTATGGGGAAATTAAATTCAATACATTTTTTACCATCAAATTTTGTTTTCTATAATGGGAGAGAGTCTAAATTAATTAATTTAATTAATTAATCCTGCCCGGAATACTTTCTGCATTGATATCCTTCAACTTCCCGTCGTTGATGTCACTTTGCCGCCTTCAACCAATATTTCCATAATGTTTCATAATATTATTAAATATCACATGCCAATGATCAAAGTGAATGAACAGCTTAGGCGATTGTCAGTCCACATGTCGGGCATGTAAAATATTCCCCATCTTGTGAACATCTTATTAGCTGATAGGCCTGAATGTCATCTGCCAGCAATGTCATACTGATAAATATTGCACCCTGAGACAAACGCACCATGTGTCAAAACCAGATAAGATACTTTGAGCAAACAAAATAAGCAATCGTATTAAAACATTTTTTTTCCAATCAATTTTTACCCCATTACAAATTATGTTAATATGTCAATATGCTTTTTGTGCATATGTGTTGACTTTCACGTGTTCAAATAATTCCCAAGGTCTCCAAGTATTTCCATGTGACTATTTTGAGTGGCGTCAAACTTAATGGCGAAAACTGAAAGTAAGTCAGTCATAAAGTGTGATTATTTGTTTCACATTAATAATCATTTCATTGTTTCCTCTGCACGAGTAGCGGCAGACTCATTGTAAGTTTTGCACTCCTTTGCAAATCCTTGCCGCTTGCAATTTGGCTTTGCTTCCCTTGCTGTTGTTGTTATATTGCATCTTTTTAAACACACTGTAAGTGGTGACTTGCCCATTTCAGCAGTATTAACAGTGCTTGCTTGCACAGGACTTTATTTTAATTCTGCAGTGTCAACACCGATGTGCATAATAAACGAGGGGATAATGCAGCAGAGGTTGAAAAGTGAGCACAGGTGCAGCGGCGGCGGTGGAGACTCGGTTAGATGTTCTGCTCTGTAGCCTTGCAGGTGGACCGAGCCATTCTATGAAACCTGCAGGGAGCAGGTGGGAGGTTTGATGAGCAAGGCAAGGATCACATTACATGACAGGCTGAGACAAAAGGTGGCGTGCTGTCACTATTCACTATGATAGACTTGCGGGTGTGTCAATTATAATTAGCCATATTGTCCATTTTCAGATGCTTGTTTGTTCTTTACATGATTTTAGCAGTAACAATCATGTGAATAAAATTGATATATATGGAAATATGAAGACATACCAGTGGAGCTCACTTTTGAATTTTTTCAGCTGCTGCTAATTCTGTCAGTCTTGTTAGCCCGACCTGGTTAAATGTAGCGGCTCTATATAAATAGACAGTAGCTTCCTCCTCTGGCAGAACGCAGGGCAAATGATGGAGGTCCCGCGACCACCAGTGCACTGCACACGTGAGTAACAAGCCCTAAGGATTGACGGACAAATACACATGTAGTATGAAGACGACAGGCGATGTTTTTCATTCCTGTTTTTGCTGCTCCTAAAATTTCACACACAATTCCTCTTTCACGTCCACTTCATACCTTCTCAAGAGGGCAGAGAAATAGTCTTCGACCCTTCACGCCTTTAGTGTAAGGTCATATCTATCTGAGAGTCTACGCCGCGGGCAGTTCTTGATAAAGGTAGCCGAGCTAAACAATGACCTTTTCGTGGCGAATATGATTCATGCGTCTCATCCTTTTGTGAGGCAGCGGCATGCAGCCAGCTCATTGCATCTGGTTTCATGTCGTCTTTGCCCGTATCACTGTTATTGCATAACTGGCGAGCTGCAGAGCTATTTATTTTACTGGGGACAAAAAGGACGAAAGCACGGAGAGACGGAGATGTGCTCATTCGGCATTCTGTCGATGACAGCTGTACAGCACGCTCCGTTGTTTCCATTTTAGTTAATATTCTAGTCTCCCCTGGTCATAAATGCATTTTTATGCAATCAATGTTTAGGTTAATGGCTCATCCTTCAAGCTGAGTGATAACAAATTAGTCCTGTGGCCAGAGATCATTAGGACATAAATAAAAGTGTCACTATTTATGTCATAATGAAATGTGAATTACATCGAGGATGGCAACCGGGCCAGCTTGCGAAAACCACGTACAGTTAACGCCCATTAAAATGCACTGGGGGGGGGTAAATAAAGCGATAAAACCCTAAAAGTTCCCCGAAAAACCGTGATAGACATTTAATTTGCAGTTTCTATAAAAAAATGGGGGCGATGAGGGACTATAAAACTAAGCCTCGGTGTGCCTCAATATGACAACCAAACACCAAGAGGCATCCTCCACATTACTGAAGCTCTTGTCACAAATGATCAGTCGCAATACAATAAAGTTCTCACGAGTGATTCCAAGCACTCAGGTGGCTGGAAAAATAAAGTCGCTTGTGGAATCTGCAATTCCAGCAGTTTCCTAGTAAATGTTATTGATAATAACCTGCAGTGTAGCATTGTTCAGTGAGGCTTGTTTATGCTCATGTACAAAATTAGTAAAGAAACAAATCAGTCAGACAAAGCTTTACATATATATTTTATTATTTAAAATTATGCATTTTCTTTGTGATTGTATTTTATCTTCAAAACATTCCACATAGGTCTTGTTGGAACAGCCGATGACGTGTTTCCACATGAAAGGTGTAGTGTTGGAGCGACGTCGTGTTACACAAACATGTGTGTGTGTATTTGTGTGTGTTGACAGATGGAGGGCTTGTCCGCTTAATGGTTGGTGCGAGCAGCAACGTCTGCAGACTCCCCATAGAGATGATGCTTCAACTCTATGTTTAGTCACTTAACGTAGCTGCTCATTTATGGCTCTCACTAGCAATGTCCCCGCTAGTTATCTTGAATTTCCGCGAGGGAGGGGGGGGGGGGGAGCGAGTGCTCCACAGCTTTTGTGCGGATGCTGAGTGTCAGTGCAACCGCGCTAACGTGCGCACAGACTACGTCAAAGCGGCCCTCTTAAAAGGCACTGGCAGACTTTTTTAAGAATTCTCTCATTTTAGCTTAGCAGACAGAGCAGAAAGAATATGTCAGCGTGTTTAATTATTTAACACACATCTAAAGTGGCATGGCTGTCTTGCATTTGGAATATTTTAAGGATCAACTCCCGGTAACCTCTGTAATACTTTACAGAGAATAATTATTCCCAAGGAAGTGTTTGAAATAATCCATTCCTGGCTTGCTGTCATAAAATGTTTATTAAATGCACAGCAAATGCTTTAGTAGCATTCTTAATGGTGATATTAAACAATGAATGATTAATGAGTTTTGTCTAGTCTACTATAATGTGATTAAAGCCGTGGAGTAGTCGATTAATCGATGATACTGATATAATATCGTGTTGGATCTCAAGCATGTCTATATACCAAATGTTGTGTTGACTCACTCGTCAGTTACAACTCGACAAATTCAAACCAATGTTTGGATGTGCAGTGTGGGCATGGTCACCCACTGAAAATAACATAACATGAGAGCGAAACACACATCCTGGCGAGTATCAGTGAGCGAGTGCACAAATTTGCTATTTTCGTATCTTTTGCTATGAGGACCTTGTTTAGGTTAGAACATGTCACTGAAGCATAATAAAATATGTTTGTGTTTATCCTTTCGCTGTATTTGGAAAAAGGTTCACTAGATAGTGTGGGTATACTGGAGTTGACCTGCTCTTCAAACCATCTTTGGCAGACTCCTGCCCACCCCCACAGCTCTCACTTCAGTTCACACACACACACACACGCACACGCACGCACACACACACACACACACACACACACACACACACACGTTTATACTGTATACTCCCAAGCATATGGGTCCCACTGTACACAATGATAAACACATATGTGAAAATGAAAACATGTTTTTGGCTCGATCGGCTTTATTTTTCCTACACTCGGTAATTACTTTAATTTCATTTTAGGGAAAATATTTTTGACATATCAATTGACTTTTTAAAAAGTGTCGATCACCGTTTTTTCCGGGCCCTGCGGACACGAACGTGCCCATGCTTAATAGCTTTGCATTAGTGCTGTCCGCCTGGCTCAGTCACATGTGTAGTTATGTAGCAGAATGCATGGTTCAGCCAATTAGCATCCTTTGTCATATGGTCGGCTGCGCTGTGTGAAGCGAGCGAGTTGTGCCCGTGGGCACGACGGCATACCGTACCTATGCAGCAGGAATGTATGTAGAGCAACATACCACAGTCTAATGCACTGGTCAAAACAGTAGACACATTTCACGTGACATTTTACCTAAAGCATACGTGGAAGCTCACAAATACCTGATCATGTAAAAACAAAAAATCCAAACATATCAGTGTGTCTCTTTCTAGAGTGCAAATAAACTAAGATGACTCAGAGATATTTATGGTCATCCCCAAAGGCCTCTTTCCTCTCTCTCTCTCTCGCTCTCTCTCTCTCTCTCTCTCTCTCTTTTCCTGTTTTTTTCCGTGCTGTCTCTCTCCCAATCTTTGCAGATCCTGGTGCCAATGAACACATTTACTGCTCATTATCTGAGGAGGGATGGCTATCACATGACATTATACTGAACACATTTCTATTTACATACACTAGCTACCTGAATTATATAATTAAGATTTACACTGGGCTCTCTATTTTGTTCATTAAAACGTCACATTGACTCGACAGATTAAATGAAAAAATCAAGTAAACACTCTTTTAAATATTGCTATCTTAACTACAAAGTGTTTCTCTTTGGTTCTCAATGTGATTCTGATGACATTTTTTAGTATGATACATAGGACTGCAACTTTCAATAATAATCAATTCATTTGGATTATTTTGTCTTAATTGGCAAAAATTTTGACTCTTGTTTTTCAAGCGTAAAAGATGTCTGCAAATGTCTTATTTTAAAAAGAAAAAAGAAAAAAAAAGTGCTGCATCGTCACTGCTGGATTTGTGGCTCTGTGATGAACACAAGAGCCTCAAGCTTTTCTTAACCTTTTACTTGAACATCAAAGCGGCCCGTGTCGCTTATTCTGGCCTAAGTGCTCCTTATAATCTGCAGTAAACTGTTGGGAAAACGAGCCCCGCAGCACTCTCCGCTCTCGCATTTTGTGGCGTCCACTGAAGACACACAACAGCACATTCAAGAGGCCCTCAGGTGGAAAAGAGTGTTATGTCTTCGACATATGTTTTGTGCGTGTGGTTTGTTAGCATTTTGTCTTGGCTTCCCTTTGTGAGATATTAAAATCTTAATATGTTGCCGCAGCATCCACACTGCCTCTGGCCATGAAAGGGACATTTCACGTCACTTAGCATCAGAATAGGGTTGAAGTGTATTGCGTGACAGATATTAATAATACCAGCCCGGGTGCAGTTTCATGCATAAAGCATGGCGGTTGTAGCTCTCTGGTTTCATGCCAAACAGCTGAGTCACCTGTGGCGTGTGCGCATCAATCATGTCACTTTTTTTAGACTGTTTTTGTTGGAAAGTAATCAATTTTAATCAATTGTCAGAAACACTTAAAGAAAAACAAGAAAGAAAATGTAAGTTAATAGTGAGGTGCATTTTTATGATGAGAGTGCGAGGACAAAGCAGAAAAAAAATCTCCAGAAAATTAGTTGAATGAATGTAGATCATAAAAGCAGTTACATCCAATGTTGAGACAACGAACGTAAAAATAATCACTACGTGCATGTATGCACTGCTATTAGTCAGTCACCTATGGATGCTGCAGAGTATAATTAATTTGGTCAAATCACGTGAAGCAATGCATGGAGTGAGTAATAATAATTATATGGTCATCTGAGATGGAGACGTAGAAGAGCAAACTGGATGATGATAAGGAGCTGTGGGGGTTGTACCATATTGCTCTACTACGGTCTATATTTCATTTATATACTGTATGTTGCTATGATTGTTTGACTTTTTGTATGATAGCTTGTATGTAGGCTACACTTCCGTCACCCATATCATTCACAGCGCCTGGCCCCGCCTTTTAAAGGGGAAGTCGCCCCGAGAATTTTCTTTACAATAATATATTAGATGTGCCCCCATGAGTCTATACACGGCATTCTGATTAATATTGCATTTGTGGAATATTATTCATCTCAGCGCGGCCATTTTGCCACTTGCTGTTGACTGAAAATGACATCACAGTTGCCAGGTCACAGGTCACAACCAATCACAGCTTAGATTTAGAAAACTTTGACTGCTTTATATTTATGGCCGAGAAGTGTTTTACATGCAAATATTTTCTTGACTACTGCATTATCATAGATTGATAGAATATGGGTCACTGCCCCGTCAAAACGGAACTTTTTCGGAAACTGAAGACCCGCTGCACTGTACATTTTCAGCCATTGAGCCTATTTAAAGTGTTATGGTAATGTTATTGTTCTGTGTTTCATGTGTGTGTGTGCAGGAGACAGTCGAGTATGCCTTCCTCATCATTTTCACAATTGAGACATTTCTGAAGATAATCGCTTACGGTTTGGTGATGCATCAAAACGCCTACGTGCGAAACGGTTGGAACATGCTGGATTTCGTCATTGTCGTCATTGGGTAAGTCCCCGACTTTATTCACCAGCATCTTCCCAAACAATCACAACGATTCCTTTTTGAGCAACAATGAGGTCTGATGATTCAACAATGCCTGGTGATTATGCTGTTAAGATGTGCACGTCCATATTGTTAGTTGTACTCAGGAAAGAGGCGGCTGGCTGTGCCAAAGTTAAAGATGCTTAAGCCTCTGCTCCGAGTGGCCCGGTGCTAATAGAGACCCTCGTACGCCCACACTATATGACCCAGAAAAGACAGAGAGAATACATCAGAGCTTTACCACCACTGGAATGAGTCACCATCCCTCCATACTCCATCTCTCCTCCAGCACTCCCTCCCTCCCTCCCATCTCCGCTTTCTCTCCTCTCACTTACTGTCTTTCACTTGCAATCACCCATCATGCACTGCTTTGTCTTTATCAGCAGCCACTTCCATTTCCGCTCCAACGTATTTTTTCTCCTCTATCAAACTACCCTCCCTGCCAACCCTTTTGCACTTTGCTATCTTCATCTTCTGTGGCCTCCATCTTCCCTCACATTTCTTGCCTTGTGACAAGCTCTCCTCTAATATGCACAGTCCACTGGGTAGTTGGGTCACATCTCTTGGTTGATCCGCCGTGCACTCACAAGCGAAGAAGGGCCGCTCTGCTGCCAAGCGTTGCCGCTCATTCTGTGCCTTCCGTGTCAACATTTCCAAACATCATCGTCTACCTCCCCAAATTTCACAAACATGCTTGAAAGGATGGGTTAGAAAAAAGAAATAGATTCATTTCAGTTCGACTGCTCACGTTGCAGCGTTGCCTTTTAGCTTCTTTAGCATTTGTTGGATATACTATTATTTTGTCTTAAAGTGGAATTAAAATATAAACAAGGAATTGGGGCAACTCATCATATCATACAATATGTGAAGTTGTCCTGGTAAGTGATAGTTCATTTATGTCCCGCTGATGTCAGTATGGTTTGTGGGTGGTTGTTAAAAAAACAGTGTTAACACTGTTAAGACCATAGTTACTGAGTGGTGTTAACAATATTAAAATGAATTGTTTGAAATTTGCAAGCTGCATGTGCGAAGGAAAAAAATAGCATGTCACAAAAAAAGTGTATGCAACTTTTAAATCATATGTGTGTTCTTACCGGCAGCCTCTTCAGTGTCGTCTTGGAGATTCTGACCAAAGATGAGAAGGCGGATGGCGAAGGAGAGGAACCCCACCCATCCATGCACGGGCACGGCGGCAAACCTGGTGGATTTGACGTGAAAGCCCTTCGAGCCTTCCGTGTGCTGCGTCCCCTGCGGCTGGTCTCAGGAGTACCCAGTAAGTAACGCGCCATGTCATTAGCTTTTTTCATGCTTTTGCAACATGGTTAAACTGCAAAATATCGAGTGATAGGTCCAGATGGTGTCACCATACTTTGTACCCTTGGGACTATTTTTATTTTTTTTTGCACATCATTAGAGCGCTATGAGGACAGAGCAGTTAGTGTGCTAACTGCAAACGCTATCAAAAGTGATTAATGTTGCAATATTATTAGGAACAAAATCTGTACATAGTAAGGTGGAGCAATGGTTAGCACGTCCGCCTCACAGTTCAGGTTTGATTCCAGCTCCGGCCTTTTTGTGTGGAGTTTGCATGTTCTCCCTGTGCCTGCGTGGGTTTCGTCCCACATTCCAAAAAACATGCACGGTAGGCCGATTGACCACTCCAAATTCTCCATAGGTGTGATTGTGAGTTTTGCCGTATGTTATTGATGATATCTTCCTCCTTGTTCAGGTTTACAAGTGGTGTTGAACTCCATCATTAAAGCCATGGTACCTCTTCTTCATATTGCCCTCCTGGTTTTGTTCGTCATCATCATCTATGCTATTATTGGCCTGGAGCTTTTCATCGGTAAAATGCACGCAACCTGCTACCTTCCTGGCACAGGTATGTCACATTTAGTATTTTTTTTTTTCATCAGACTTGGTTTTCCAGTAACTAATTGCAGGTCTGTTTGGAAAGTTGTCTTTTTGGTGATTTTATCTGATTTTTTTTTTTTTTTTTTCTCATAGACATGATAGCAGAGGAGGATGCCGCTCCATGTGCGATCTCAGGTCACGGGCGGCAATGCCCCATTAATGGCACAGAATGCAGAGAAGGCTGGCAAGGCCCCAACGGTGGCATCACCAACTTTGACAACTTCCTATTTGCTATGTTGACGGTGTTTCAGTGCATCACCATGGAGGGCTGGACGGATGTGCTCTATTGGGTGAGTGAGTGTCTTCGTGTTGACTGTCACGCGGCTTCAATCCGAATGTCGGCTCGGATCACACGTGTGACATCGTGATGATGATGCCGCTGATAATTTCCAGAGGCGACTCGTGTGATTGACTGGTGACTGAGAATTCTTATGCGTCTTTTCAAACTATCTTGTTTCCTGATTCTTTTTCTCTTTTCACTCCTTCCTTCTCTTCTCCTCAACACGTACTCCTCCAGATGAACGATGCTATGGGCTTTGAGCTTCCATGGGTGTACTTTGTCAGTCTCGTGATCTTCGGCTCCTTTTTCGTTCTTAACCTGGTTTTGGGTGTGTTGAGCGGGTAAGCACTTTCTCCCTGTTTTGTGTTTTATATCTGTTGACCGGCTACTTCTGGATCCCTCAGGTTAACGACGCCATAGGATGGGAAACACCTTGGATTTATTTCGTTAGCCTGATCATACTCGGCTCCTTTTTTGTGCTGAACCTCGTGTTAGGTGTGCTTAGTGGGTAAGAAGCAAACGTGTGCGGTGGCATTTGCTTTGCTGTGTGCAACTCTTGTTTTGCGTGTTGTGCTTTGGGAAAATTTTCCTTTTGATTCACAATTACAAATGCAAACACTAAGATATCAAGTGTGGTTAACTTAAACAAAGTAACATGCTACAATTTAAAATGTATTCTTGTTGTGTATCTTTGATTGGCCGGTGTCCTAATATAATATAATTCCATTTACCCGCGTCGTTTATTCCAACACTTGGCATGACACACTTGCTTCCTTTTTATGGGCAGCTGCAATGTGAGCATCCTCCCCCTTATTCCAGCCAAAACGCCCAACCCTCGAGAGAGCAAAATTAATCGTATTCCTCGCCTTTCAGTCCTCTCTGTGCTTCTAAGCTTGTTCCAACCCTACTTTGCTTTCCCGGAAGCGTCGGATGGGGGTGGTGTGTTGTTACAGTAGAATTAGCGCAGTGGGGAGCTTGACCAGCCAGAAAAGCCAAGTTAACAAAATCATGACCTTTGACACGATGGCTGCCATCTTGTAAGTGTATGAGAAACAGCTTTACAAAGCAGCAGTGGCTGACATATTTCCCCCACTGTTCCATTTAGTGCATTTTATTTGCTGCAGCAGATGAAGCAGCAATTTTCTGCAATCTACAAATTGAAATTGCACATCTCTATTGCATGACTCTGAAAACCATCTGTCTACCTCAATTTCCTACTCTTTATGATGAGGATGTTGGCATGCAGGATGCACACACTATGCCAATGAGGGATCTAAATATAGAGCAGCCATCATTTTCCAAAGTGTACATCTCCCTCCAGTGGCTCGGGATGAGAAAAACACACAAGTCTTAGAAAGATAGAGATTATGCAAAAAAAAAGAAAAATGCTTAGCTGTTAGACTAACAAATCCTCTTATTGTCGATGAGTCATTGGAGAGGAGTTGACTCATTTGTTTCCTTTGTACTGTGAAAAACGTGTTCATTGTCTTCTCCCCGCGTTGTGATTTTCCTCAATTTTCTGCTTCTGTGTTTGCTCCGTCTCTCGATTCTGCCTCAACCAGAGAGTTCTCCAAAGAGAGAGAAAAGGCCAAAGCTCGCGGAGACTTCCAGAAGCTGCGTGAGAAACAGCAGCTGGAAGAAGACCTTAAAGGTTACCTGGACTGGATCACTCAAGCTGAAGATATCGACCCTGACAATGAGGACGAGGCAGACGAGGAGTGTAAACGCAACCGTAAGCACATCCCATCACAATTTGCATCCTCTGCAGCAGAAAACCCTTCAAAGAGTCTTTTCTGATCTCCCCCCCCCCCCCTGCAATCAATGTATTAAAAAATGAAACACGTTGCGACTACTGCTGGAGTTCAGCTGAGAAAGGGAGAGGGGGAAAAAAAAGCACATTACTTGAGCAATATCAAAAACTCTTAATCCAAATCCTCTTTATATAAGCAGCACACATGAACTCATTCACCTTGTCGTTTAGATTTGGGCTCATTCTCCACCATGTCATAAAATCCTGACGCGAGATGACCTTGACCAAATACGCTCAATTTGCTCGACACTAACATGTTTTTAATGTGTAAATGCATTCATTTGCAGTGTAGCATGTTAGTGCAGGCGCTTCTCATGACCTCCCCTCATCACCTCCACCACCACCATCACCACCACAACCTCCATGTTCTGCTCTCCTCAGCCCTTACGTGGCTCCCGCTGCTCTTTGTCACTGTTGGATTATTGATCGTTGGATTACGGTTGTTGTCCGGTGTTGCTTGTCTGCTCTGACCCCATTTTGATAGTGGCGCATTCTCCTCCCTGACTTCCCCCCCAACCCCGCCCCTGCTGTGCCATTGTGTCTGAATGCATGGCCTTGCATGCATTGCACATGAAGGGGTGACTCTGGCTGACCTCACTGAGAAGAAGAAAGGAAGGTTTGGGTGGTTCAGCCAGTCGTCCGACACTCATGGTAAATCTTGCGTTTGCCCTCCTTTTTGTGCTTGTGCGTGAAAGTGTGTTTGTGAGTCAGAGGTGACCACTGAAATATTTATTCCGGTGGTTCTCAACTGTAAAAAACAACCTTTTTTGAGAGGATGTAAAACAGGGATTTAAGTTGGAGCAACTCCAAAATATAAATGATTGAAAATGCGGGGAATAATGTTAGTTAGAACAACACGGCAAGTTGTTTGCACTGGAACAATTTAAAAAAAAAGTTTGAAAAAAAATATCTATGAGTTGGGCAACAATACAAGTGACCTTTAATTAAAATTTAATTTGAAATTAAAAGTCACAACCCGCTTTTATAGAAGTGAAGAACAGTAAACATAACATACTGCCTAAAGAAACCTATACAATATATTATATTTATAATTACAACATGTTTTAGTTTGTTTTTTGTTTTTTCACGTCGGTTTCTGGCTGCAAAAATACTATTAGTGACTCTAATGGAAATATTGCTGAGTTATTGTTTTAATGGCAAGTAGGTGGAATACAATTAATGTTAAGAAAAACCAGTTCTTAATAAATAATAAATGTATGCTTTCTTACTAGAGCATTCTAAACCACAGCTGAGTGTGTGCATGTGTGTGTGTGTTTGTGCTTAGCCTTATGTAATGCCGACTCACTTCTTTATGCATCGTTAATGTGTTAAACCCCTCGTGTGTGAGCACTGCACCACAGTTTTTGTTTACCTTCTAAATGCCACCGTTATCATTTTCACATGAAAGGAGTGGAATAAAAAAAAACATGATTTAATAGCGACACCGCCCCGTTTTTTTTTTTTTTTTTTTCCCCTCAAGACTCCAAATGTAGGAAACAAGGCTAAACCCAGATCACTACTTGGGCAATCAGCACTATTTCCAGAGCTGAGAGCTTTGCGACCACTCGGGAATCAAAGGCAACACATACTGCATTAGCTGAGCGGCGCACACACACCGAAAAATGCTTTAGAAGACATCTCACACACCTAATCAACACTGCACACTGAAATTGCATGTTAATTTCAATTTTTTTTGCTTAAACGTCTTCTTTTTATGGGTCTGCAGCAAGCGTTCCGGCCAGCGAAACCGAATCTGTGAACACAGAGAACCAAAATGGGGAGGATGAAAAGACGCCATGTTGCGGACCTCTTTGGTTAGTTTGCACTTTTCAGTTCTCATTTAACTTCTCAGTTCCAAAAGATTCCTTGGTGTATTTTCCTTTTTTAATCAAATCAATTCCTTCCTGCCTTTAAATGTTTCTTCTTTTTGCATACTGCATACTTGTTTTGATGTTTTCCTAGATTTATCTTTCACTTCTGTCGTGCCTTTCATCTGCAAACTTTGACAAATTCTTCTTTCTTTCAGTCAAAAAATCTCAAAGTCAAAGTTCAGGTCAGTATCTTTCTTTTGCATGTTAAATTGCATAGGTCTCAGTCTGTATTATTGTTGTTATTTAAAATGTTCTCAATATGATCTCAATGAGGAGAAGAAATTACAATCAAATTTATGCGATAGAAAAGGTGTTAAATTCTTAATACACGGTTTTTCCGCAGTCGGCGCTGGCGCCGCTGGAACAGGTTCTGCCGCAGAAAGTGCCGGTTGGCTGTAAAATCGGTGCCTTTCTATTGGCTGGTCATCATCCTGGTTTTCCTCAACACCCTCACCATATCATCAGAGCACTACAACCAACCTTTGTGGCTGACACAAGTGCAGGGTGAGCCCACCACATTTGAATCTATCAGCAGAATTTCACCGCAAATTTGTTTTTTTCCCAGATGTGGCCAACAAGGTGCTGCTAGCCTTGTTCACTTGTGAGATGTTGGTGAAGATGTACAGTCTCGGCCTGCAGGCCTACTTTGTTTCCCTCTTCAATCGCTTCGACTGCTTTGTGGTGTGCGGCGGGATCACCGAGACCATCCTGGTGGAACTGGAGATCATGTCGCCTCTCGGGATCTCCGTGTTCCGCTGCGTGCGCCTGCTGAGGATTTTCAAGGTCACACGGTAAGACGATGTGACTTTTCTGTTGTGATTATGTTCAAGGTGTGTCCAATGATGATATATTTTTTTCAGCCACTGGCAGTCACTCAGCAACTTGGTGGCTTCGCTCCTCAACTCCATGAAGTCCATCGCTTCCCTGCTGCTGCTGCTCTTCCTCTTCATCATCATCTTCTCCCTGCTGGGCATGCAGGTGTTTGGCGGGAAGTTCAACTTTGACGAGACCCAAACCAAGAGGAGCACCTTTGACAATTTTCCACAAGCGCTACTTACCGTCTTTCAGGTATTTCGAGACGTGTTTTGATTTTAAATTGAACTCGCGGACATGACTTATACTTTTCTCCATTAGATCTTGACTGGAGAAGACTGGAACGCTGTCATGTATGATGGCATCATGGCGTATGGAGGCCCTTCCTCTTCTGGAATGATTTTATGCTTTTACTTCATCATCCTCTTCATTTGCGGAAACTGTATCCTCATTCACGTTATTGACTGAATGTAATTAATGCACTAAACTTTTAAGTTGCCTTCACTGACGTGCTCAGACATCCTCCTGAATGTCTTCTTGGCTATTGCTGTGGACAACTTGGCAGATGCGGAGTCTCTCAACACAGATGAAGGAGATAAGAAAGGGTAAAAGATGGACTATTTGCATTTAGCTCTTTTTGAAGATTCTTTTGGCAGGCTTGAACGGATTAATGGTATTTCCATTCATTTTTATCAGGGACAATGTTTTGACTACCAATCAAGGTCGTTGAATGAATTAAATTCCTGCCTCAAGGCACCACTGTTTTTACCTCATGAATTTTATAGCACATACGTGCGTGAGTAATGTTGCTGTCTGTTCCAGGGACAAAAAGGGTGAGAAAGATGACAAGGTATGTGACTTTCAAACAATACGGTTTTAAAATTGTTTATAGCACAAGTTGCAGTCTGAAGAGTTTGCACGTACAATTTAGGATGAAGAGGAGGACAATGACGACACGGCGGCGGAGGACGAAGATCCAGAAGTCCCAGCGGGACCTCGGCCGGCCATCTCCGAACTGGTCAAGAAAGAGAAGATTACTCCGATCCCAGAGGGAAGTGCCTTTTTTATCTTCAGCAACACGAACCCGTAAGATACACTCACACACACAGACATCGGTTTTCTTAGGAGTACCGCATTGATGAATCGGCCTTGTATTGCAGATTTCGTGTGTTTTGCCACAAGCTCATCAATCACCACATCTTTACCAACCTCATCCTGGTGTTCATCATGCTCAGCTCCGTCTCGCTCGCCGCAGAGGATCCCATCCGAAACTTCTCCGCTCGTAATATTGTAAGTCTGCTCACTCTCGCCACATAAAGTCATTCAATCACAAACAGGGCTGGGCAAAAATTTAGTAGACACGATTATATTGATTGATATTGAAATCACGATTATTTCAAATTTTAGCATTTACAATTGAATTGCCAAAAGTCAACTTTGAATGTAACTTAAAAGAAGAACCACAAAATGAAGAAGTAGCAACATACATTTGATTGCATACAGTATAAAAATAAAGTTGCGGTGCGCGCGCCTTCGCCTCCTAAAGGCAGTGTGCTACACATAAGATTAGAACGAAGCGCCAAACTTTATCTAACTTGTTTTTCGCGTATTACAAACAAATATGCCCGTGACTATTGTCACATCTACGTGTTACAGCATTTGTGTACAGCATTTTCATTATCCCTCGCGTGAGGTCTCATGCAAATTTTTGCTAGCTCGTCAACAAGGTTTTTTAATTGATTGCTAGCAGTAAGAAGCTGACGAATTTTTTCCAAAAATCACAATTGAATTTTGAAGAATTGCCCAGCCCTAATCACACGTTAGTGTAAACTCGCGAGACTTGGCAGTACTCTGTGCCTCTGGAAATTCCGAGCATGGTCACAGGAAGACTTAAACTTGTATCTCAAGGTATGACAGTTTTTTTTTTTTTTTTTTAAAGAAAATATCAACATTTTAATAAATATATATATATATATATATATATATAACGATTACACCTGAATTAAGAACTCAAAATAAAGTCAAGTAAAATAATTTGTGGAGCCCCTTTAGGCATTTGGTCCTAAACCAGCTTCATATATAGAATAATTGAAGATCACAAAATAATCTACTCCAAATTATATATACATTGAATTTGAAAAATAAAGCTTTTTGTAAATTGGTACAATTACCAAACAATTTATAATTACATGATTACAAAATAATTAATGGAGCTCTCTCATTTTAATATTTAGATTTTAAATGATTTTTTACATTTAATTTTATTTTACTTGATATTTTTCTACATTCATTTTGATACTTTGACATGAACATCCTATTTGATAAGGTAAGGTTATACATTCCAGGTAAAACAACAAATACTGGGTATGTCTTTGTGTTCTATTCAAAGCACTGTACAAGGATGATGCTATCTGGGCAAAAGTATTGGGACATTTATGTGTTCAGAACACAAGTTAACCACTTGTAAACTGTACTAATGACAAAAATTCACAAGAAGTCTGGCAAGGATATAATGGTTGTCTATAACCATACATTTCGAGATCATTTAGAAGTTTGTCTCAATATTTTTGTCCAGTGTACCTATGTTTGCACCGCAGTATTCATTAAATTTACAGTGGAACCTCTTCAGTTCAAACCCGATTGATTCTTGAAAGCTGGTCTGGACCGCCTGATTCATTTCGATGTGATAGATTACTCCTCTTGGTTCCCATCTTCTGCTTTTCTGGTTTTTGGCAGTCCAGGGTGCACTTCCGAAAATCTATTCCGTCTGCGTTTATTCTGCTAGTGTTTCAAAATTAGCAACAGTGGTTAGTCCTCCAGCGAAAATGGGAGTCCATCAGCAACGGATTCACCGACCTTCCGTCGGTACTGACGGACTGATATACAGATATACTAGTAAATGCCTGGAAACAAATGTTAGAGGTGAAATAACCGAGCAGGATTCTAGCTTTGGCCACAATGCAATGCGGGATTTTAATTAAGGTAAGCAAATTTTGGTCAAATAGTACTTCAGAGGTTCCACTGTAATGATTAAAAATACTGCCATTCTGCTCAGTTCTGCATACAAGAAGCCGTCAAGTCTCAAGTCCTTTTATACAAAAAATATTTTTCCAAATTTCCTAGTTAAAAACAAAAATAATAATAAAATAAAACAATTGATCTTGTTTTCTAATGATGTATAAAGCTGCACAATGAACTGTCTTTGTTAAACATCTACGTTGCTTTTTGCAGATACTTGGTTACTTTGACTATGCTTTCACGGCTATCTTTACTGTTGAGATCGTTTTGAAGGTAAATGTCCTGTGTCCCCTGTCCGTGCTGTACTAACCACCCACCCAATAACCCTGCACACATGTGGTTGCCTTCCAGGTCCTAGGCTATGCAGATTATGTCTTCACTAGTATGTTTACATTTGAGATCATATTAAAGGTAACCCCTTTAGTGACAGCGAGAGCCTTGCTGCATTCTCTCCTTGTGTGTCACCCGCCACTCAAAACAACCTGGCTTGTTTGTTTCCTTTCTCTTATTTACTTTTTTGCTTCCTGGCACCTCTTTTAAATATAAGAATACATCGCAGAGATCTTTATTGGACATCAGTAACATAAACGCAAGAGAGAACTCGGGGGAAGGAAACATAACATCAGACATTACATTCTACTACCATGGGTGTCACATCATGGCTGAAAAAGTAATGAAGTGTAAAAAAAAAGAATGCAGATGATGTTAGATCGTTGTGAAATGCAACTAATTTGAACGGGCTGCTCAGACATTCTTGAAGCATTGGCTGAAGTTGAGTCAAAGGTGATTTATTTTGGAGGAGCTGGGGATGGGTACTCCAATGTCCAAAGTCAACTCCAGTCAAAGCTAACTCCATGCCTCCTGTAAAAACTAGGGGTTGAACCGCTGCATGGCACCGGTTGGACATTTAAATCGTTTAATCGGCAAGCACGGAAATCAACAGCTGCAGCAAAACGAACCTCAAATGTGGACATATTTCACAAAGATGAAACCATTAGCATGATCACTTGGAACACGTGACAAAACAAAGACAAGTGGTGGAAGAGTCCAAGTTAAGGACTAAAATGTTGCATTGGAAAAGACATGAGACGATAACAAAGTGGTTATCAGAGGTAACTACGATTCTGACACAATTCAAATATCACTCAACTCATAATATTGTTTAGTAGAGTCGAGTCACAAATCACACTCAGATACCTTCACGGTTGGATTGTTCCACGTAGCAAAACTGCTGCAATACATTATTCCAAACATTTACAACTTCCTTATTTTTTAAAAAAAATCTGAACTATTTACCGTAGTGAGCAGCGTCCCTGTAGTTGTTACAGTTTTACAATTTCCTACTATCTGGGAAGCCATGAAGGCATCTGAATGTGATTGGCTGAATGAGTGTCAAAATCGAATAAGTCGGGGCGTCGCACTCGCAAAATAAATCAGTGACATCATCGATTTAAAAAAAAATATAAAAAATTCCTGAAGTCGTTCAACCCCTAGTACAGATTGCTTTCCAGGCGCATAAAAGAGGGGGCAAAGTCAGCCATGTTCCAGCATGGTTCAGTCTGCTTACCCGGACTGAGTGCATTGAAAAGTGGAATCGTCTCTGCGGTCATTCGAACACCATCCAGGCCGCTGCTATTTGACCCTCACAATCTCCAACGTTAGCGTCTCGCTGCGCGGGGGGAGACTCCACCGTTTACATGCACTCTGAGAATTAATCCTTCACTTTTATGATTTGAAGATCGAGTCATTTGGCTGTTTTTTCTTCTCTGCCTGTTTTCTAATTAAGAGCCGCCTTCCCTACATCGGGCGCTATTAAAGAACATGATAGAATGGGCTTTAAGAGGACGGTCCGCATGAATGTGACAGTAAGCTCACGTTCACTTTCCAATCTCTACGACTGGAGCTCTTGCAAGGAGTAACTAAATTACTGATGCCATGGCAACAAAATGCATGTTTTTTTTGCCATAGTAGATTGAGAAATGAATGACTTACTACTACATTCATGTCATTAAGGGCCGTGGGGGTGGCGACGATAGATTTTAGCTCCCCTTTTTTCCACCGCTCTAGCTCGCCACCCTCAATCAGAGTGAATTACAAGAGTGTGGAAAAGTGTGTGTGTGTTGCAAAATGGGGGAGGGTAATATCAATGGGAATAATTGATTGTATAATGTTGTTATTTGACATGTTTGCATTATGTGTACTGTATGTCTGGATGAGAGCTATAGCTACTTTGTGTCGTCGTGTGTTTGATAGTGTGATATTGTATAAGGTGTGTGTGTTGTTTGTAGTATAGAATGTGTGTGTGTGTTGGATTCTGTTTGTGGTGTGTTTTCATTTGTCACTTGCTCCCCTGAGACCATGTGCCTTCCCCTCAGATGACGACGTACGGAGCTTTTCTCCATAAAGGAGCTTTCTGCAGGAATTACTTCAACCTCCTCGACTTGTTAGTCGTGGGGGTGTCTTTAGTCTCCTTTGGCATACAGTGAGTAAAAATCAGTTATTTTCTATTTATTATTATTTATTTATTTTCCTACAACCCGGTGTGTGTTTTACATCATCCAGGTCATCCGCCATCTCAGTGGTGAAGATTCTCAGGGTCCTTCGTGTCCTGAGACCCTTGAGAGCCATCAATCGAGCCAAAGGCCTGAAAGTACAGAATGAATGCTAATTGGTTGTCTGTGGTGTCGCCAATCCGGATATTTGCATTTCTTTTTTTTTTTCTCCCAACAGCACGTGGTGCAGTGTGTGTTTGTGGCCATCAGAACCATCGGCAACATCATGATTGTCACCACTCTTCTCCAGTTTATGTTTGCCTGCATAGGAGTGCAGCTCTTCAAGGTCAACACTTGGATTGCAAAAGTGACTTCAAGCATCTGGCAGACGTTTAATGGTGCAAAAAAATGTTGTCTACACAGGGAAAGTTCTATCGCTGCACAGATGAAGCCAAGTCTAGTCCAGAGGAGTGCAAGTTGGTTTTCATCGTCTTATACCAGCACAACGATTTATTAGTTTAAAACTCATGCCGTGTTTCGCATTTTCAGAGGCACGTACATCCTTTATAAGGACGGCGACGTGAACCAGCCCACCATCCACAAACGAGTGTGGCACAACAGTGACTTCAATTTTGACAACGTGCTTATGGCCATGATGGCTCTCTTCACTGTGTCGACTTTTGAAGGCTGGCCAGCGTGAGACTCTTTTTACACCTACCTCGCTTTATAATTGCCTCGGGATGTAGCAATATGGCGGCAATGCATTACTTTTATCTTAGACAGGTGGTTCAGTTCCGCTTCTTTTTTTTTTTTAACAAATACAAGGACGAGTATCGATTATTTAGTAGTCATGATAGAAAGCATCGATACCAAGCACCGATACCACTTGTACTTTTGATACATGAAATTTCCCACAAATAAAACAATGACGGATCATTTTAAAGAGAGACCTTGGACACCATTTTTCCTGTCTTCTGCTCTCAGGTTACTCTACAAGGCAATCGACTCCAACAGGGAAAACCTGGGGCCCATTTACAACTACCGCGTGGAGATTTCCATCTTCTTCATCATCTACATCATCATCATCGCCTTCTTCATGATGAACATCTTTGTAGGTTTTGTGATCGTCACGTTTCAGGAGCAAGGAGAGAAGGAGTACAAAAACTGTGAGCTTGACAAGAACCAGGTCTGAGACGCAGCGCCGTTTTCTTGCCCCAAAATCGGAATCAAGCAAATGAAACTCAAGTTGCTGCTTTTCTGCTTCTGTGCAGCGTCAATGCGTGGAGTACGCCCTGAAGGCCCGTCCTCTGAGGAGGTACATCCCCAAGAACCCATACCAGTACAAGTTCTGGTATGTGGTCAACTCCACAGGCTTTGAGTACATCATGTTTGTGCTCATCATGCTAAACACACTCTGCTTGGCCGTACAGGTGAGACAAGTCAAAGTACACGATTCAAAATACATCCACTGAAATGTCTTCACTGTGCTTCCCGCAGCACTACGGCCAGTCGGCGCTCTTTAACTATGTCATGGACATCCTCAACATGGTCTTCACTGCTGTTTTCACTGTGGAAATGGTTCTCAAGCTCATTGCTTTTAAACCCAGGGTGAGTCAGCACATCAATCTCTTAAATGGCCGCACCGACACAATCAAAGTACACAAACATGTTTGCTCATTTTCATTGTCATTTTTTCTTTTTTAAATATTAAGTCAGAGTATTATTTTTTTACCTTACCCTTCACTGCCTGCCCATCAGCTCTTTGTTGCCAAGAAGGACAGGATGCTAGTAAGAGCATGTGTGGAGTGCAGTGGCCTCAATGTTTGCATGCATGCTATCGATGCTAATACTAATTTGGTCCAAATGACAACGCACTGCATAAAAGGGGTTAAAAGATTTTTTTGTCGTCGACTACAGTAAGATGTGATTAAAATGGAGTCGACATTGATTTTTTTTTCCGGCACAGTGGCACACACTGGTTTCATTTAAAGACGTATTTGGACGGATGTGAATCTGTAAAACTAGCTAACCGTTAATCTCATCCACAACAGGCTTTTTTTATTATTATATAGTTATCCATTTAAAGTCGACTCGTCGATTAATCGTCGGACACTCAACTGAGCGAACACTTGCTCAACCTCACTTAGGGCTATTTTGGAGATGCCTGGAATGTGTTCGACGCCCTGGTTGTGATTGGCAGCATAGTTGACATTGTTCTCAGTGAAATCGATGTAAGTAAAGTCCAACATTTGTGCTGACTCCGCTTGCTCTCTCAATTCCTCTGATGTCTTCCAGCTGACTCCGTTAGGGCTTCCACCTTTAACTTTTTTTGGGGGATTCTTGCTAATACTTCTCCTTTTTCTCTCTCTTTGTCTTCAACTCATCCTTTTACATGATCCAATCATTCGACTTGTTCCCCACCGTCTTTCATTTCCCTCCTCCCTTCCATCTTCATGTTGCGCTTTGACTACAGCACTATTTCGCTGATGCTTGGAACACATTTGATGCCTTAATTGTCGTCGGTAGCGTCGTCGATATTGCGATCACTGAAGTGAACGTAAGTACGACTTTATTCTGACTCTTAGGTCAAACTGAAGCTTTTCTATAGATTGCCTTTAAACAATGCATCTTCTACTTTCGAGCCCCGGTGATTATTTTTGAGGCACTTTTAAACGTATACAATGAACCAAAATAATAATAATAATAATATTGACTAGAAAATATTAACCCATATCTTATTGCTTTGACTAGGTTGTTACGCTAATTACAGCCATGCAAATCCAATTTTGTCCAAAATGAATTTCGATAAGGCCTTTTATGTAAAACTTCAGTTTGACTGTTTTTTTTTCTCTATTTTTTTTACTGCCTTACTGTCCAAATGGCTAAATGATGTGATGATAAAACATTTTTTTCTAGGAACTGAGGTCCAGTTTTTGTTTAATACACTTATCTAATTCTCACCCTTGTTCATTTTGTTTCCATAGAAACTTGTAGAGGCAAGTATGAGGAATGAAAAACAATATTGTTTGTGTGTTCCCTTTTGTTCGGAACAACTTTATCGCCGTGACCCCACTTCACAGGGCAGATTTACTAAATACAGCTTTTTTATTTAAGGGATTTCTTCGTTGATATTTTAATGAGTGACTGTCACGATTACTATTCTTTAGTCAGCAGGGCTCTATTTGTTAAAAACAACACAAGAAACAATTTCAGTGTAGATTTCTCAGAAACAGTGCTTGTATTATTAATATCCATACATATCTGGCAAAATATTTTTTTTTTTTCATGACTTTACAAATTCTCACAATATTTCTACCTTATTCTCTTGTTTTGACTTTGCACTCAATATCTATTTTCTTGCCTTGAATGTGGGCCTAATCTTTGTGTATTTTAAATGAAAGAAAATATAGCTGATGAGGTTGCCCATTTTTAGTTGATAAAAAAGTGTGGAAGTTGCACCCCACCCTCACCCCGCCAACCCCCTCCCACTCTCGAGGGCTATTTTCTGAGCTGCAGTGCTGTTTTTTTGGAGACATATTTCACGTTATGTTCTGTCATTGTGTCTTGCACGAGTGTACAAAGGATTATTACATTTTGGTGACTTATTGCTATGCATGAACAGTATTCGTGTGTGAATTTAATGTGTGTAGTTTTTAAGTGTGTGTTTCTCAATGGTATTTTTTTTTAAAGGCTTTTGTAATGGTTCCTCTGAGGCAGTTTTCCGTTGCTGTGGCTCGCATTGCATGTGGTTATTTTTGTGTGTGTGGCCGGATCATACTGCATCGTGTAGTTGTGCCTCATGGCTGATTTCAAAGGTAATGAGGTTTTAAAACAGTGGACCCTTGGTAGTCGAACATACCGGTAATCAAACCAAATGGAGCAGCACAATGTCCATTGAAGTGAAATTGGAAAAAAAATTGCAAAAACAATTTCATTCTTTTGCAGTCGTCTCATTACTGTATGTTTTAATGTGGTGCTAAATTTGATTTAAAAGGCACATTGCAAAAAATTTAGTTTTTTGGGGTGGGTCTTCAATGGATGAATATCTATTCCTTTTTAATAATGGCTTGGCTTCCCTGTGCCCACTGTATTTTTTCTCAAGTTGCCTGTTGCAATGTATTCCAGTCATGACTTGATGTTTGTGACCTCACCAAATGCATGCTGGAAGCGTCAGCTAACATCATTAGCTAACATCTTTTCCATGTGCCGCCTCTCCCAGATGGCCCTTGGCCACCCGCTCCATTCCCCTCCGGTCAGTGTTTTGTTTGTGTGCCGTTTGTCCTTCCCTTTCCTCGCCACTATTTTCAAATGTGACCTCCAGACAGAATGGCCCTGTGCTCAAAAGCTGCGAGCGGAATGTCAATCGACATGAATCATAAATTGTAATGGGATCCAACACAAACAATAATAAATAGATTACATTTTGTAGATTTTTGACAGTTTTGGATCTCGTACCTAATTTAGTGTTTGATAAGATAATTCTTTGGTGGTATGATAAATCAAATTGATCAGAAAATGTTAGTTAAATGTACCAATACAAGCATTTCTTCACAGGTAAGAGTGGACTTGTCCTTTACGGCAAGGGTTGAGTTTGAGGTTCTTTGCCGAACTTGTGTTTGTGTCTCTGTGAGTGATTGTCTGTGTTTTGTTCTGTCGTCCTGTAGTGAGCTCTTAAAGCTCACAATGGAACTCATGTGTAGCGCAGGTGTGTAGACCCCAGTCAGGTGCATGAATGCCTCGGTGGCTCCTCACTCACTCACTCACCCACAGCCTTCTGCCCCCTCCTTTCCCCAAGTTCAGCCCAGTTTCTCCTCTCGTGCTCCTCTCGTCTCAACCCTGCCCCCCTCTCCGACTCGCTGCAAGGCACGTGCATGAGTTTGCTGCATTGCTACGAGAGGATTGGTCGCTCTTCGTTGTGTGTATGTTATGGCTGAACAATTAATCAAATTGATTATGTTGATTCATTGACTTATGTTTAGGCCACACCTCTAGAATATTGTGAAGTTGTCATCATATCACACTTATAAGACTGAGTCAAGGTGTTTATTCATTTAACAACTCTATTTGAAGTAGATAAATAAACTCAATAAAACGTTGTTCATTTGCCTTTATTTTACCATAAGCTTAAAGGCCAAAGCATTTTATTTTGATTTATTGATTTATTGCTTGTGTACGTCGAAAAAAAAAAACTGGGGAGAAGACCTAAAAAATAATTTCTTAAAATACATTTATATTAGTTAATTTTTCAAAATTGTTCAGCCCTAGCGTGCGTGCATTGCTTCTTCCCGGCAAGGCGGCTTGCATGTTCCATGGATGCCGGGGCCAGGATTACCTAAAGAACCTCCTCAAGCTAAATTCTTGAAATTGACTGCTTTGAGTCATAGTACTGAAGCGATTGAATGAAGCCGCATCTGTCTGGAGGGCGTTTTTGCTCTTCATATTATTGATTGATTTGCCTCGTTTGATTGAATACTTCCTTTTCATGGCATGGATTGCATATATCGACTGCGTATGAGTGTGCGTCCTGCGTGAGTGTTGTTGGATGTAATCGTTATCTAAGGTACATTGAGACTTAAGGAGGTAGGCAAAAATGTCAGCGTGAAAGTGGTTTGATATTTATTGTAATAGTCTAACCCGACCTATTAGTAATATTTTATTTATCCAATTAAAATACAGTTTAGTGTTTCTCGCTCTTGGAACGAACAAATCAGTGAGTAATTGACATCCACCCTCCTAACGTTTATAAATTCCAACTACTGCCACAAGATGGCGACAAAGCACGACTTTTGTCTGACTGAAACAAAACAACTCATTTTAACATCGTTTCAAAATAGCTGAATTATTGACGCAGCTCTTGGAAGGAATGCAACTGGATTGCAAGATGTTCAAGATGGGGCGGCTGGCAAATGTTTTCGAATAGATCTATGAATCAAATAAACACGTTTCAGCTCATGGAGTCATTCCGGCGGGGTGATAAAGTTGTGGACCGGGCTCACGGTTTCAAGTGATTCCCATGTTGTTTGTCTTTGTGACCTGCTCTGGTTCAGTCCCACATAGAATACGAACCTGTGGTGTGCCAGTCTTCCATAGTGCTTACAGAATGTTGTTCGTCCAATCTTCTCAGTCCTGTCGGTTTACAGGCTGTGTGCGAGGCCAGTGGTGATTGTGTTCTGTCTCTGTCATGTAAAAACATAAAGAGAATTTAGTTTGTAATCGTCTACCTGTGTAAGTGTTTATTCAGTTCAGGTTCTGATGAAGTCATTAATGCAGGTCTTTGATTTTAAAGCCAACAGAGACTCCTCAGGTGGATGAACTGGGGGTAAGATGCAATACCTCCAACCCCTTTTTTAGGGACTTTCCATATATTTATTTCTTAGGTTTCTTTTCTTATGTTTTCATACTAAGGTTTTCATTTCCTGTATTTTGATTTTTTATTTATTTTTGCTCATGTATCCTCTAGAATTGTTATTTTTTAACAAGGAGTCACTCAAACGTGGCGCCGCGTGTGCGTCTCCTTTCGTGAGGTGACAGCTGGTTTCATATCCCAGCTTCTCACGTTTGTAGTGTTGACACTTCTGACATGGTTTCTGCCTCGCGCATATGTGGGGTAGTTACTCATGGATGAACCCCCCCCCTTTCCCTTTCCCGGGATAAGGTCACCCAGTTCTGACCTGGCAACCTCCTGGCCGACCCGTTCTCGGGTTGGTCCCACTGTGACTCTGCATGCAGTGACTCTGGAGTGAGGGTGCCATGCTTGCGCAGACGCGACCTGTCAAGTATGGCGAGATTTTCTCCAGCATGCCTGCCTCCTTGCTTCCTTTCCTTGTAGGTCACTGCTGTGACACCAACGCTGACAGTGCTTTGGACCCGGGCCGACAGAAGCATATGAGCTGAAGTTCCACTGCTTTTCACCAAATCTAAAAATGTAGCCACCTTTTCATCAAGTGGTCCAGTTGTGTTTCCGTGTAGTTGCATCAGCGACATCAGTGACAGGCGGAGCAATTTATTTGACACAACTGTATTGTTTGATGAAAACATGGCCACATAAAAATTTCATTCCAATTCTAATTTCAACATGCAGTACTGCTCTTCCAGCCCACATGTTTCTGCAGCTGAGTTCGCAACTTCTCAACCTGCTCTGCAAAGCCAGGGCTCCCGCGTCCTGTGCTGTAGCCACGCCCACTTCTGATTTTGCAATGCTTTCTTCTCAGAACACGGAAGACAGCGCCCGCATCTCCATCACCTTCTTCCGTCTCTTCCGAGTCATGCGGCTCGTCAAGCTGCTCAGCAGAGGGGAGGGCATCCGCACTCTTCTTTGGACCTTCATCAAATCCTTCCAGGTGAGGACAAGTTTGCAACCAGTGACTAAATATGACGTTGTTTATTTACTATTTGATGTACTATTATTTTGTTGTTTTTCAATTATTCTTACTCTTTTTATTTTTTTCTAGGCTCTGCCATACGTTGCTCTTCTGATAGCTATGCTGTTCTTCATCTATGCTGTCATCGGGATGCAGGTTGGTACCACAACGTGATGCCACCAATGATTTTTTTTTCCCCCTTTCACACTAATGTGTCCAATTAGGTGTTTGGGAAAATCGCCATGGTGGATGGCACGCACATCAACAGAAACAATAACTTCCAGACCTTCCCTCAAGCCGTGCTCCTCCTCTTCAGGTTTCATCAACATTCTGAGCTTGTTTTCCAATCTTGATTGCATGTCACTTATATATTGCTTTCCCAGATGTGCCACTGGAGAGGCGTGGCAAGAGATCATGTTGGCCTGCATGCCGGGGAAACTGTGTGACCCCGAGTCGGACTACAACCCCGGGGAGGAGATGACATGTGGCAGTGGATTTGCAATCATTTACTTCATCACTTTCTACATGCTCTGCGCCTTTTTGGTATGTACCATCCATCGCTAGGACTCTTGACTGCACTACTTGTCCAGTAGGATTGCAGCATTTACTCCATATGATGCCATTGTCAATTAAATTTTTGGTCCTTCAGATTATCAATTTGTTTGTGGCCGTCATCATGGACAACTTTGACTATTTGACACGGGATTGGTCCATTCTTGGTCCACATCACCTGGATGAATTCAAGAGAATTTGGTCCGAGTACGACCCGGAGGCTAAGTATGACTTATTACTGCAGCAATTTTTTTTTTTTTGCTTGCATGATTTATATAATTATATATATATTCTGTTCATCCAGGGGAAGAATCAAACATCTAGACGTGGTAACACTTCTTCGTCGAATCCAGCCTCCTCTTGGCTTTGGTAAACTGTGTCCTCATCGAGTGGCTTGCAAGGTCCCTTGTTACTCTTCTTTTAATTGTTTTGCTTCTAATTGAGATAACATGCATGTTTTAGCGATGTGCAACATGAGCACAGAATCTCACAACAGGGCAAATGGTGTTCCAAATGTTGTGACAGTTTTATCGTGAGGCATTCTCGGCCTGACTATTTAATTTCTTGCCTTCTCTCCCATTTCAGAGACTGGTGGCCATGAATATGCCTCTCAACAGTGATGGCACAGTCATGTTTAATGCTACTCTTTTTGCACTGGTGCGAACAGCCCTGAAGATAAAAACCGAAGGTGGAATAATTAAATGGTCAAATATAAAGGTCTACATTTATTGCCACGAGTGATCTCATGTCTGAAGGAATGGCTTGACGTTGTGCTTCAGGTAATCTGGAGCAGGCCAATGAGGAGCTTCGAGCCGTCATCAAAAAAATCTGGAAGAGAACCAGCATGAAGCTGCTGGATCAAGTGGTGCCGCCTGCTGGTGGTCAGTCACACGTACCTTATATGCCTCTGCTAGGAAAACTATCCAAAACCTTTCTAATTACTCACACACAAGCAAGTTCACAGACATATGGGAGGGCAGATGCTCAAGCACCCATTGCCCAAATTATATACTATATAATTATAATAACTATATATATATATATATATATATATATATATATATATATATATATATATATATATATATATATATATATATATATATATATATATATATATATATATATATATGTGTGTGTGTGTGTATATATATATATATATATAAAAAAAACATTGTATTTATTTAAGTTGTGTATTTATTTCAGTGCACAAAATCAATGCAGTCAATAATAGAAATATTACGCTTCACTTTATAGATACAAAAGAATCTACACTTTGATGTTCAAATGGAAGATTTTTGTGTTAAAAATGAGACTACATTTTTTAAAAAATTATGCATTATTATTTAACAGCAAGTGCTTGAGCACCACCTAACGGCTAATTGTGCACAAGCAGATTCTCTCCCAAAGTAATGTTTATGTACAGTATCATGGTGTTGTTGCTCATCTTCTCCTGGTTGCAGTCTGTCCATACGTTTACAACTCACTCTTCTGTCTGGGATCTTGATGGAGGCTACCGATCGAGTGTTCTGATTTTTTTTTTGTGTCTCCCTCAGTTTCTCTCATGTGTTTCTCCTCACTCACTTATCTCTCTGTGTGTGTCCAAATCTCTTAAGTACTTCAGAATATTCTGAAGCAGTTCTGTTTTAGGGTGGTGGCATGGAACTAGAGTTGCCTCTCGCGCTCTCTCTTTCTCTCTCTCTTTCGCTCTTTCTCTCTCTGACCTCTGTCCCCAGTGTGCTTGCTTAAAGTGATCCAGACCTCTGCTTCACAATGATTCTCACACACTGTTGCACACTAATATCCAAATTAAATGAATCTAAGTTGTAGTTTGTTCCAGCGATGTCAAACTGCACAATTTCACGTTGTTGCAAAAAACAAAAAAAAATACTCCATTCACTATACTATACAAATAACTCGCAATTATGCCAATTAACCGGAGCAGTTTCTTATCAATATTTCTTATAAATCTGACAAAAAACATTTAACACTTAAAAAAAGTAGTTTCTGGCCCTGTGAGGAGGAATTTGAAATTAAAGACAAAATCCTCAAATAGCTTAAAGTTACTTCAGCCAGCACTACTGATTCTCAAGACACTGGGCAGACTAGATTGAAATGCAGACATCTGATTGGTCAAAACGATCCAACGTACACATACTAAGAAAAACATGAACCTCTTTTGCTGCACGAATCCACAAACAAACCTAAGACTAACGACAGTGTAAATTTTGCGCACGTGCGTTTGTGTGTGCTGACCAGCTGACACAGGAAGCGTTTGTGTGGTCTGTTCACTCAGATGATGAGGTAACGGTGGGGAAGTTCTATGCCACCTTCCTGATACAGGACTACTTTAGGAAATTCAAGAAACGTAAAGAGGAAGGCCTGGTGGGTGCGCACCCGTCCCAGAACAGCACAGCTATCGCACTGCAGGTGAGTCTCTGCTGGATTCAGCGAAGGCAGACACGTGTTGGTGTAATCATCATTAAATGTGCTAATGTCACAGTTTGTGATCCAGCAGGAAGTCCATCTCGCTGTAGAGTCTGGATATGTTTTGTCATTTATGTGGAGTTGTACTTTGTGTCCTTGTTTCTTTAAATGTCACACATGTTGATGTTAAGGGTGCGCCATCGTCTCACGTGATTTCTGGCCAACACAATTCACCCATCAGCTCATGAAAATCACTTCCTAAGCTTGTTTTCTTTTTAACACAAGTGCACAGTATACACTACAAAGCCATAGCTTTAGGTGCACATGCACAATCCAATGACATTCAATACAAGCGCTCTCTCGATAACAATGCCTTTGTGACGATACATAATCCCAAACACAGTATTTTTAAAGGTGTAAGTTTTTGATGAACACTTGGTCCTACTACACTACTGTATTTTAATGCCAGTAATAATGGTCATATTTTACAGTTTTTTTAATAGATAAAAACTATACAACATTATTGATATAGCACATTTCATGATATAACATAACTACAAAGACAGTAAAAACATTCAATTTAAACTAACTAATGTACAGTAGTTGTTCAACTCAATATGTATGTATTAAGTAGCCACCAGTAAAACAACATCAGATTGTGCCGGTGTACCTAATGAAGTTGGCGATAAGTGTATGGCTGCTTTCACTCTCACCATATGTCAACATCAGGCAGATAAAAATCCATCAATTAAAGCGTCTTGATGTGTCTTTAGGTGATTGATTGGACTGCGTTGTCAGACCGAATAAAAACAGTATACAAGGAATTCTTTAGCTATGAATTAATTACATCGGGTTCCATTCAGCTGAGCACATCTCTGTCTGTCTGCACCGTCAATGTCACAAACTCGAGCAGGCGTGTGTGTGCGCTTTTGGCTGTAAGATGTCCCTTTTTCAAAGTCCTCCTCAGTAGTGCTTAGCCCTTTTGTTGTCATGGTTACAGGCCGGCCTCCGCACTCTCCATGATATTGGGCCCGAAATTCGCCGAGCGATATCATGTGACCTGCAAGATGATGAACTAATAGACTTTATACCAGAGGAAGACGAGGAAATATATAGGGTAACTGATTTATTTTACCCAAAACGGGGATGATTGTGACATGACACTTTTTAAAAATAGAATACATGTTTGAAAAAAATTGTTGGCATTAGTTATTTGGCGTGAGTTACTTACTTATTATTTGTAGGCCCATTTCTACCTGTATAGCATGCCAGCTAGCTATGACTACACTCCAAAAAGCTGTTTTTTTTTCCTTTTAATTTTCTTGTTTTTTTTCTTCATTTGTAATTCAAGACAAAATTCAACTATTTTGTCCACACAAGTCATGCGCCCATAAGTCAGCTTCCTATTTTGCTCATATCAATTCTGAAATCAGACTTAACATCAAACCTTTATTTTTCTGTATTGCAAGAAACAAAAATGTCAGAGGTGTCACTGTGCGTATTCGTTGGCAGCGTAACGGAGGACTATTTGGCAACCACCTGATGAACGGAGGTCACCGGCGATCCGACGGCCACCAGACCAACGCCACGCAGCGGCCGCTGCAGGTGCAACCGCCCCCTCACTACGCTCACATGGATCAACCGGTGGGGCGGCTGTCTCGAGCCAACGCCATGTCCCACCCCAACCACCGTCACCACCACCATCACCACCATCACCGCCACCGTCATCACAACAACTCCTACGGCAAGTCTCCCAAATCCACCAACATCAACCTCAACAATGCCAACAAGTCCGGTTTACCCAACGGGGGGCACCATCGCTACTATGAACACGCCCCTCCCAATGGCTACCCGGGTCATCGGGGCTCCTACTATGATTATGAAAAGGGCCGGACGCCACAAGCTCAAAGGTACCACCAACATGTGCATCCTTTCCACAGCAGACATTTGTGTACTTGTCTTGTCTTGGTCCTATCACCAGATGGTCATTTAAATATGTGGATCACTCCCCTTTTTAATGACAGCTATGAGAGGCACTGATCCATTCTTAAAAGCATATTTTGGAGTGATTACCGGTTAATCAGTTCATTTGTATGCCGTCATAATTTGTGTAGTTGCATCCCGATGAAATGATGGGAATAATTCCTTCTGATGGAGTAATTCAATAGTTGTGTAGTAGTTCATCAAATAGTGGCAAGTATTTATTCAACTGAAGAGAATAGCAGGTATTTATTTGAAGGTGGCTTTATTTCTAGCAAAACTGGACATTGATTGTTGATTTAGTCCTACAATAACTGGTTGGTTTGGATTTTTTTATTGAATGATTAATGTGGTTTGTCTAAAGAAATAACAAAGTCATGTTTTTGATTTCAAAACCTCCAGTGCCACCATTTTTGTGTTGCAGTCGTTAATTACAAGCCTCAATTACATTAGTTAATGATTTTGGTTAAGTTAGTGAAACTATGGGTTTTAAAGTAAAGTAAATATTTACCTTCATCCTATTCCACTGTGCAAGCGAGATGGAGCGAATTCTGCTGCCATCAGCCGGATGACTATTAGTCTTCAGGCATCCGGGCAGCTTCTTATCAAGCCTCCCCCATTTTCACCAACCTTTATTCATTGACTAGTAGATCACACTAACACTTCATTTCACATGTGAGCATCTTTTTTTTTTTTTTTTACTTGGCACCAGGACAATTTCATTCATGCCATTTTTTTTCAAAAAATATTTTATCACAGGAGAAAAAAAATGGGATTGTCAAATACACTGAAGTGTATGTCCGCCATCATGCTCTTGTATATTAGAATGCTGTATATGTTCTATATACTGTATGATATACAGTAAAGCGCTGTATGATATACAGTATATATCACTCTTTTCCTGCCTTTTCTCTCATTGTTCTCTCCCTTTCTCCTTCCTAACTGAAATGCTTTCTCTCGGCCACCCCCTCTGCCGTCTTGGACAGAAGGCGCTACTATGAGACCTATGTTAGGTATGTTGTTTTTCCAGGTTTGGCACCAGCAGTAACAAGCAAAGAGGGTTTATTTGCCATTATTTTGTTGTTTGGATCGGTGAAAGGCTGCAAAGCTCATTTTCTTCTGCATGTGGTTGGCTCCCAGGCGTGTTTGATGATGTCCACTAGTGGCCACTGTTTCTCATTTACTGCTTTTTTTTTGTCTTTGGGATTGGCTCACTTTCACGCTTTGGATGAAGTTTTTGAAACATTATGTAGGCTTGCATCTGCATGGCAGTGCATGACACAAGTCCAGAACACTTGGTGACTCTTGAGCCGTGCAATTTGATTTCTCGTCAGGTCCAATGGTGGGGATAGACGCCACCCGACCATATGCAGAGAAGAGGAGGTGGATGAAGATCGTTTGTCTGGCGAGTATTTCAGCGGAGAAGAGTTTTATGAAGATGACAGCATGCTCTCGGGGGACAGGTAGATGAACAACATTAACATTGAAGATTACTTCAATTCTGCTACTTCTGTGACGCATCAAAAATTTGTTACAAGGTACCAGAACAGCGATACAGAGTACGAGACTCCCAAAGGCTACCATCATCCCGACAGTTACTATGACGATGATGAGCAGCCCCTCTACCACGACTCGAGGAGATCACCAAAAAGACGTTTGCTCCCTGCCACACCTGAAGCTTTGCATGGTATTGACCTGCTGCATAAGTTGTCTTCATATGTTGATTCTAGAAATGTGCATAACTTTACTTTTCCATTAGAATTTACATGAACTGAATATGTTGCCAGTGTTGCCGATTTCATTTTTCTTGAGAATATTTTACAAGTCGTTGCCATGTTTGCACAGGTCACAGGAGGCCGTCTTTCAACTTTGAGTGTCTGCGCCGGCAGGGTAGCCACGATGAGCTTCCACATCAACGTACCGCTCTACCACTGCACCTTATGCAGCACCAGGTAACGCCAAAAAAAAAAAAAGATAGAAATTAAAAATCTTAGAAATGCTTCTGTGGCCTCGCTGCAACAATTCATCTTGGATGTCCTCGCTTGTCAGGTGATGGCCGTAGCAGGCCTGGACTCCAGCAGAGCCCACCACCTCTCCCCAACACGCTCCACCCGCTCCTGGGCCACGCCCCCTGCCACCCCGGCCAGTAAAGACCAGTCACCGTATTACACCCCCCTCATCCGTGTCGACCACCCGCACAGGGATAGCACCGCCAGCAGCCACGTATCGGTGCGCAAAAGCTCCTGGTACTCGGATGACCCCGAGTTCACGCAGAGGACGTACTCGCCCATTCACCTGCAGGTGCCGCCCGAGTACCACAGCCAGTACCACCAGAAGCGAGGAAGCGCCACCAGCCTCGTTGAAGCCGTATGTTTTTTTTGGGTTTTTATTTTTGGTTTTGTTGAATTACACTTTCCCATAGTTCTTTTCAGTTTCAGAGTCAATTTTATTTCTGTTGCCCACAGAAACATCTCAAAGGGCTTTACATACTGACAGTTGATGTATTTAATATTTAGCCACTAAAAGCTCTGAAAAAAAATCTGAATATATACACAACTTTCCTTGTCCCGACTTTGTTTTCCGAGCAGGTTTTGATATCAGAAGGCCTCGGAAGGTACGCCATGGATCCCAAGTTTGTCGCCGCCACCAAGCACGAGATAGCGGATGCCTGCGAGATGACGATAGATGAGATGGAGAGCGCGGCCAGCCACCTGCTGAATGGGGGCATGGCGCCGGTGATCAACGGGGTCAACGTCTTTCCTCTTCTGACTGCGGGGGGCTTTGAGATGCCGGACCCGGCGGCCAGCTACAGCGACGACGAACCTGAAGCGGAACCCAGGCCCTCCTATGAGGAGGACCTGGCTGACGAGATGATTTGCATCACAACTTTATAGCGGTAAAGGACCCTTGCCCGACTACCAACAGTGAAAAGTGCCTTTACACTGAACAGAAAGGCAAAGAGAAGAGAGAGACACACACAAGTCGCGAAAGAAAACCTCTCTCGCTGCCAGCAAAGGACGTCACAGCACGGAGCCCCGCGGAGCACCCGGGTGCCATTCTGACCTTCCTGTCAAAGGGCTTGACCTGGGGGTCCGGGCAGAAACCATCCAGGATAAGTGGCGTGGACGTGCCATGCTCTTTGGGGGCTGGCGTGTTAGGGTGATGACAATCAGATGTATGATGTCATTACCTCGGTCACTTTATTCAAGGTTTGGCATATCATGCAAGTTTTCAATGCAAAGCATAGAAAGGCATATCTTACCCCCCCCCCCCCCCCACACACACACACTCCTCTAGACCCCTGCTTTCGTCTGATTTGATCCCTTTGTCCCGTAGTAGTGCCGCGGCCGAGTCACACAACAAAAGTTGCGGAAACCAGAATATGCAGGAGCGTTACTTTTGAGACATCTATAAAGAATTTGAGATGCAGGTTATTTCAAACAGTAGAATAGCCTGGTTAATATTTCTTAGTTGAGATTCTGTAAATTGTATTCTATAATATGAAACACTTTGTAAAGAGATCTTCTATATTTTGTAATTATGTATGATTTCACTGATCAGCAATATGGACCATGTGCTATAAAACCCGACAACCGTTTATTAGCTACCATTTGCTGCGTTTCATTTGCCTTTTAT
Organism: Syngnathus floridae; assembly: GCF_059516105.1. Lineage (NCBI taxonomy): Eukaryota > Metazoa > Chordata > Actinopteri > Syngnathiformes > Syngnathidae > Syngnathus > Syngnathus floridae. The sequence continues at coordinate 7,761,434 of NC_142423.1, read as the reverse complement.
GTTCCGTGCGATTACATAGCCTTTATTTTTGTCTGCATTTTAATTTTGCCTTTGGTCACAATTTTAAGAGGTCGAGATTTCGTGACCAACATTAACTGCACAAGTCGAGCCAACACTTCTGATGATCTTAGCACAAGTGTGGTACTCCCTATTAAAAAAAAAAAAAAAAGCCCCTTCTTTAAATGGGGCTCGCCCCGTGGCCTCCCGTGCTGGCACGTCTTTATTTATAATGAAATCGATGCTGCTTTTCTTCAAAATCTTCTTTGGGTTGCTCCTGATTAAAATGCCTTTTTTTTTTTTTTTGCTGCTGCTGCTGAAGGAAGACAAAAGATGGATGGTAGGGCAAAAATAATGGAGGTCTTATTGATTAGCGATCAAAGCTGGTGCTGGGGGTTTGGTTAATGATTGATGCGTCCTTGAAGACTTTCTGTGAAATCTCATGTTGAGCGTGTGAGGCCCGCATCCACTTTGGTGGCAGGAGTTGGCCAAGTGGAGAGGCTTAAGCAATACAAGAAGACCCCCCCCCCTCCCCTACTTGACCCCCACCCCTCTCTCTGTCTACCTGGCGTCTCGTATACCTCTTTTGGCAAAGGTGACAACATATCATCGTCTCAGTGTATCTGTGTCGCGGTGTTCCGCAGGGGAGTCTTAAACAGGGTTTAACTATGGATGTGCTTGTATCTAATAATGTGACAAAAGGCTGAAACTGGATGGCCACGAGTTAACTTCATTTACAGTCGACTTAAGAGCTGAATTAAGAACATTGGAGGTTCACGTGATCCGTTGTACATGTTTGGTCCGTCGGCGTGTGCGTGCTTGTACGCTACTTACAACAATGTAGATTTTCCATTTTGTGTGCACATTGAAAGGGCTCTTTGAAATGTTTGTGCGTTTAAAGAAAATATTATAATAAAAAAAAAATTATGTGTTCTAGTCCTTTTGCAGATGACAAAAGGAATGCACATAACTGGCACATTGTACTATTGGTAGCAATTGATGAACTGAAAATATGCATTATTTTTTAAAGACTTTAAAATATTGAGTTAATCTAAAGATGAAAAGAACTTACTTTTACCTCAAGTCAGGGATTCCTGAAAAAAAGAGTAAATAGTAACTTGGTTGAGTCTTAAATATTAGCACATAGCTGTTTGTCTTTGCACAAGTACGTGTATTGTGCTTCTGTTTCTCCTTTTTCTAAAACTGATTTATGTATTAAGGTGAGACAATTTTGTACTTTTTTGTGACTGTGTGTATGGTTTAGTGGAATCTATATTTGTCATTCACACCTCATCTTACTACAATGCTGGGAATGAAAGAAAATCAAAAGAATATTTTCAAGGTGCGTCATTGCTCTGCTGGAAAACAAGAAAATGGATAAAATACCAGTTTACAGAGAAACGTGCTGTTTCTATCACATTTCTTCTCATGGTTAGATATATAATTACTTTTATTACCATTCTTAAAGCTGTATTCAAAATGAATATGTAAAATGTGTATAAATGATCGGAAAGACCCATGGTAATGTTCTCTACTTGAAAGTCTTGATATTTGCTCTTAAATGTTTCTTTTGAGTTAGCATAAATCTCCGAGTAGCAAATGCTTTAATATATAACAGATTGGATTTTGTAACTATGCTTTTTTGTATTTTTCATTTAATTTGGGCCTTGTCTTTATTTCAATCAATTCTGTTTATTTTCTATTGAGCATCATTGAATAAACTTATGCTGAACTTATTGATATCAGGCAAAGTGCTTGTTGTATCATTGTTGCAGGCCTTTGGAGGTGTCAGGCTGGTGATACAGTGTTGCTTGCCATCTCCACCGTGGTGGTCGCCTCTGGTGCCTCATCTTCCACCCACGGCATCTTGCCACACAGCAGGAACGGCACTGCGTACTTGCGGAACTAAAACCAACAAGAAAAGGTATCAGTAGAGTGACATTTAAGATAATCGTTAGACTGTTTATCTACTGTAAACAAATTATTTATGGGTTAAGTAATTAAGGTTGAAACAACTTAAAATGTAAAATATTCGGATTTATGGCAACCATGTTCGTTTGCACCAGCAGGTTGTTTACTTCAAAATTATTTGCTGATTTATTTAAAAGTAATTTTTAACGTTACACAAGCTTTTCATTTATTGACCACAAGATGGCAGAATAATATAGTTAATGGGGTTTTCCTTTCCATCGACGTCTCAAGCGTAACCTGGAACGTGAACCAACCAATTGGTACAGTCCAATTTTTCCCCCTCACCTGTCTGTTACAGTAGATGTAGATGATGGGATTGTACACGGTGCTGCTCTTGGCCAAGTAAACGGGCACTGTTGCCACCAGTGGGTTTATCTCTACTTTCGGGTTGTAGACCACCAGCATGGACAGGCCAGCATAAGGCATCCAGCTTATCAAGAAGGTCAGGACCATGACGATGACCATGGACGCCACGCTCACCTCCGCTTTAGCCACCGCGCCGCCTTCCAAGCAGGCCAACTTTGATACCTGAGGTAGGCCGGTGGGGAGCGTATTAGTGTTTTAATACAGTCGTATTTTGATTGCAACCAGCAAAAACGAAGTTATGTATTAGTAGGATTCATTTTTTCAAAATTTTGTGTGGCGAGTAGTAGATTTAAAAAAAAAATGTTTGCATTTGTTGAATTAGCTTCAGTGCCATATGTGAATTTAATATTCCAATAATCTGACTCCCCCTATAATGTTATCAACGACGAACCAGAAAAATGTACATTTCTTTCAATAAGTGTACCTAACATTGGGCATGTGTTATTTGGCATTACCGTTGTGTAAAAGCCCACCTGATGCAACGTCCACAATAATTTAGAGTAGGACATCAAGATGATGGCGAAAGGAAGAGCAAAGCAAACGGCGAAATAAACCAGGATGTAGGACACATGGTGAGGTTCTCCACTGTGCCAGTCCGGCGCGCAGGACGTCCCCACGCCCTCCAGCTCGTACCTGCCCCAGCCCAGAAGCGGGGGTACGTTCCATATTAGGGACCACAGCCAGGCCAACGCGATGCCCCTGCATGCGTGCTTCTTTTGAAAGGTCATCTGCCCCAACGGTTTACATATGACAAACATCCTCTCCACGGCGATCAGGGCGACGGTGCACAATGATGTAATGCCTACAAAAGTACGATGGGATCACTCGCAGTGTTTTTAAAAGTCGCTCGCTCGTGTCACCGTGTTCACTCACCAAACAAGGACACGGCGAAGCCCTCCATCACGCAGCCTGTTCTTCCAAAGGAGAAGTACCCCTGGGCGTTGTTGATTACAGACAGAACCCCCCCGGTCATGGCCGTGCCCAGGTCTGCCACAGCCATGTTCACCAGAGCGTAGTTGAGCGGTTGCCTCAGCTGCTTGTGCATGAGGGACACAATGATCACTGTAGCGTTGAGAACGATGGCCGGCCCGGTGAAAAGGGCCATCACCACGGAGAGCATCACGAAGCCTCTGCGTGACAGCGGGGGCTCCCCGTGCGGGCCCATGTAGAGGGAGGAATTGGGGAGAAAAAACGAGTGGTGCATGGATGCGGAGATTTCAATGCTCGGGTCCTTGCAACGCTTGATGTGGGAGCTCTGGAGAGAGTGTGAAGATTACATGCCAGCAGTCAGAGTAAATCCTCAGGGACTGGATTTAACGGGGATTAATCCGCGCCATATGATCATCTGTGAACCCTCACCTTTTGCTTGATTGAGCACTCACTTTGGATAACACAGTTTGGGAAGTCACACTAAGCAGGTGTCAATAGACCGCAGCGTGTAGAAAATGCTGTGTAAGCAACTTTTGAAGTGAATTCAATTGACTCATATTAGGGCTGTCACTATCTTTGTTTCTAAAATCCATTAAAATCCATTGGTCAATCGAATGCAATTTAATTTGCATCGAATCATATATTTTTGTTTAAATCCCCAATTGTTGTTTAGTAACTGATTATGTTCATTTCTTTGGTATAACTAAACAGATGACAATGACAAAATTTTCTATTCTATTCTGGAGGTGCGGTCTACTGCGATTAAACTCCTTCAATCGCCTCCAGGATTTATCACGACCAGAGGTGCCCCATAGTTAACCTTCTAAGAGGTTTAGGTCCAATCAAGTCAAGATGGAGATTACAACTGTTTGGGTTGAGAGTTCATGTCCCAGTGATGAGCCGCGTTAAGTCCCGACAGCACCTTTGCTTCTCATTGTGTTTACACGTATAAATCATCTGGTAGCATTTTTCTCAGGACTTCATGAGATGTAGCATCCAAAGCAATTTAATGAAGGCAATTTTATTTGACGCACTGTTCAAACAAATTGTCACTATGAGTCGCCCAGAATGGATTGTAAGACTAAAAAGGGACTTGCTCAAGGACACTTGGGCAGGTCTGAGTTAAGGACTCCCTTCAGTTTCATGGCAGAGAGCTGCTTTATTGGACACTTAATTAAAGCATCAGAGCAGTCAGCATGGTGAGGTCACAACCATCCGAGCGCCTTATCGCCGCATTCCAGACAGATCGGGGCTCCTCACAACTTTGATGTACGACGCAATTACTAAACTAATAAAAGCTTCAGGTTGAAACACAGCTGCTTGTGGTGGTTCCGCCGCTGGCGGTTGCGGTCACTGGACATGTGTCCAAAAATTTAGGGGGGGGATTATTCATGTTTGGGATTATTCACCAATTTGCATGGCTCCATTTTGGAGTGGATGGGGTTTTTTTTGGGGGGGGGGGGGTGAAAAATCATTTAACAATCTGCAACCTCATTGTTATTCTGTACTTTGAATCTTCCGTGAGAAACCTTTGTGACACCACACTTAAGTTTGTGCGATCCAGTTCTACCAATTCTCCCATTGTATTGAATAAGAACAGTGATTATGAAAGGAAGAGAGAAATTAATAAACAAGAACATCTTAAAGCGTCCATCTTTTGTATCTTCTATACTTCTATTCAGAGTGCTCAACCCTATACCCTTAAAACTGCCTGATCAAAAGATCATAAAAGTCAGCAGGCCCCCCTCGCTTTAACCGCAGTGCAAAATGGTTTTGCACACAGGTGATTTTATCTTGCATATTTTGCATATACTCCTCCTCTTGGATCTTCTTAGATAACATTACAATCAAGTCACATCTTAAAGCTCATTTAGGCTTAAGGCATTTTCCCCTATTGCACCAGTGGCTTGGACATTAAATGAGGCACTTTGCTTCATAGCTGCACAGAATTTGCTCAAACGAGGTATATAACATTTCAGATTACCTGAATACGAAATTCAAGGGTTTAATCTCTCCACCAAATGTTGATGCCCCCTCCCGCCCCTCTCGCTCTCTCTCTATCTCTCTCGCTCTCTCTCTCCCTCCTCCCCTCCACGATAGGGAATGGCGGGGAGGAGGAGGTCTCCTGTCACAGAAGGATAACGGCAGCTCAAGAAAAATCAGACGGCTCACCGGGGTGCAAGAGCAGATTCCGGCATCACTTTTGGAGCCGACCATGATGCTTCTTCGGCGCGCATGCTGCGTCGTCAACCTGCCGCTGTTCATGCTGGCGGGCTTCAGCGTGCTCCTACTGGAGGTGGCCGCCGCTTCCCAGCAGGGGATCCCGCTGTCGGTGTGAGTGACAAACCACTTTGGAGGGAAATGTTGACTTCGGAAGGGGGAAAAAAAAATAAGATGCAGAACATTTTGTGGAGGGATTTTCTGTGCATGCATCTGGTCACATGACATTCAAAAGTAGTTCAACAGCGCGGCCAGGCCGCATTTGTTGTTGGATTAAATAGTGAAAGAGGTGTTGCTAATGGCATTGTTTAATTAACTGTTTTTCTTAATGTTGAACAATATTTAAGTGCTAAAATAAATTAGAGAACGCATGCATGAAACAAAAGGATCTGTTTTGCAAGTGGGAAAAGCGTTATGCATTAACTACGTCGCGAAAAAAGATTAAAATAAGAACGAAAATGAATGCATTTTTTTCGCCCGTCTAAACAGAAAGCAATTGTTACGATGCAATTGAAACATATAAGAATATCGTTTTGACCATTTTCCCTACCAATTAGGTTTTATTAAAGTATTCATCTAAGAAAATCATGTCTGATGAGGAGTTTAATTATTTGAAATCACTGGCGTCTTAAAACTTGAGCGAGTCGAAGAAAAATAAACGTCAATTTTCCTGCAGACTTTGAAAAAAATTATAATGGTTAAATAATAATAATGTCTCCATTGTAATATATTTTATCAGCTTGTTTTTTTTTTACTCAACAAATGAGTGGTGTCTTTATGCAAGTATACTTACCATAGCCTATTCGTTTATTAACAATGCAATACATCTTTATTTGTATTGCACTTTCACAATTATTATTATACGTATTGACTGAAATTGTTATTTTCCCTTTTTTTTCCCCAACTAGCAGCAGTTTATCAAAGTGCACTGCAGCATCTATGCAGTGTGATCCCATTTAACTGAGCAAGTATTGTGTATATTTAGTATGTGTTAAGCAAGTTGAAGCAAAGTATATGCAGGTGTAAGATATTTCATAGATGTTTTTAGGGGCGGGGTTACATAAAAATGTCAATTAAAAAAATCTGCTTTTTTCCATATTTTGAGAGAGTTTTTTTAATCTTATTTTGATGATATTTTGTCCTTTGTCAGTGTAAAACTGTGGGCTTCAGCTTTTGGAGGAGAGATTAAATCAATTTCTGCCAAATATTCTGGATCCCAGCTGCTGCAAAAGGTATTTATATGACATGTCAATATACTTTGTTTGTAGATCATGCATTGGCACAGTTGAACACTGTCATGCCGATTTCCATCTCTGATGCTTGCTGTGTGTGTGTGTGTGTGTTGGGGGGGGGGGTTCCGTGCTGTTGATATGGCCCATTAACCACGACCCTGATTCCACATCCCTCCTGTCCTCATCCCTCCCATGAACTCCCTGTAGTCAAGAGCCTTGGTTATGGATGTGACAGGGAGATAGATTGAACAAGTGTGCGGTTTAGGTTTATAATGTGAAAGGTGGAGGAACTGAGCAGCCATTCAACAAAGGCCCATGCGGTAGATGTAATGACAACGTTTGACCACTTGTGAGCACTCGGTAACTTGTGATGAATGTCAGTCTGGATTTGAGTCTGACAGACTTGACTGTTTCCAATGGGGTGGAAGATGTTGAAGAGGCTGGTGTGAATGCTTAATTATTTTTTTTTAAATCCAGACGTCCTTATATCCTTGCTCTGCTTCATTCTTTTAGGAACTGTGGGCCATCACAGTGCCACGTCCCGGGAGCAACTCCAGCTCAGAGGCCTCCTCTCCCTCAACCAAAGGCAGCGGCAGGATTAATTCTCGAATCTCATGTCCCGGAATGTGGGAGGAAGGCGGAACAACCCGAGTAAATCCACGCAGATACGGCGAAAGTATCCAGACAGCGTTTCGAAAGCGACTCCAGGCTCAAAACCAGGGACCACCTTGCCCTGAGGTGAGGAGACATTTTACCAAATAATAAATTCTACATTTCAAGGAATATTTGATGAACGGAATATGCCCTACAGATTTTTCCCTTCTTTTTTGCGGATGTAAGCACTTTGCCTGCACTCATGGAGGCGTGTCTGGTGCCAGAGCGGCACAAAGCAGCAAGCTGTGAGGAAAGTGAAAGGGTCGTTAGGCGCTGGTCATTAAGGCTGAGCATCAGATACTTCTATAGTCAAATGTGCGCTTTCACTAAAATCTCAGAGAACACAATGGCCCGCCGCCGGGGCTCTCTTTCTACACTTGCCATTGTTTTGATCAATAATCATGATCACTGCTGATTGTTGATGGATGGCGCTTAATCTTATCTTGATGTTGTGGGGAGGGGACGGGGGGTACACTGGGCGCTGAGGCGAGGAGGACAGGCGTGAAATGAACTGTTCTGCTCCAGCGCGAGCCCGCACTCCTCCTTTCAGTAGGTAATTTGTCGCCTCATGTACCAGTGTGTGTGTTTTTGTGTGCGCGTAATCCGCAGTGTGTTTGAATGAGCTCCAAGCAGCTGCGGCCGTGTTTATCTTTTGATAGCATTATCCCAGGCTGTGTGTATGTGCCTGTCAGGTGAGGGATTATGTAATGTTATATTCCTCTAAGACGTGGAGATCGTCCCGTATCAGGGGAGGTCCAGTGCTTCCGGCGGAATCAGCATTATTTGGACTGTAGTTCATTACCCAGAATCAACCAGGCTTGACACGTTATTATCTTTCTCCTCTGCCCTGACTCATTTCAATTATACTCTTACCATGCGTAGCCTTTCGGACGCAGCCCCGCCCCCTCTACGGCCACCCAACTTTGCCGTCTCCATCCAATCAGACTGCAAACTGATAAAGACCATTATTCATCTTATGTGTCGAGGTGTGGATCTTATCAGGCGTTCATCTGAGAATTGGCTTCCTGCATCTTGTCAACCGGCATGCGGAGGCCTTGCTAAGAATTTCCCACCATGCCGATGTGACACAGAAAAGCACACTGAGGATGTCTGAATATTCTTATGATGTATTTTATTTGCTTTTGATCACCCTAATTGCTCAACATTTGAAGTAGTCTAAACGTGTATCCGAGAGCTTTTAACAATTGCTTCTGCCGCCGCTTGTTTGTTTCCAGAAGTACAAGCCACCAGAAAAATCTGTCCGAGTAGAAGAAATCGATGGTGTCAAGTTGGTGAAAAACCTGGCGGTGAAAATGGAGGAAATGTTCCGCAAAAAGGCAGAAGCCACCAGGGTAAGTAGAGTTATTCGAGAGAAAACACAAAAAGTTTGTTTCTCTAAATGGAAACGGCATGCCTCGCTGAGTCTCTACATGTGTCAAATACTTTAACGGCTAAACCCCTCTACAAATAGATTGCCCTTTTTCCCGCTGAGAAAAAACAAAAATACAAGTGGTGTCACAACAGACTTAGTCAGCGCCCATCTTTTATTTACTTTGAAATTGTTCTTATGTAAAATGAGTGCTTTGGCTCAATAAAGACTGGGGAAACAAAACATCAGGGAAAAGCATTAGGTGAAACTTTGAACGACTGATCAAGGTCTTGCAGTGGCCAAGTCAAGTCAAGTCAAGTCAAGTTTATTTGTATAGCCCTAAATCACAAACAGTCTCAAAGGGCTTCACATAGCCAAAAATTGACAATTATTCTCAAAGCATCCCCTGATCATGGCCATGCAGTAAACCCAAAGAGATAAAATCAATGTAATGTTTGCACCTTGTAAAACTGCCCCGGTCAAATTGCTTCATTGGAGAGATAAGTCTTTGTATTGTAACGCAGTTCTCAGCCTTACACAAGCACAAAGGCCTCTAAAATACTGTAAACGCCCGCTCCTGTCTTCAGATGTGTAAATAACCCCCTTGGGATGTTGCTTGAGCAAATGCAGGGCTATCACTTATTTCCCTACATGATGAGTGATTTCAAAATTGAAAAAGCAGATTGATGTTCTGCATTCACGGCGTTATCAGAGGCGAGAGCCGCCGCAGCAGCCTGTCGACGACCTCTGCGCAGACGCTTCCTAAGAGGCTGCCCCGACATGATAACGTTTATCTCCGCCTCGCTCTGCCACAATTTCTCCTGTAAATGACACTCTGAGCAGGTGGCTTCATTTGGTGAACACGAGGCAACATTCTAAAAAGCCAAATGCAACATTTTGCTAATGAGGAAGAAATGCTTGCCGGAGTTTGTAAACTAGAGGTAATTAGAATTGTAAAAATGGATATTTTATAATTTGGTCAGCCCACGCGTAATTTCCCAATTGAATGCGTGCAGCAAGCCTCAATTGTGTTAATGTAGCAGTTATTTTGACGCACGTGATGGATGTTAATTACCTGCTCGTTGCATTTTGCCGGAAACACAGAGCCAAGCACATTTGTCGGGGGGAGTTATTATAGAGGTGACTGCTGCTCGCTGCGCTGCGTGAAATCCAACGCCCGGCTCCCTCCATCAATCACTGCCCAGAGCTTCTCTGCCGCTATGGGCCACTTTTTGCACTAAGGGATAAACTGTTTGGGAAATTGGGGGCCATATATTACCGGACACCAGGGTGGCAAAGTGAAGTGCAAGAACCAACTCTGGGGAAACCCTCGGGCTCCCCAGAAGAAACCAATTTAATACTATAAATGCTTTGTAATATTTATGGTCAGTGAGGTAATTTCTTTTGTTTTGTTTCTGTGCCGGTCCGCCAAAATATGTCTTTACTTAAAACCGGTGAGTTGCACAAAAATAACGTTGGGGGACTGCTATAGCTGGAAAAATGTAATGACATCATCGCTTCATCAATTTTGACTCCACTACAAATTACCCATTGACAAAATGGCCGCTGATGGTTGCGGCCAAGTACTGTCAGCCATTTTAACTCGGTCGCAAGAATAATCAATGTTAAATTCTGCACAAACAATAAACTATTGGAGTTCTAAAGCAGTGATGCGGCAATGATGTCATTGTATTTCTGCAAGACAGCAGCCTCGTCCAATCAGATCGCTGCCGTGTCTTTGTTGCTATAATGGATTCAACAATGATATTAACCAGCATTACAGTCAATAGTAATTTGGAATTTTAATTTCTAGTCTTCACACAAGTTGTACGTTTCTATGCAGAGGCTGGTGGAGGCTGCAGAAGAAGCACATCATCAACACAAAGAAAATCCTGACCTGCAGGTGAGACTTTTATTTCCACACAAAATGGAAGCCAATCATTAGCATTGAGGTTAATCTCGTGGCGATGACGGTGGATTAGAGAAGGTGACAAGAAGGCTTCTGCTCCATGATGTCACAACGCATCACCAAGAGAAAATGTCATGCTTATAGAAGATCTAAAGCTGATCAGGATTCAGGTTGCCAGTTAGTGGGTGGAATCAGACACTTTGCAATTTTTTTTTCTATCCAAAGGATTTATATATGTAGTTGATTGTGTCTGGGACATTATAGTGGCTCCCATTGCGGAACTTCAAGCTGCATTGAGTTTCCTTAGTCTCTGCAGAGGGAATGCAGTATTTTTGTCGTTTATTAGACCCCCTGCCTCTCTCTCTCTCTCTCTCTCTCTCTCTCTCTCTCTCTCTCTCTCTCTCTCTCTCTCTCGCTCCCCCCCTCCCCATCTCTTTCTCTCTGTCCAAAGAACAAAGATAAATGAAAGTCTTTTTGGGGAAAGCGTTGTTTCACGTACATGCGTCCAGATTGGAAAGCCAGTCGAGCAACAAAACACTGAAACAACGGCAGTACTTTAAAGTTAATAGAACCGTTAACAACATTTGAATAAGTTTCGCTTGCCTTGGTTCCTTCCTGCTTCTGTGCTTTTCTCACAAGCCAGAAGAAGACAAGCAGCTCCCTCATTGAATTCAGTATCGCAAAGTTTCAAGTTGACAATTAATTATACTCTTAACCGTATTAAAGCTGTATTACATTTGGTACATCTACACAATTCAATGAGATATAAAGAAAAATCGAAGACATATGCAAACCAGGGCTGTGGACTCGGTCGGATTTTTGCACCGAGTCCGAGTCCGGCCTCTTGACCACCGAGTCCGAGTCAGTGTCCGAGTCATAGTCCGAGTCCGGCTGTCCATTTTTTCTGTTAATTCATGTGACTGCTTAGTCTTTATTCAAGGCTAATTTAGATCAAAATCAAAATAATGATATAAGCTGGGTGACATAATCATCCTTGACATTGGTACATAATGTAAACATTTGCCTAAGTGCAACTCAACGTGGCCGCATTGATCGTAAGCAGGGCTGTGGACAGTATTCCTACGCGCATTCTCAGCAGCATGATGAAAATAAAATTGAACGTATTTTTTTTTTATTGTCGGACTCGGTGGACTCGGTCAAAATCAGCACCGAGTCCGAGTCCGGCAAAAATGACCGAGTCCGATCGAGTCCCCGAGTCTGAGTCCACAGCCCTGATGCAAACAACTCAACATTGGTTGACACTGCAATTAGGTGATAATGATTCAATTAATTCACAATATTTTAATGTATGTAATTGTGGCGCTGCTCTGAAAATTACACTTCAAAGTATCAGTACGGAGTGGAATTTTCCTATAATGTTTATAATTATCAAAAAAGAAAAAATCTATGGTTTGAGAGCCTTTTGAGTGGTTGTGAAAATTGAAAATATTGTAAGCGACACAACTTACCAATGTGAATGATAGTGGACTTCATTTTATAGGACATAAAAAAAAAACAATCCAATATCAATGTGCGTTAATGATGTGATGTCATGACATTGCTCCTCGTGGCATCATTTCGATGCCCTCGCCTTCTCTGACACCGCACATTTTTCACGGCCCATTTCACTGACCCGCGGTGCGATAAAGGGGCCTTCTTATCTCAGCTGCTGCAAGTCAGGACGAGTGAGGTTTTCGCATTGACTCCGAGAGGATTCACAAGTTCAAGGGAGCACACGTCAGGGCTGAGGTCTCTTATCGGGTATTTTCAGTGCTCCATCAGCAGGTTTATTAACATCATTTTTGCCTAGTACTTCATTTAAAAAAAAATGGATCAATTGAAAATATAAACACTTGCAGAAATTATTTTGTATGTGTTTCATAAATAGTATAATTGCAAATTTTCAATCTTTTCACACAACAACAAAAAAATATACACAATATTTTTCAATGCCATGGCTAGGATGACAGAGACTCACGGTCATAAAGAAAAATGATCATTTTTATCAAGCACATTGGTATTATTAATGATACTGTGACAGTACGTCTAAAATACAAGCCAATTATGCTCATTAGGCTGACAAACGGTACTTTTTTTTATTCTTATATGTTTCTGACCTTGTTAAATAATTATTAATAATTATTATAATAATAATGTATTAATTAATTAACAAAATTGAGATTTTCGTGAACACGATTCAAGCCTTTTTTTGTGGTATTGAAATATATTTATCATGCAATAATACACAACATAATATGGAACTAGTACACTACACTGTGTTTCAATGATAAAGATCTATTAAACGAATGCCTCTGCGGAGAGAAGACATCCGCCTGGTGTGTAGGTGGACTCTGCAGCATGGCCTAACACACGCTGCTGGATGGAGAGCAGCTCTCTGCAGTGAGGCCTACAGCTGACTGCAGTGGTGTAAAAGTCAGCGTAGCATAGCGGCAGTGTCCCATGGCCCACTATACAGTAATAACCCTCACGCTTAACGGGCCTCTATACCGCCAGCTCTGCTGAGGATGCACTATTCGTCTGCGGAGAGCTCCCCCCCTTCCCTCCCTCCGCCCCTCCCTAGCTCCCTCCCCGCCCGCCCGCCCGCCGCAGCTCGTCAGAGAGTCGCTCAGGCGTGGTATGAGCTGTCACGAGCTGCTTGATGGCTATGCCCACATCGCCTCCCCTTGAGTGCGAAGCCTTCGACTCCACCACCCATCTTTTCCTCCCTTCCCTCCATCCACAATCTTCCTGGGTCGGCGCAGGAGGCCACAAAGAGGCCACTCAGGCAGGAAGAGGTCGTCTTTCTTCTGAAGTAGCAGCAACTGGAGGACAAGGCTGACTAACTGTTTCCCTTTAGGGAAGCAAGACCTTTCACTGGTTGTCATATTTTCGATGACAACGTCGTGTTAGGACCAGAATTTGATTTTTTTTTTTTTTTTTGCCACTAGAAAAGGATTTCCCTTCCTCCCATATGCATACAAATACAGTATATGCACGGATTATCAATTATTCTATCGATTAATCGGATAATCGGATTCAGTTTTATTGGCATTAAAGTGTAGTAAATAAATACATTCCCCAATTACTGTTTATTAACCAATTATTTATTTATGTTTATTTCTTATTATTTAGTGACTAAAAAAAAACGTTTTATACACAACTGATTGATGGTTATTACTTTTCAAAGTAAAAGTTGGTGTTTACAAATGTCTTATTTCGATTAAACACAAAAGATAAATCAGTGCGCTTTCATGAAGGATTAGAGAAATTACAGAATTATTACTTTGGAGAGCCTGAAATAAGAAGAATTTGACGATCATTAATTAAAATATGTCTCTAAACAATTACTCGATTATTAAAATACAAGGCAATTAATTTGATTATTGGTTTGTTGTCGATTAATCAATTAATTTTTCCACTTCTACTCCAAACTTGTCTTCAGTACGAGTACTTCAACGCTGTGCTGATCAACGAAGTGGACAACGAGGGCAACAACGTAGAGTTGGGAGCAGAGTTTCTCCTGGAGCCAAACGACCACTTCAACAATCTGTCCGTCAACCTCAGCCTCAGCGTCGTGCAGGTGCCCACCAACATGTACAACAAAGGTGAGCCCAAAAGCAAGTTTTACCTGGAGCCGATGAAATCAGGAATAAGTGGTTTCACGTGAAAAACGGCCGAGGCTGAAGACGGGGGGATCAATAGCAAGTCAAGGGTATAAAGAGAAGCGTAACTCCTGAGCCGCTTTTGTTTGCCTGTAATGGACTCCTCATAAGTCTTATGTTCAGCGCACAAAAGGAGGCTGCTGCCAGCTTGTCCACAGGAGGAGGGGAGGCCATGATTTAGTCAAAGGCATTGTGTGCCCTCCAGGGGGGGGTCAATAAGGGTCAAACGCACACTTGGTTCCGTGAGCAGGATGATTAGTTTCATTACCATTTTGATGTACATGACTCTTTTTCTCACTTCCTTTATCTCGGCAGATCCGGACATAGTCAACGGGGTCTACTGGTCCGAAGCTCTGAACAAAGTGTTTGTGGACAATTTTGAAAGAGATCCCACTCTTATTTGGCAGTATTTTGGTAGCGCAAAGGGTTTCTTCAGGCAGTACCCTGGTGAGTGAGCGTGTGTGTGTGTTTTTGTTTGGCGTGGGAGGGTCTCAAGGGAGCCATCAGCCTTCAGTGCAAGAGAAGCATCAGAATAAATGACATCAAATGGCTAAAAGGGTAATTTGGCTAATGTTGTAATTTTACAGACCATCAGAGAGGCTGCGCGCATACTGAGTGTAATTAATTATCATTTGCCATTCGGGGTCTGCGGGCGCACCGAGAGGCGCCGGGCTGCCAGATCCAAAGTTATCAGACGTCAATGATGTGAAACGTGTAGTTGCTTCGCAGCAGTATTGGAACAAAACAACGGAGGCAAAATAACGACGTAACACAGACAATGGCTCGGAATGTTTACCAGAAGAACCGATTTGTATTTCAATGTTTAGTAATGAGCTGGCGGGGTTACGTGCATGCTGGCGCTTTTCAGTACATGGTTTTATAGCCATTGTGTAATCAAAATTGGATTTTTTTTTTTTCTGTAGGGGTGAAGTGGCATACGGATGAAAACGGGGTGATAGGCTTTGACTGCAGGAATCGCAAGTGGTACGTTTTCGCATTGTTTTAACCCCAACTGTCTGATTTTTTTTTTTTTTTTTTAAATCACTGCTGCATTGATCACACGACAGGTACATCCAGGCTGCAACTTCACCTAAAGATGTCGTCATCTTAGTAGATGTCAGCGGCAGCATGAAAGGTCTGAGATTGACCATCGCCAGACAAACGGTCTCCTCGATTCTCGACACGCTTGGAGATGATGATTTCTTTAACATTATTGCGGTAAGTGAGGCAAAGTACAATACAGTGCATGTTCTTTTTTGGTGTTTACATTGATCAGGATTGAGCTTGTGTGTTTGCAGTATAACCAGAACATTCATTATGTGGAGCCTTGTTTGAATAGCACTCTGGTGCGGGCAGACAGAACCAATAAAGATGTGAGTTCTGGCCAAAGTCACGGTTATATAAGAAATAGTTGGGAGATGTTTTAAATCATTTGCTTGATTTTATTTTTCTGCCAGCATTTTCGGGAGCATCTGGACAAGCTGTTTGCCAAAGGGATTGGACTTCTGGGGCAGGCGTTGACCGAAGCGTTCACAATTCTCAGTGAAGTGAGTTCAAATGCAATTTCAAAACAAAATGAAATACGTATATATATTTTACAGTTAGTATCAGATAAATTTATATTTGGATCATTGTCTACTGAGTGTTGGTACAGCTTGTCTACCATGCTAATTATTTTACTGGGGGAATTTTTTTTTATTTTTTTTAGTCAGAGATCTGCTTGAAAGAAAGCCTAAATTGTTTATTCTGTCAGATGAGCATAAAAAGCATCAAATTGTTATTGCGTATGAGTGCTTCGGACAAGATTTGTCGAAATACGCCTGTGCTATCCCAAAGCACACACGCATCTCTTGTGAAATGTGATTAATGGTTCTAATTAATGGCAACGATTCATATCGAGCCTGATTGGAAGACAAAGCAGATAAGGGCAAGAGCCACGCCACATGCTTTTTATCTCGCCGCGCTCAGGCGAGTGAATACCAGTGAGGTACCGCCACAATTGTCAGATTAATTAGAGTTGTACAATGAATATGATAATCAGGTGGGCAGCGCACAACTGCTGCACTACTCAATGTTGATGCTTCACTGAGAGAGAGTGGAAAATAAACATAGCAAAAAAAAGTAGGTCAATTTATGTATGGTGAATTTTTTTTTTTTTAATAACATGAGGCAGTAGCTATCAAACTTCTTTAGAATTAACTATTCTATTCATAATTAGGTAATTAATTCTTATTATTAAACAACAGTGCCAAATAATTCAAAACGAATGCCCAATATGAGTTTCATCTAATATGTAAACCGGTCTGACTTTTTTTCCTGACAAGAAGGTCAAGCACTAATGTTGTTTATTCTTTTTTAGTACAACGCAATGATTGCATTTGGAATAATGTAATAATTTTTCGCAGTGTAATTTCTGGGCCGCTCAGCTTGCGCGGTCTCTCCGCAGTTACGGGTCAATAATCTACTTACCGGTAATTACTGCAGTGCATCTTTCACAGAATTTGGGATCAAGAATCACGGCACTCCTCGGGTCGATTAACTAGCATGCTGGCAACTGTATTTTATTGACTGATGGCTCCATAGCTGCCATTTTATCATTTACAGTGTGCTGTTGGTTGCCTCTGTTTTTTTAATGTCTTAACTAACAACATCTCTCGACATATTTTTAATAAGCTTTTATTTTTTTTTTACTGTTCTGCTACTGTATATTAATTTGTGTTTCAATTTTTTGTTTCGTTTGTCTTTGTTGCAGCTCTACACGCGCTGTATAAATAAAGTTGTATTATGTTGTATTCTTAACACTGTTGTGATGTGTTCCTGCTTTGACTGCAGTTCAATCAGACTGGCCATGGGAGTGTGTGCAACCAGGCCATCATGCTCGTGACAGACGGGGCAACTGAAATGTACGATGATGTGTTTGAGAAGTACAATTGGCCCGAGAGAAAGGTGAAACCCGTCGCACATCTGCCCCACATGGAATTTGATGTGGAATAGTTTGTTTTCATATCATTTTCTAGCTTGATAAAGAAAAGTGTACATTTTAATACTACTTGCCAAGCACACCTCAAGTTTTGACATCTGGGGAATTGTATTTTTTTTTTTTTACATCAATTTCATTTATAGCTCGCAAGTGAAATCCAAATCAATATGATGTTTTTCAACGTGCGGGTGCATTTCAGAGCGCCATTATTCCCATGAGGAATAAAATATGGGAAATTAACTACGTTCAAGGGCAGTGCAGCTCGTTCGCCATGACTCTGGTCCCTCCCCATTAACACGTCTACCAGGATTCCACATTCGGTCTTAATGAAATAAAATTGTTTGTTCTGCGATTCACAGAGCAATAAAAACATCAGCTCAGAGGGCCTTTCTTCATTCCTGTCAAGCATCCATGTGTTGGCAGTGTTTGGCAGAATGCAGGGCAGTGTGAGGCAGGGTATCCCACATCCCCCTTCACACACCCTCTGGGCTTTTATTCGGCGACCGTTCGGTTTTCTATAAGCTTTATGCTTAGCAAAGCATCTGGGAGCAATGAGCCATGCATACATTGGCAATGTCACACAGCGTGCTTTGAAAGGACAGTGCCCTCGCGCGCTATGCCTGAGGGCAAAAAAAGGGCTTGAACTGCATAACGGGTGAAATGAAAGAAGATTAGGAGTTATTAAAAAAAAAAAGAGAGAGAGAGAGATTTTTTGTTCTTGACCACAGCCTTTCTTATGCCCAGGTACGTATATTCCCCTACCTGATTGGACGGGAGTCTGCGTTTGCCGATAACCTGAAATGGATGGCCTGCGCCAACAAAGGTTCGACTTCTTGATAAACACTTGCCAGCGAGAAGTTGGAAGGAAGAATTCAGTATTGAATATGTGGATAGCTGCTGGATTTCACCCTAAATGTGTGTGCGCGCATACGTTCGGGGTCTGCTCTGGCTTGTTCTGCCAAGAGGCAATGAAGTGGCACTTGGGGGGGTCAGAGGTCAATGTGCTCTAATCCCTCTTCCTGTCAGTGTGTCCCTCCTGACTGCTCACCGTTCCCACGTGTCGACACCTCTGGTCACCAAAGTCATTGTCAAAAAAAAAAAAAAAAATGGAAAGGGGAGGGGGACAACCCCACTGCGCATTAATCCGACTTGTGTGTGTTTTTATTTCAGGATATTTCAGTCAGATTTCCACATTAGCGGACGTTCAAGAGAACGTGATGCGGTATCTGCACGTCATGAGTCGTCCCAAAGTTATTGACCACGAGCACGACACCGTGTGGACCGAGGCTTACGTGGACAGCGCCGTAAGTGCGCCTCTTAAATTCTAGAATCTACTCAGTGAGTACAGCTTAACAATTTGCAGCCATTTTAATTAAGTGAAATTAAATCATACTTGATTCGATACTGCTAGCTAGCTGTAATTGCACTTGTGGTTTTCATTTGTTACTTGTGATGTCGCCGGAGTGATTCCTCATTACGTGCTTCATTAAGTCGTGCGGATTTCGGCCCCAGTGCACAAATGCTTTCAGTCAGTGTAAAATGCACAAACTTCAATTCATTTAACACACTATCTGTGTCTTTTCTCTCCCAACAGCTTTCCCAGGCACACAAGGTAAGTCTATGCAAGTCTTCTTATCATCACGTAGAGACAAAGGAAGTGTTCGCACATCATTTATTTAGCAGTTTACGTCTACAAAGAAAAGCACATAGAATTAAACCCAAACTAGCCGTGATCAAGAGAAATTGTACAAAATGACTTTGGAGGCTAGCTTTTTGTTTCCCCGGACTTTTTAAACAGCCATTCTTTTATATTTCATTGAAAGTTTTTGATTGGCTGTCAGAGCAGCCAGAGAAGTGTTTACTGTACTTACACATACTGTATGTGAGAACATACACACAAACACACAGGTAAGGGGCTGGGAAAGTGGAATGCGTATGCTCCTTTATCTCTGCCTTGGACAGACCATTCATCATTCTTTGCGCCGTTGCATTTTATCTGCTAGAGCCCGTAATAAAAACTGACATCGGAGGAGACTCGCACGTGTGCCTGTGTGTGTGTGCACCCGTCTGTGTGTGTGTGTGTGTGTTGACCAAGGCATCCCAGTTTCCACTTCCAGTGACTGTAGTGATGAATCTTCGGGCCCACCATTCTTCATTTTGTCACATAAGCTGGTACATGGCACACTTTACAGCTCGTTGGCTTCATGCTAATGCACACGCACAAATAAGCATTAACCGCACACACGCTCGCAGCTCAGGCGCAATGCTGACTCGGTGAATGTTATTTATTTCTTTTATTTCATTTTATTTATTTATCTATCTGTATATTTATTCTTTGTTTGTTTGTTTATTTATTGCCAGCCTTTGTTCTATAGTAGCTAGCTGTTCCTCTTGTCTGAAAACAGGACCGTGCGGCGATTCGTCTCGTAACGTCTCTTGAAGTCTGCAGTTAAACAGCTTGTGGCGGGAATAAAGTGAAATCTATTTTCTTTGCCTCGGTGCAGTGAGATTTTATGCGATCCTTTCATCGCCGGTATTGTCTGCTTATTTGTGAGCGCTGCAGCTACGATGGCACTCTGGAGAACCTCTATAAAATCTTAAGTGGTGTACTTTACAGGGTGAAAAAAAAAAAAGCTCAAACACTTCTACAATGGCACTCGGTACAACCCTCTGCCACAGTCTAAACTTGACCTCCTGTGTATGTTTTTTTTTTTTTATTGATTGGCTATTTAGTTTTACTGATAGATTAAGGGAAAATGTAGGGAATTCCTCACACAAAATCTTCAGGTTCCTTTTGTTCTTTTTTTTCCAGTTAAATGACAAAGCGGGCCCAAGTCTGACCACCACAGTTGCCATGCCTGTCTTCAGTACTAAAAACGAGACGGTGAGTAGGTTATGCGACTGTCTCTCCTTGCTGTTGTCTTAACATGTGTGTGCGTGCGAATGCCCTGATGCAGAAGAATCAGGGTATTTTGTTGGGGGTCGTCGGAACAGACATCCCTCTGCAGGAGCTGATGAAGCTCATTCCTAAACATATGGTACAACAAACCTCAACTTGACATCCAGTCAAAGAAACGACCGGTCAGATTATTAACCCGACATGTCGTCTGCTCTCCAGTTAGGCATCCACGGCTATGCCTTTGCCATCACAAACAACGGCTACATCCTCACGCATCCCGACCTGAGGCCTTTGGTAAGATTATTTGCCCAAGCCAAAGTTTGCCTGACTTGACCCTCTTTGGTTTTTGTTAGCGAGGGCGCACAGAGACAAATGTGAAATGGAGGCAAAAGTGAGCATGTATGATCTGTAATCCCCACCTTTTCCTTTGATGTATGCATGCAGGGATAAAGGCCACTCATAGGGCTGGCTGGCCTGAGGTTTCCAGAGGTAACTTAACACTCACTGGCAGAGACCACAGCCGCTCGCTCGCCCGCCCGAGGGCCAGCTACGGCTTTGCTAGTGGATCCGTGTGTGCCAGTGTTAGTGCTCTTCCTCCCTGTGCAACTGTGCTTGTGTCGTGTATTGTACGTGCGTGTTGGTTCATCTCTGCTCTTCTCCGTGTGGCTCTCTGTGGCTCCAAACTGTGCCGTGATTGTTGTCGTTGACTGGTCGTTGTTTCTTGTGTACCGACCGATGATGTCAAGCAACGGAATTTCACATGCGCCATTTAATGCATTCATGTCGAGTTATTTAGCCGTGAATTCCCTGTCAGGGGTATTAATTATTTTCCATTTACCTGACAGTGTTAATTTCACAGACGATGTGTTCAATAATGATCTAGCACGAGGGCTATATCTGGGTTTCATGCTTTGGAATCAATCTTCACTAAATCACAAAAAGACAATAACGCTAGTGATAAGATCATCGTCCAAAAAGTGGAGAACTCATTTTATTCATGGCTTTCCTCTGTGCAGTATCAGGAGGGTCAGAAGAGGAGAAAGCCCAACTACAGCAGCGTGGATCTCTCAGAGGTGGAGTGGGAGGACAAAGACGACATTGTACGGAGCAACTTTGATTTAGAGGCGAAAGCAATGCAAAAGGTTTCTCATTGTTCCACCTGGTGTGCTTTATCTTTAAGCTGCGCAACGCCATGGTGAACAGGCGGACGGGGACCTTCTCTATGGAGGTGAAGAAGACGGTAGATAGAGGGGTGAGCAAGCAGATGAATTATGACTCAGACAAAAGCTCTCTCTAATTGAATCTCAACCCGAATGTGTCGTTGCAGAGGCGTGTGTTGAAGATGCACAATGACTATTACTACACGGATATCAAAGGGACTCCATTCAGGTAGTGGGAGGACTTCATTTGAGTCTCTTAATGCACTTGGGTCAATTTGTGTGTGTTTTCGCCAGTGTCGGGGTAGCCCTCTCGAGAGGACACGGCAAGTTTTTCTTCAGAGGAAACGTGTCCGTTGAAAAAGGTGAGAAGGAGAAGAAACGTCTTACTTGACCAAATAAACAAATCGTTAGGTCGCACTCCTGCAAGTCTTAAACAAAACAATAAGTATGTCATTTCAGCAGGTTTTATTCATTTGTATTTTTTATTTCAAGCAGGACTAAGACAGCTGAAGCGTGACTGTCTTTTGTTTTTCAGGGCTCCGTGGTCTGGAACAGCCAGATGTCGCCCTGGCAGATGAATGGTAATGTAATGCATGGTTTGGGGAAAGTCAAGTGGGCATCCATGCGTTATGTAGGTTAGGCCTTTTTGAGCTACGTCGAGGGCCGTGATGTAACAACGTGTCTCCGTTTTTTGGGCCAAAGGACGTACTGTAACACAGAGGAGCAGCACGAGCACCGTCACCTGACTCAGATTCAAGCTATCAAGCTCTTCATGACGGGTCGCAGGCCCAACCTCAAGTGTAAGAAACAGGAATTTAAATTTACTGACGAATCATTTTGGCGGGAGACGGTGTGCATTTATAGCAAACTGCTTACGCAGGCGACAGAGAGCTGATCAAGGAAGTGTTATTTGACGCTGTTGTCACCGCTC
This sequence comes from Syngnathus floridae, assembly GCF_059516105.1. NCBI lineage: Eukaryota > Metazoa > Chordata > Actinopteri > Syngnathiformes > Syngnathidae > Syngnathus > Syngnathus floridae. The sequence goes on along the minus strand of NC_142423.1, from coordinate 7,739,154 downwards.
CACTCGAGGCTTACTGGACCGGACTGGCTCTCAACAAGTCAGAGTAAGAATTCTTTTGTCTCCTCAAAAATATACAGCCATGCTGCAATGGAGGAGGGGAAAAGACTCCAGATTGTGACCAGGTTTCTGCATCTGTGCTCATATGGAAGGAAGGGTATTTTGGCCTGAGGCTTTGGGGGACACGTGAACTTGCACATCTGTGACTGCAACATGAGGGCATGCAGGTTTTAGCACAACATATGTTGCTATACCGATGACAGATTGGGGTTTTTTCTTTTTACAGCAAGCTGTATTTACGACATATGACATTTGAGAGATCCCAAAATTTTGACCCAAATCAGGTCCATTATGTGTCCAACCATGTAAGTCTACAATGACACAATATGGCTCCTTAATTGGATCTCGTCAGTTCACGTGGTTGTATTTAACGCCCTGCACATTCTGTAATCTCTGTGTAATCAGCAGCTAATACGATTAATTAAATGTGACTTTGTGACAGCGTGCCTGTTCTTTGAAAAAAAAAAAAATACAACCAGGAACTCAGACAAAGGAGTGGAGATCGCCTTCCTGGGCACGCGCACCGGCCTGTCAAGAACCAACCTGTTTGTAGCTGCAGATCAGCTCTCCAATCAGTGAGTGTCACTGTTCACTTCGACACTTGTTTGCAGCATGAGGCAATGCGCTGATTGATCCTGATGAATATCATCCGTCTCTGTGTCATCCTCAGAGATTTCCTGACAGCCGAGGACAAGGAGGGCGTGTTCAATGCCGATCACTTTCCTCTGTGGTACAAGAGAGCGGCGGAGCAGGTCCCAGGGACATTTGTTTACTCCATCCCCTTCAGCACAGGTGGGCTGCATGAAAACCAAAACGTGCTCAATATGTTGTTCTTTGTAGCATTTTCTACCAATATACATGTGAGGGAAATGAAGCCTTTCCCAGCTGATTTTTGGATGAGAGGTGGTGTGCACTTTGGACTGCTTTGTTCAATTACAGTGTTGTTTCAGAATGGCCAAACTCATTTGGCTAGTAATGACCTCATTACATTACGTGTGCTGTTAAATTGTGTAATGTAGCAGAGTAAATGGTGCCATCTAGTGGAGAATAAACATCTGTTCAGTGAATCGTTATCATCACAGTAACGTGGATTTTTTTTGTCTTTCCTTCACCTCCTTTCTAGCTTTGGAGAATAAAAGTGTTGTTTTGGCAAGCACAGCAATTCAGCTCCTTGATGACCGAAAATCACCAATTGTTGCAGGTAACGTTTGCCTCCCATGTCATTGGTAATGAGTGTGGCACAAAAGTATTTTTTTATATATATTTTTTTGCATTCAGCTGTGGGGCTTCAGATGAAGCTTGAGTTCTTTCAGAGGAAGTTTTGGACCGCCTGCAGACAGGTACGCAAACGAACTACAGCATCTGTTATTTAAGTCACAGATAAACATGGCAATTTGTATTCCATATGCAAGTACCTGTAAATCTCTCTTATGTGCTCAGTGTACAGCTCTGGATGGGAAATGCAGCATTAGCTGTGATAGCGAGGTAAGAAGAATCACACCATTCTGATATTCAAGCCGTTTTCATTTGCTGAAAGAGTCTCTTTTGCAGGACATCAACTGTTACCTCATTGACAACAACGGCTTCATTCTTGTCACAGAGGAGCAATCGCAGGTACTGATTGTGCATGTGCATTTTTGCTCACACTGGAAACACTTTATTAGGTGCTGGCATCCCTCATTGCGTGTTGCTGTAACAACGCAGCAATCAAACATTACGCATCCAACCTGATGACATCAATAAGCGTTGGATCAAAAATAGAAAAAATTGCTTACCTTATGCAGTAGCCAGTAAAACAATTTTGAAGTTCCTCATAATGGAAAGGGACCTGGAAGGTGTTTGCACGGTGTCACCTAGTGGCGTTTTGGGAGTATTGCAGGCAATAAGTGTTAAGACACTAAAAGAACTAAGGGTGATGGGTTGAGGTTTTGTTTGACTTTTGAGTCATATTTGGTATTATAATTCTCTTTGTGTTCAACTTATTAAACTTGGTAAACTTGTTCAATTCCGCTTTTTCTGGACTATTTAATGAAACTGATCTCCCAGACAGGGCTCTTCTTTGGCGAGGTGGAAGGTGCCGTGATGAACAAACTCCTCCAAATGGGCTCGTTCAAAAGGTCTCACGCCTAATCTAACATGATTACGTACTGTGCGTTTGAAGTCAAATGTATGTTGCGGTTCCATTGTAACCTCCTGACGTTTGTTGCCGCAGGATCACACTTTACGACTACCAGGCTATCTGCAGAGAGTACGCTGGGAGCAGCGACAGCGCACGCACTTTGTCAGATGTAAGCACAGTACAGAAGGTGAAACACTCCTCATGCAGTCATTGCAACTACTTGATCATTATGTTCCTGTCTTGCAGCCTTTCACTGTTGTCAAGTGGCTCCTTACCGAACTTGTGATGTAAGACTTCAATATACAATGTAGAACGTTGTGGCCTGTTTATAACAATATTTGGAATGTTTTTGAAATTAGATTCAAATTGTAACTTTGTGTATCTCTTTTCAGTTTTCTCCTGGAATTCAACCTGTACAGCTGGTGGAATGTTGATCTGTCGGTTAAAGGTAACAACAGCTGATTGATCCTCACAAGCTTAGAGCACAATTACTGGGGGTAACCTAATTTTGGTTCCATTTTGCTATTTTTATAGACATATTGCTTATTGCTTATCCCTACTGGGGGCAGAATAATATAATTAGACAGTACCTGGAGACAGTAACAATCATCAATATAAAAAATGTATGCCTGTGAATGTTATCTGTCTACATGTGTTGCTCCACCAGTTGTGTTCAAATTTCTACTGCTTAACATGACAGTATTGAAATCCATCTTAAATCACAGTTATTTAAAATAGATATAAGTGATTCAGATCATGGGTATTGTGATTGATTGTTTGAGTGATTTGTGCTATGTGACAGCTCAGAGATCTCCGGGTAAGACTACGATGGTGCCTTGTGACACAGAATACCCTGCCTTCGTCTCAGAGCGCACTATCAAAGAGACCACAGGAAACATTGAATGCGATGGCTGTGTCAGGTACAAAAATCATTTCTTCACAGTAGAAATAATGACTCAAATGTTGCGCCAATTGACTGCTCTGCAATATTACTGTGTATTATGATCATGTCTGGGGGCTGCAGATCCTTTGTCATACAGCAGATTCCCAGCAGCAATCTTTTCATGGTTGTTGTGGACAACAAGTGCAACTGCAACAATGCTCCACCGGTAACCATGGATCCGATTGAGATCATGTATATCCTTGTCACTTCAACTTGTCGTGTCTCATGAAGCATATGAAGCGCATTTCTGAAACACTGAACTTATTCATTGTAACCTTGACAACGTTGAACATAACGAATCCCTGAAGTGTGACCGACTGAAGTTTCAGAAGGACAGAAAGAAGCCGGAATCATGTCATCCTTTCCACCCTGAGGTATGAGTAAACCACACAGAAGTCAAAATAGATCATATATTTCGTATTGGGTCTCAAAGGGCCGTCAAAGCATACCTAATGGAGTTGATGTGGTTTGATTAATGTATTTCTTAGGAAAATGCCATGGAGTGCGGTTCAGCTTCCCGTCTCTACAGTCCTCTCACAGCAGCTTTGCTCCCCTTAATAGCAGCGAGTGTCAGCAGGTGACCATCAACAGCAGAAGTTTGCAGCAGCCACGAACAGACTTAACAACAAAAGGCATCAAAACCATTAACACGTAGGAAACAAGGCCAATCACAAATGATTTCTGCAGGAAGCGCTTTAGTGAGAACAACATTCTTACTCACACTGAGACTCATCTATTCATGCAGAAAACGTTTTTTGTAGATTATGCCACTGACAGCTCACTGTGGTGATACTTGTTATTTGTGCAATAAAAATACATTTGTGGTTGCTGTGAGGACTTGTGATGTATAAAAAAAAGAATGCTGAACAGTCAAGAAAGTAGTTTGGGCAAAAGATTGCTGAAACACTCATATTTATTTTTGTTCACACTGTATATTTAAGGTTTATCCACAAGAAACATGTAAAATATCAAAGAGTAGTAAGAGCACTTTAACTTGCTTTATTCTGCCATTTTGTTTGTCATTGTCAGACACACTATTGATGCATGTTTTGACTGTGTGTTCAAAGAATGTTAAATGAGTATGTCTCATCAAAACGATCACGAATAAAGACATATTTTTCCTTGACATGTGTTGAGTTGTTTGGAATCACGTGGTCCGGAAGTCTGGAAGACTGAAAGTGCCAAAATTAATGGAGTCATACAGAAGCATCCTGATTGTTAATTGTTTGCAAGGGCTGCTGGAAGACCGTCACCTGCTGCCTCTTCGCTATATAGTCAGAGATGTGCGCCATTAGCACGAAGGGCGACTTTCTGTGTTTCTACATTTTGCATGATCGTCGATATTTTTTTTTAATTTTAACTGACTTGAGAAAGAAACTATGCCGCCTAGAAGGCAAACGTTAATTCTGAACAAAGTGAAGACGGCCAGCTACTCGCCAGTCCCCAAAAATGTGGCGAGAAAGTCCGGTAAGAATAACAAAACACATGTTCTTTGTCATCCTAAGCGGCCGTGGTTTGGTTCGTGTTTAACATTATTTTCTTGACTTTAGGTCTCGTGACTCTGCGGAGAATAACTACGCATCCGGGCACGAGCATGATGATGGTCGAGGCGCTCAAAGAGCTGGACTCCCGAAAGGGAGTTTCCAAACAAGCCATTCAGAACTTCATTAAGCGCAAGTACCCCACTGTGGACCAGATCCGTCTCAAGTATTTAGTCCGCACAGCCATCAAGAAAGGCCTGGAGGATGGCACCTTGGTTCGGCCTGCCAACTCTACCGTCACTACCGGCGTCATTGGCAAATTTCGGGTACAGTAATGAAGCATGTTTTTCAATATTTTCTTGAGCGAAGGCGCCAATTTTATGGCCGAAAATGTCACCTAACAAATGTAAAATTTAAGGATACCGAAAAAAATGTTTGGGGGTTATTCCATTGAGACGAAAGTTTCTGTTGATAAATGGCAGCAGGTGGAAGTTTGCACCACCTTCTGCCATCTAGTGGTGAACCATAACTTTACTTTTTGCTCTCACAACTACAGCTTGAACTAATATTGTGTGTGATAACTAATTTTGATAGTGTAATTGTCCTTGATGATTAATTTGGTTACACTGCAGTAATAGAAAATATTTAGACAAGTGTGGAGAGGAAACTGCGTCAATTCTTATTTTTCCTGTGAAGCTTGCACCAAAGCGTAAAGAGCCCAAAGCAAAATCTGAGAGCGTGGAGCCCAAAGCAAAATCGGAGAGCAGGGAGCCCAAAGCAAAATCACAAAGCGTGGAGCCCAAAGTTAAATCCGAGAACGTGGAACCCAATGTGACAAAAGCTTCGAAAGTGGCAAAGGAAACCTCGAAGAAGACTAAAGCTAGTAAGTCAACCTAATTGGCTCTATTGAAACTACCATAATGTAAAAATAACAAACATTTTGTGTGTAAGGTGGCTCAAAGGAAGCTGCTGCAGTGGAAAAAGTAAAACCACCAAAGAAAGAGGTGAGAATTAAATTGAAGTGGGCTTTAATTGACAATGCAGGATTTTGGCTTATGTCCTGGCATTTTTCACAGATTGTCAGCATTTCTCGCTACATACAATCAGAAAAAGCAAAATATATTAGTCTGATTTACAAGGTGTTTTAATGACATTTGTTTCCACTTGTTAAGGCTAAAAAGAGTGCCAGTAAGTCTACAAAAAATGAGGAGGCTCCCCCCTCCAAGTTGCTACCAGTTAAGAAGCCCAAAGCTAAAGTTGCCAATGAGGACAGTGAGAAAACGAAAGCAACAGTGACGAAAAAAGCCAAACCCAAGGATGTTAAGGAACCTGCGGCTGCTCAGAAGAAAGCAAAACCCAAGGAAACAAAAGCGCCAAAGGGTAAAGCTGCCAAGGATTCTGACAAAGCGGCCCAAGATTCTGACAAACCTGCCCCAAAAGCAGCAGCTAAACGAGTGAGGAAAAAGGATGTAGCGTGAATGTAGTTTCTAGAAGATTTTAATTTATATTTCAATAAAGAATATAAACTTTTATAGCTTCTGACTATTGCTTGACTACTGCCCCCCCCCCCCCCCCCTCGCTCAGGTTAGGATCCATGTCTATTCAAGTCAATTAGTGTACTCTGTAAATCAAATCAAATTGGCTCCATTTCAAAAATAAATTTCCAAGAACATCACTGACACTTGTCCTTTGTGCCAAAAACTCAATTGGACAGGTTATTAATTTGGGCTTGTTTTCTATTCAATTACACAAGTTGTTTTGAGTACTATTTCACACTAAAATGAATGTGACCACGTCTTGAATTACACCATTTAAAAGAGGGACTTTATTGATCTTTAAAAAAAAAAAAAAAAAAAACAGGTCTAGACTATTTCATTGTCACTCATAGAAACAGTACGGAAGCACTGAGTCTTTTGAGCACTTCAAGTGCTCTTCAAGTATGTTAGTTAAGTTCATAGTTCATCTTAGATCAGCAGTGAAACTTCCACTTGACTTGCACAATCCATACAAAGCCATGATGATCGTTTGGAGCCAGTGTTGTAGTGCTGCTGTGCAAACGCTCAATACTTGAGAAATTAGTCACAAAAGCTCATTTGAACCAAGTAGAAAAAAAAAACAGGTGAATGGGCAACTTAAAACTGGGGCATCTGCAAATAACAGTTAAAAAAATAAATATGCCTTCAAAGACCTCAAGGAGTCATGTTAAAAGCAATGAAAAGTTCAAATGTCTTGTGGGGGCGACGATGTAAAGTGGTCCACATGTAAACAAACTGACTCCGAGAGAAATAGTGTGCGGTTCTCTCAAAGCCACAATTGCACCAGAGACGAGCCGCCTCGCCTCTCTTGGGCGATGAAGTGATGAGCGTGAAAAGGGCTGCCGCACGGGAAGTCGTGTGGCAGGTCCAAACGCTTTTAGGTCCCGTGCGCCGTCGCGTCATCTGGGGTGCATCAGGAAGCGATGCAGGTACTCTGAGAAAGCGTACCAGTGCCTCCACAGGAAGGCCACCAGGATGACTAGGAGCATTGTGGTGAGCGTGCGGCTGCGCGTCTTCATCAGCGGCACGACGCAGTTAGCCACCGTGGACACAAACACTAGCAGCACGGCCATGACGGCCAGCAGCACGTTGATGAGCTTGCCCAGGAGCGTCCGTGCCGTGGAGTTCTCCAGACCCTCTAGCTGAACCACCTGCTGCTGTTGCTGCTGCAGCTGCAACTCCATCTTGGAGATGCGTGTCTGGCAGGCCTCCAGCGCCTCCTATAGGATACAAATAGCTTCTTAAGCACTTATATTATCTAGACGCGATACAAATTAAAACAAGTGCAAGTTGCATTCTAGCAAACTGCCATCTTGATTTAAATGTAATTGATCAGCTTGGTTTAAAACTGCATTTATGGAAAATAGACTAATCATTTTGATTCATTCGTTCAGCCTTTATTTTTGCCTGCAATTGTGCCATACATTTTTTTCTGATGTAAAATATATGCCTGAGCTCAAAGGGTTGGAAACAGATTGTGTAAATGAAGTGGTTTGATTCCTGTAGATGAGTTTGTCTTGTCAACAGCACTCCCTATTTTGTTTTGTGTTGGCCAGCGAACACAAAGGTTCGGCACACCGCAGGTGACGCACAGTTTGTTTATCAAAGGTGCGGCCAGTGTCGCTTACCTGGATGTCTCTGGCTCGTTCGTTGGACTGGTAGGCGATCTTCTCCTCCATGCTGGCGAGTTCCTGTTTCAAGTTGAGGATTTCATTCTGGTGCAACTCGGTGAGATCGTTGAGCTGCTCCTCCAAGCGTTCGCACCTGCACAGCAGCAACACCGGCGTTGACGTGTAGTTTGTAAGCTGTTCCATGTACTCGTATAGTCCTCAATAGTAAAGCAAACCTGAATCGCTCCTCTTGTAGGGCCTCCATGATCATCGTGTAGTCGCGCTGATAGTGCGACTTCAAATTGTCAAAGGACTCTTCAAGTCGGCCTTGGTTATCCCGCAGTTCTTGGATCTCGTGGATTATTGCGTCGAAGCCCGTTGCCAGAGAAGGATCAAGCGTGTTCCCCCTGGAGCTGGGAGGGCCCCCGGGTCCTCCGGTAGTGCTGTTGCCCCCCGCCGAGCCCGAAGTGGCACTGGAGCAGTCGTCCTCGCTGCCATACTTTGGACTGGACTGCAGGTGCCCCGCGGGGAGGGTCCTCGTGCCCGCGGGGCTGACCCCCTCGTCGCCCGGCGTCTCGTCCAGAGAATCTTTGAGGGCGGCGATGTTGTCGGCGCTCCCGAACTTGTTGCGGATGAGAAAGGCGAATTCCCTCGGCTTGGACACCACAGCTCCGGCTGCGGAGTGAGTGGCTTGGGAAATGCTGGAGAGTCCGCCCGTCACCTGCCATAGGTCAAAGGTTTTTCCAGAGCTGTTAATGAGGTGGCTGGGGTGGCTGTCACTGATGGTGATGGTCAGTATTCATAGATAAGGTCTGGAGCACACTTCTGTTTAGTGAATGCTAACTAGACCGTTGCTTAGAAAGCACTGCTTCAAGACATTTGATTGAGGAATATTTAATGCATGAGCTTTGAGAGAACGAGAGGTAAAGCACACACCTTGGCACCGACATCTTTCAGGCCCTGGTGCATGTCCCGGAGGACGTCTTTGGGCTGGCGCGGGATGCCGTTGTGCTCCACCTCGCGAAGCTTGCGGTGGTAGTTCTCCAACTTCTTCTGCAAATGTTGGATGGTCTGTGAGGACTTCTGATTCTTCTTCTCAAACACCTGCTTGATCCGCACGCTCTGCAGTTTGTCCGCATTGTTGGCCAGTTTCAGGTACTCGGCCACGTTGTCGTCGCGCGCCGTCTGCTCGATTTTGATTTGCTCGGTGAGTTTGAGGATCTTCTGCTGCAGTTGGGCGATGGCCTGCTTTGTACGCTGAGGGTCCGGCGTGCTGTCTACCACGTCGTAGCCGTCTGAGCCGCAGGAGACGGCATTCGGAGACCCGGCAGGAGCCGATCCATCGTAGCGATCCGGCTGTAGCAAGAGAGGAAGGGTGAAAAAAATGCTCCAGATCAGCAGTACACATTTTTAATGTATCTTTACCACTTTTGCTTTGATTGATTTTCTGACTACCAACCTTGTCAGGTTCCTCGGTAGAATGGTAGCCAGATGTGATCAGCATGTCTGCCAGGGCGGGGCAGCTGGGCGTGTCGGTGGTAGAGGAGGAGCGAGGGCGCCCAGCCTGCAGCAGGGCCTCGTGGGTGCTGCGCCGGTGAATCTGGGGGCTACCTTTCTGGGGGGCGTCCCCGGCGACCCCCGCCTTGCTGCGACGGCTCTGCAGGCTGGTGCCTCGCTTCATCATTGGCGGAGCACCTCGGATTTGCTGCAGCACCCGGCTCAGCGCTGCGGGAGGGGCGGAGGCGGCGGGGCCATCAGAATCCAAAGACAGAGCCGAGGGGGCTCGAGCGTCCCCGCCTTCCGAGACTACGTCAGTGGTCTCGGAAACATTGGAGCTCGCGCAGGAAGCGGCGGTGTCATGCGGGGACACGGAGGAGCGTCTGCGCTGCGGCTGGAAGAGCTGCTTCAGGCCATGACCCAAAGATCCCATGTTCTCCCGGGCGCTATGGGTGATTTTGGACAAACCATGCTCGGACTCTGACGCCCTCCGACTGCCCTCCGGCTCTGCCCGGCCTCCTGAGTCCGCTTCCTCTGGACACTGCTCGCTACAACCCTGATCCATCAGAGGCCTCCAGTTCTACTCAGGGGAGGGGGGTGCACAGGGCTAGCAAAATGGTGTCGACACCGCCCGCCCCTCCCCTGTGTGAGGCTGCTTGGATGGCGCTCAGTTGAACTTTCTGAGTGGGCATGCATCTGTGTCTTGGCTCAATGTCATGCTTGTCTACCACAAAAACAAATGATAGAAAAAATGAATTATAACATGCAGAAGTGAGTGATCAACAGAACATGAAGCAGAATACAAAACAGTGAGGAAAAATAAACAAAGTTGGTGTAGAGACATCCATTTTCCCCTGAAAAAAAATCAAATTCTTACAAATCCTGCATAGAGGACAGTTTGAGTTCTGATGACCAGTGGCACCAACCTGCTAAAACCAACAAAAAGTGCGCTCAAATAAAAAATTTAAAAAAACTGATTTTGAGAACAGTTTCTGAAATGTTGAATCTTGCTGATGACCAATTTTAGACCAACTCTTATTTCGACATTTCTGGGATCTAGAGGCAAGGTTCCATTTCAGAAATTATTCAAATGTCTGTTTGTGGAAGTGGATGGTGCAAACAAAATATAAATTGTGATAAGATACAAATTAAAACCCGAAGTGAAAATGATCTGCCGATTAGGAATTTATGAATCACCGGCGGCCTCGTTCCCTTCCGCTTAATTTTCTTTGTTTCTATATCAAAACCTGCAATAAGCTAAAAGTAATGGGGCTGATCCAAGAATTTTTCTAATATTTGACAATATATGATGGACACCTGCAATAAAAGTGATAAAGGACTCACGATCGCTTACCATCAGCCCGACCTTTCCTCGTCTGACTCACAAAGCAGGATTGGCTAAAGAAAGAAATGAAGAAAAATTAACACAGTCCTACACACACACGCTCACCTGCCACAACTGTGTCATTATACAAATGGCGTCTGTTACACATGCTATGTGAGTTGCAGCAAACAAGTGTACCCAACCCGTCACATAGTGGCATCGGTGACGGAAAAGGACGCACATTTAAGGTGTGGGAAACACACCCAGCAAATTAATTGCGTGAGTCAATGACAGCAGTATGATCCTCAAAATTCTCAGGATACAAAAACTATTAATTACAAAACAAAACTGATGATTCACAGCATTTGTTCAGCTTGCTTTACCAGTCAGACCTCTAATATGTCAAAACAACAAATGAGGGCGAGAATGAGAGCAGAAAGAGCGCTCAAAGGAAGTGTCAGTGTGCAACTAGTGACATAAGTTGGGGGTTTCGCCTGACATGCTTTGAAATGTTTAACCTTAGTTTTGTCACATTTCTATTGCCGTGAAGCTGTGGCTGTCACCCTACCACCATGCCTGCTGTGGTGTGTTTGTGGACACCTAAAATGCAACATGAGGAGAAAATGTTCCTCATGGGCTTGCAGCGAATATCCTCCAAGGGCAATGAAATTACAGCAGCGTCCGTCTCTAAGCTCAGGGCAAAGTGATCTTGCTGAAATGGGTCAGCCAACACTCGCCTATCTCTCTTTGTACATTGCAGCGCTACAAGGTCACACCAGCTGAGTGTTGTGCATGTTGTGAAGCATTTGAGCTTTAACTTGTGATGTAGACCCATTAAGCAGGCAAGAGGCAATTTGTATTCTTGCATAACTGTTTCAGAAATCAGCACTAATTCATTTGGAATAGTAAAATTTGTTTTGTGCTGGTGGATAATATATTTGGATGGAGACCACAAAAAAGGGGGGGGTCTATCGGGAATTATTGTATATATGTAGAGCAAAACAACATTAACATACCTTCTGATGTAGTCATCAGCAAATAATATGGCAGGGTACAAGGATTAAAATTCCAAGCAAATGTCCAGCTCCACCTCTGCTGGGGAAGCACTCCAAATGAAAATCTGACAGTGGCTCTTGGTTTTTAGTCAGCTGTCTTCATTCAGGTTTAGAAAAATGACATGCTGCAAGATATTAAAAAGAGTCAAGAATAAATATTGTTCCCTCACGTTAAAAAATATTCATTAATATTCACGCATGAGAGTCTCTTGTGCTCAAAGCCGGTTTCGGGAACTGCAGGAAGCTTATGTCAAACAGAAAGGCTCTTGTCGAAGTTGAACTTTTGTACAAAGGTTGTTTATTTAAACCAGAACAGAAAGGTAAAGCAAACGTTTCATGTGTGTGTACTCGTCAGGTGGATGACGAAGGACACACAAAGGACAGCAGCAGTTCATTACACGTGAGGTAGCACACAAAAATGCATTGTAGCTGGCTGACCTGCTCTATGTTCTGAAAGGATCTTTTAATTATTCTCACAGCACTGACACCCAAAGCCCTTCACTAGTAATTACACACGTTAATTAATGAATGGATGGATGTCCCCTTTTGGGAGCACTGCCGGCTTGCCTAATATTAAATTACAGTTGATACAAATGTTTCATGCATTCTTTTAGGACATGATGGGTAAATAATAAGTTACAGGTGCATTCAGTGTCGAAAATGGGTAGATGTTATGAGAAACACATAAGCTGCCTTACTTGACAAATATGTACAAGACAAACAAGCGATTGTTTGACTACAAATCGCCTGAGCTCAACGGTTTAGAGTTAAGAAGAGGATGAAACAAGCCGCTTGCTAGCTAAACCTTGTAGGCCTCCCTTACACGTTATAAACAACAACTATTAATTAAAGTACTAAATACCGACGTAGTTTGTTGAGGGAACAGAATTTGGAGCTAACTGACGTGGTAGTTAAGAGTTGTGTACATTGCTGTGCCCATTTTAGGTCGGCTCGTCTTGTCTTTGGACACTTTAGCAGGAGAAGCTAAGTTGCTGCGCCGGAGGGTGTTCATTTTATTTTACGGGGCACACCGGTAATGTTGGAGTGTTCCATTACTCGCGTGAAGACACATTGGGGTCATTCGCCGTGTGTTACTTTCTCCAGTGACGCAAAAATGCGGATTTTATTATATTTTAAGATGACTAAAACGTGCATTTTAAACCATCACCCTAGAGAAACTTCACAATAAGATAGTAACCGTCATTGTTGTAAGACAGTGTTCAAGTGTGCAACTCCAGTCCGTTTGCAAATCACGAGTTTTAAGACCTGGATAACAAGTATATATTTAGGCTGTACTCCACCTTGAGAGTCGGATCCTCACTATCGTTATTTACATATTTAAGATATTAACCTGTTAAGCACACTTACAAGACGATTTGGACTGAACAAACCTCGCCCCACCCCGACTAGCCGGGCCCGCAAAACAGGCGCCCACTGAGCGCCTGGTTGACTGGCCAATCAGCCTGTCACTTAGCATGCTGGCTAGCTCCGCGGCTAGCGACTACGGCGGCTATCTGGCTCCGGGCGATCAGACGCGTCGACAACCGCCCAAACAAGCCCAAGCGGCTTTCACCCTCGCACAGTTTCGTACGACGGTTCACCGAAGCGGATTTCACACAGAGAGTAATTGACAAAGTCGGCGATTTTGTCGGCGTCAACTTACATGGGCGCTGAGAGGATTGTGTTTGTGACCGTTCATCTCTCCCGATGGAGGAACACTCCCACGATGACGTCATATAGCGTGCTCGGCGTCAAAATACACAACAACGCCTGAACCACACAAGACGAGAGTACTGTAGTCTGCGTCATAACTGTGTAATTATAGACAGAGACACTAATGTAATGACAGTCTAATACAAGTGTAACCTGAACAAGAATATTTATTAAACTAGTATTTTATTAACATTTATAATAAACAACTTTATTCAATATGACACGAACTGTGCCCTTTAGACTGCAGATTCAAGTTCATGAACGATCCTGGCTACTCATTAAACCAATTAAACAATTGCCAGTGTACACTCATTATGGTGAAGATATGCAGTTTTTTTGACACATTCACTCACAAATTTGTATACACCTAAAAAAATAACGTTATTTGCTGTCTGCTAATGTGTGAATGAAATAGGGCATATCACAGATTTCTCTGGTGTATATGAGTCAAGAAAATTTTAATTTTGTAGTTAAATGGGGGAAAAAAGGGAATTACCCACATCGAGCTGTGACGCTACTGGATAACCATTCATCACTAGCTCCTGCAGCTATGACCTTGGATGTCAAGGTACACACATGCATGGCGTGAGACTCAGGATAATGCTCCTGCTTAGCTGGACTATGATGGATTGTTGGCAGGAGAATCTGAAATTCCACACAAAGACGTCTTTTGAGTGGACTGGTAGATAAGGGGTAGGAAAAGGTCTTGTGCTGGTAAGAAAAACATTTCCCAGGTGGGTTACAAAACAGGGATCTGATTAGCACAAGGTTAAATAGTTTGAATGTGTCCATCTGTCAGCTTCAGTGGGAAGGACTGGTGAGATTGTAAAGGTGGATTTTGAAATTGTGACTTTGAGGAGGAAATGGTCTTCTCTTTATGAGTTAGGGTTAGGGTTAGGACTTGAGGGACTTGTGTGGTTAGCTTGACCTCTGTGGTAGCAGTGGTGAGTTTGGATTTTTTAATACTATATCATATATCATAATACATATCGTTCTTAATTGTCCACAAACATGCATGTTACATTCAGTGAATTTAGTTTTTAGAAAATTGTCAGATAATGCGAACAAGAGTATGATTGGTTGGTTATCTTTATGTGCTCTCCGATTGGCTAGCGACTCAGCAGCTGTAGCCCCGCCTCTAACCTAGTCAACTGCGCTATACGCCAAGGTCATGTGCGATTGACATTCTGTAATATAAATTTAACATGGTTGTCAAAGCAAAAGAAGAGTTTATTTTATTGAAAGCTTCAAATTCTGTAAAAAAAACATACATTACATGACATGTAAATCCTCAAGTTGTAAGTCGTCATTCCTTTCATGATACAATAATTGAAGGGTTATGATAACTAAATTATATTACAAATATTGCAAAATCAAAATATCTGTCCTGAAAAATGACTGGACTATCTTTTACAAAATAACAACATATTAAATACTTTTTTGTCACTTTTGCCTTTTCATCTATCTTTTCAGTGTATTATTCAGCCTTTTTTAAAGTTTGGCTTTTTTGTACAATTTCCTACATTGGTTGATGGTTTTTTTTTTGTTTTGTTTTTTTATAAATATCTGTCTCTGTTATCTGTTAAAGGTCTGTGACATCCTCATCAGACCAATCATTCTGATGTGTCGACAATGAGAACGTTGAACAAAGTTCTTCTTCCTCAGATCTTTTTGGTGATTCCCCATGGTAATAGTGACCGGTTGCCGCGTTATTTGACTGCGTTGGCTCTCTGGCTTGGAAGTGGTCTAGCGATGCAGGGATGGAGTCTGTATCCATCATCCAGCCGTAGCCAACATAAGCTGGGGGGAATGTCACTATGCCATTCTCTCCATCCGACTGCGTCCAAGAGGGAGGAGGAGGTGTGAACAGGCTTCCGGCCAAAAGTTGTCCGTGATGGAGAGCGCCGTCAGTGCCGCGCCTCAGGTTAATAGGAGACGGGGGCCTCGTGTCGAATTCTATAAGCGAGAGAATACATTCTCGCTCGCCAAAGCTTTGCCATATATTTAGTGTAGCCTGTGAGTCATAGTTGATATGGCCAGAAGCATCCTGCTTGTATTCCGATACAATAACAGAGTGTTGATCATCATAAGGACTCCTCATGCCGTTGCTGAAACTTGCTGGCGAGAAATTACGCTTTGCCAGGTTATTTGGCATCAGTCTTCTCCATTTCCTCTCAGTCCTTTTGAGTTGCCCTTTTCGGACACTGGCCAAGACCTTATCCCACAAGCTGCTGGTCATTGTCCCTCTGTTAAACACCTTACGCCTGCTCTGCCTCCTGGAAGGCATCCAGAAGATCCAGGATCCCAAGACCAGCAATGACGAACCCCAAGCTAACTCAATGATCCTGGCCCAAAACTGGCTGAGCCACCAGCACCAACCGAAGCGCCTCCAGTTGCCCATCAGGCCGTAGAGCCACAGAAGACTGCAAATCTGAAGGTTGCAGCTCATAATGCCAAGGCAGGCGCACACGGCCGTTACCCGCTTGGCGCACCTCTCGACCTTTTGTAAAGGAAGCCCACGAGGAAGTGAGGACTTAAGGAACATATTTGAATAGCAAAGGGACTTCAGGAGTATTTCTAAGCAAAATGGAAGGCCCCAACAGAGTGACAAAGTCTGCAGCATAAGAGAGAGAAGTGGAAAGAAAGCAGTGAAATACAAATCGGCAGCTAGCAAAACGGCGCAGTGTGATACAACCAACGCCACCAACACCTGAGGCTGGTGTAACACGACTGGGAAAAGGAATAATTGGAACCTCCTGGGAGTGACAAGTGTGAGGGTGACCTGAGCCCACAGGAACAGCTGCATGGGAATGTTCTGCAGTGCTGCCAGCGTAGTGTGAGACACGATCTGGCGAGTACCGTAAGGATCCAGCAGCAGGTGAATGGCCCTCAAAGCGCCACTCACAATCAGGGCGCTGTTAGCCAGCATCAGAGCATTGCAGTGGGGGTAAGAGAGAGTGGAGGCAGCGGCCATTCCTAAAACGGCCACAGACGCCATGAGGATGAAGAGGCTGGCCGAGCCGAAGACGTGGATTTCCCAGGCGAACGCCAGCGTGCGCCTCATGTCGTCCCATAGCAAGTCGGTGCCGTTGTAATTGGCGAGAACAATGCAAGGCGTTTGAACGCAGGGTCGTCCGGATCCTGATATATTGGTCACAGAGGAAAACACACGGGTTTCCACAGGGTGGTCCAGACCTGTAAGGGAGGACACAGTCTTTATCCTTTTATTCACCTTTTGTTTTAGAGACTTTTGATTTTCATTTCTAACGGCATGGCACTCAACACTAACTTACCTGTTTGAGCATGATTATCAACTCTTGCACGGCTGCCTTCCAAAAGAATGTCCTGTGATTTTACACTGGAGTGATTGAGTTTTGTAACTGAAGAATTGGTGTTAGCTGTTCCACTCAGTGAGTGTGGAAGAGTAATCACTTCACTTGATGTCAACTTTTTTTGCTTTCTGGTTTCCTCTGTAACAGGAGGGATTGCACGATCCAATCGACTACTGTTGCCTCTGATGATGTCATTCACTGGATGGATGATGGACTCTGTGCTTTGAGTCCTTCCAATTAAATCACCATGTGAATCTGAAAAGCTTCCAAGTGAATGACACAATGCCAGAGTAATGACGAAGAGCAGAGAGGAACATTCCATTTCTACCCACCCTGTTGAATCAAAAGCCTGCAGAATAAAGGAAAAATATTTGATATGAACTGTTATATTACGCAATACATCTATTTGTTATGAAGATGACTGCATTATTCCAACATTTAAAACCATTTTAATAGATGGTTAAGTAGACAAAAATAAATCTCCATACGAGGGATGTTTGGTAAAAGAAGCATTCTCTAATCCGCTTCATTTATGCACCCCACAACATCTGTGCAAAAATTCAACACTGCACAGACAAATTGTAACATTTGTTTGTGAATTTCTCCTCTACAAAGGCTGCAACACAATTTGTCACTATTTTTTATATTTTTTTCAAAGAAACACTGTTTAGCACATAATTAAATTACAGTGCAGGTATTACCAGATGCTATTTTAAAACCAGATCACTATTTTTAAAATAATTTTCACAGTTCTACATGCACACATAAGCACACTAAAATATCTGAATCGACCTGACACGACATGACTAAAACAATCTACTGACACTTTTAAACAATTAACAGGTTACCTGTGAATCTTTATGGCTTCTTTTAATGCATCAAGTATAGCTGCTCCGTAGGCAGCTGATGAAGTCCATCAAAGTGAGCTTTCAGCAATGTGGACCATCACATCATGCCTTCAAGCTGGCGTCCTATTCTTATTACTGCACCGGCTGCTTACTTGGCAGTGTCCCATAATGGGTCAGCTCCTAAGACCAGTCAATGAATACAAAACTGATGTGAAGTAAATGCATGGGTGCATCCTCAAAGCTCATATATTCAGACAAAGATTAACCAGAATAAAAATTTAAAAAACATTATAAAAAGATATTCCAATTTTGAAAGTAGTTCCTGGGCCCCATCTGCCACTGTCTACAACAGTTATGTTCAGGTAAATCCTTCCCAAAAGGATTAGATTAAGATTCTTACGGTAGCACACAGTCACATGAAGTTAAAGTGCACATCTGACTACACACTAACACACTCAGAGAAATTCATTAATTCTAAAATGCTACTTTACATGGCGTTTTAATATTATTAGTTTGTGCATGAAAATACAACACTGCAGTAGAATTGTGTAATAATGCATACAACGATTTCTTTACAGAAAAATATCATACAGCTCTTAGATAAAGAGAATCACGCAGAGTATATGGAGACTCGGAGTCTGAGCATCACAAATAGTTGCAGAAAAGCACTGACAACCAGGCACTAACATAAGAATTAACTATTTGCTGCCCATGTTCAATGCACAGGGTCTATGCATGGGGCACATCTATCCCGGTCCACCTTAAGAGGAGCGGAGAGGCCGCATGAAGAGGAGCTAGCAGGGGGACGGCCTCCACTGCACACGCCGGGCTCTTTAAGGGGGACTGGCTAAGTTAGATGCTGTTAAAGGGACATGCCTTCCACATTGACAAGAAGCGCTTCAATGTACAGTTCAAAAAAATGCTGCGCTCTAAAGTTTTTGCATTTACATTTGTTGCCATTTCTTTTAATATAGCACATTTTATAAATCGTATTTATATTATATTTTTTAAAAGAAACATTTTAAAACACAGTGTAGTTGCAAGATAGAGTCACATTTATTGCTCTTGATAGTCATCATTTGTTTACAGATGCACAATTTAAGGAGATGTAATATAACGGAATGTTGCCAATGTGGGAGCTATTGAGAGCCTGTTTCTTTTAACATAAATATTACAAGCTGTTCTCTGTATGATATTATGCAGTTCAACATCAATATTGCTGCATTACAATTTATTATGCTGAGTAAGGAATATAAAAAATGTGTTTAATCAAATGAGAAAATCAGCATATCAAAGCTATGCCATTATCAAAAGTGCTCGTAGTATTAAATTATTACTGATAATACGTGAAGGGTTCTGCGGATTGTTGCCCTGCACAGTTGGAACAGAATTTCCCGTTTTTCACATCAGGGCCTAGTCTTCCGTCATTTCAAAATCACACTGGATAAAAAAAAAAAAAAAAAAAACACAGTTGGATGTCTGGTCGTTGACAATCTTCAGGCTTGTGGAAAAGGTTTGCTTCTTTGCTCGTCCACGGGTTCCTCGTTTATCGACATCGAAAGCCGCCTGGATTTCTGCGCAGACGTCAGACAAGAGACCGCCTGCTTGCCTCTGCCTGTTCACCACCGCCGTTGTGAAATAGTTGTTGCAAACTAATCGTAGCATTATTGGTGGAATTGCAGCGTCTGCCCTGCATGGACTGTGCGACGGGGTGGATAGCATGCTGATGGTAGCTGCTGGACGATTATCGGCTTTTTAGTTTTTAAACACCGTGCCTTGGCGGAAAGGAGACGATTTCTTTTTATTTAAGGTAGCATGACAGGATCCGAGCGTTAGCACTAGCTAGCGTCATGTTGTCCGATGTAAATTTGGAGGCTTGTTGCGTTATAAAGTAACGATCTGGGTAGTTAAGTCTTGATATTTTTCAATCGACGCGACTATGTTAGGTGATAAACATAATTATCTGCTGAGGTAATCATACAGACCGAGGATATTCAGTTCGGCTAGCTATGCTATGCTAGCTTGCTAACAGTTAGCTTAGCTTATGTGCATTCAGTTTGTACATGAGCCCAGGCTACCGTGTCTTTGGTGCCTTCATGTGTATTTTTTAGACTTAATAGTCTTAATGTTTAAGAAACAAGCACGAGCTGATCCCTGTTGTTTCAGGAAAAAATACAATGCATAGTAATTATTCAGACTACAATTACGGCGCCACTTCGTAATCTGTTGAAATACCAAATGTTCTTGCAATTTAGGTTATGTGCGTAAAATTATTTTAAAAATGACTTACATAAAACTACAGTGATCAGGCAGATCAATTAAATTTGATTTTGTAACATCTTTTGACTAACCTCAAGGGAGTTATGGCTCTCTAAAATTATTGGGCCAACGTCTAAATACAAGGACAATTGGGTCGAGATTTTCTTTTCTTTATTTTTTCTAAAGATGAGTTTTATAAATATTTACCTATTCTTTAATATCTAATCTTATTAGAAACCCTGCTAAACACAGAAACCGTCAACATATAATAACATTGACATACGTTATAACAGAAAGCCAAGGGGGCTAAGTTTGCATAAAATCTTCTAAAAATAATGATCAAGAGCAAAACAGAGATGCAGATGACTGTCAGATGATGTGTGGAAATCTAAACATGTCTAGAAAAAGAGTCAAGAATGAACCAACACATAAGTTATGTATCACACTTAACAGGCATTTGTAATTGATTGAGTTAAGCCCCTCTTTTGATTTGTTTTCTAGGTCCAGTGACAATGAACGAGCAGGAGGCCGGTGTGGTCTCGTTTGACGAATACGTGCGGCAAAAAGCCCGAACTGTACCCCAGCACAGGATGAAGGAGTTCCTGGAGTCCCTCTCCAAAGGGGAGTTCAGTCAGCAGGGAGGGGCAACCACCACCACTACCACCACCACCGCAGCTATGGTCTATCAAGACCAGACCAACAACTGTGTCTACACTGACAGCACAGAGGTCGCTGGCTCTCTCTTGGAGCTGGCTTGTCCAGTAAGAACTGACTTTATTCACTTATATCATGGCTTAGTTTGAGTTTGATGTGTTACAATTGCTGCTTATGACAGGTACAGCTGACCTCGGCCGAGATTTCACCTCAGCTTTCCATGCATTCAGAATCGGAACAGCAGCTTCAAGTGCAGGTTTGTTTATCTGAATTTACCTTGTGACTTCATGTGCAGACGTGAAAATGAATGGCTCTCTAATAAGGTTAAGGAAAATAAAAAATAAATAAAAACATTTATTATCATTTATATATCTACTGGTGTTGTTTGCGATCATTTCGCTTGTTGATAGGTTGATGATCTTTTATTCTCTTCTTCTCTGTTAGGTCCAGATCCAGGAGCAGCCGGTGCTGCAGATGGCCACGTCCACTCAACAAGACATGCAAGGAATGTCAACTTCTCAACTTGTGCCACAGGAAGAGCTGACAGAAGAGCAGCAGCAGCAGGTACCATATCCATAGCGGTGGAATCTTAAGATTGGAGGCCTTGTTAAAGGCACGCAAATTTTGAAGTTCCACTGTACACCTTCAATCTCATCCTACAACTGATTCATTCTGATCACTTGTTGTGGAACATTTTCTATTTGAATAGATTCAGGCACAGCTGGTTGCAGCTGTGAGCGGAGAGCAACAGATTCAGTTGGCAAGTGGTCACCAAATCCAACTGCAAGGTACGCAGCAGATACAGCTTGCGGACGGCCAGCATATTCAACTGGAGGCCGGACAACAGATACAGCTACAAGGCGGACAGCAGATTCAGTTGCCGGGCGGCCAGCACATTCAGTTGCAGGGCGGGCAACAGATTCAGATACAAGATGGACAGCAGATCCAACTGCCTGGCGGACAGCAGATCCAACTGCAAGACGGACAGCAGATCCAACTCCAGAGTGGACAGCAGATTCAGCTGCAAGACGCTCAGCAAATTCAGCTCCCGAGCGGCCAGCACATCCAGCTGCAGGGCGGGCAACAGATTCAACTCCAAGATGGACGGCAGATTCAACTCATGGGAGGCCAGCACATCCAGCTCCAAGATGGACAGCAGATACAATTACCAGACGGACAACAGATCCACATCCAAACCATCGAGGCTATATCTCCTCCGCAGCAACAGAACTCTCCCAGGGAGACCGAGAGACGGCCCGCCACCGTCTCGTCTGTTCTTCCGCCCGCCAAGAAGCGCAAGGTTGACGCTCCCTTGACGGTGTCTTACGCCGTTCCTCAGGGGCAGCAAGTGGCCACTGTCATCGCCATCCCTCAAGGGCAGCAACAAAACTACGTGTCCCTGAGGCCCGATTTGCTCACCGTCGACAGCACACAGCTGTATAGTGCCACGGGAACCATCACCGGGCCCACAGGGGAGACGTGGACCATCCCCGTGTACTCCACCGCTCAGCAGCAGGGCGTGACTCACATCGCCATACCGCAGGAGACGTACAACACGGTGCAACTTGCCGCCGCCAACGGCAAGGCCGGTTCCTCTGCGAGGTCCGCCGATGGGCAGTCTGTGTCGAGCGGGACACAGGAGGAAATAGTACAGACGCTGTTTCCCGCCCAGTTCATGAATGGGAACATTCACATCCCAGTAGCTGTCCAGACTGTAGGTGGGACTTACAATACAACGCAGTCGGTGCACATATGGGATCCCAGTCAGCAACAGAACCAAGAAGATGGAAATGAGCAACAAATCCACCTTCAGGTTAGACGTCGTTTTTTATTTATATTTTATTTTTACTTTATTATATACACTGACATTTATTGTGCAATGCTGTGGTCCCTTCGGTGTTACTGTGAAGTGTTTATCAAGTTGAATAATGAAAAAATGAATGTTAACCTTTACTTTGACATACAGTGATTGTTTAAAATCATGGTAGTAGTAAAAGTAATAATACATTTTATTTCGTAATGTCTTGAGGCCTTTTTTAAATGCCTCCACACACTGTGGAACCCTCAGGAACTCTGGAAAGGTGTTCCAGAAATCATTCATTGTCTTGTACAGGAACAAGGAGAAGGCGAGGCTAGTGCTGAACCGTCTGCAGAAATTTTAGTTCCTATCTCTCTAAAGCCAGACGAGGGTCTGGAGGTATGGCGCCTTTGGGTCAAGAGGAAAAATGTCGAGCTAAGCAAGCAGGACAAGACAAAGCTTGCACCCATTGGCCGTAAGTCAACTTCTCAACTCCCAGCTAGCGTACTTTGAAAAGAACTCCTGCAGCGACAAATGCCGATCTCTTTGCGTGCAGGTCGCCAACCGCTGCGTTTTCAAGAAGACTTGATCTCCAGTGCAGTCGCCGAGCTCAATCTCGGGCTTGCCCTTATGACGCAGGAGGCCCGAGGATCAGAGGAGGAACAATTCGCTCCAGATGTTCTTTATTATGTCTTCTTGTGTATACAAAAGGTTTGTAATACTTGTCCTACAGCCTGGCAATCAAATGCTGTATGAGGTCATCCATTGCTTATTTTTTTACTCCCCCTTTTCAACAGTACCTCTTTGAAAATGGACGCGTGGATGACATTTTCTCTGATCCATACTACACTCGATTCTGTGAGAGTTTAAATAAAATCCTCACTGGTTGGAAGCCCAGTGTTCATCCTCTCGGTAAAAGACAAACTCCCATCACTCTTTAATGTCATTCATTGTTTACTTAAGACGAGGAATTAATTTCTGTTTGGTCATGTTGCAAGGTTACATCATTCCGAGTCATGTGACAGAGGAGATGCTGTGGGAATGTAAACAGCTTGGTGCACATTCACCTTGGACTTTATTAACAACTCTGATGTACTTTAACACCAAGTGAGTTTTTTTTCTCCTTTTGCCCTGTGCTCTATTGGACTGCAGGTGTGTCATCCACCACACCTCAAATAAATGGTCAGGCCATAGTGCTGTGTAATAGAAAAGTAGTGCTTTGGTGCCATCAATGACTTGCAGGTTTTCTCGGGCCTGATGGGTGTCGATTCTTAATGGTTGCAAATGCTTTTGCCCGCAGGTGTTTTCGTCTGTTAACACCTGAGCAACACCTAAAGGTGGCCTTCTCCAAGGTCTTAAGGCACACCAGGAAGAACCCTACCAATACCAAGGACAAAGCAACTACTATCCGCCTTCTGAAAGGGCAGAGCTCACATAAAGGTATGTTGTTTGCCACTTGATTAAAAGAAAAACACTTTGCTCATGTGACTTAATTTACAGGTCCAGATGACCTATACGACGAGCAGATCGAGGATCCAGACAATCCACTCCGTTGTCCGATCAAACTTTACGACTTTTATCTCTTCAAATGGTGAGCTTGCACTCAAAACAAATATTCTGCAGATCATGTTTCTCCTTTTCCTGTAACCACCTTTTTCCCTCGATGCAGCCCTCAAAGCGTCAAAGGTCGAAACGACGCGTACTACATGACCCCGGAGCCCGTGGTGGCGCCAAACAGCCCCATGTGGTACTCGTCTCAGCCTCTCACCACTCAGCAGGTGGAGCAAACGCTGGCGCGCATCCTGGTGGTCCGAGAAATCCAGGAGATCATCGGTGCCGCTTCCGAGAGTTAAGACGACAGACGTGTGGAGCGAGAGGAAGATTGTACGATTCCATCAGATTGTTGACTGCTGCCCTTTAATTGGCTCAATAAATCTCAACAATCACATGGAGAACCCAATGAACGGGTTTGAAGCCTGCAATGAAATTGTCCTCTTAAAGTTTTCAGGAATGTAAGACTGGACTATGGGGGAAAAGTATTTTCAAGATGAGGGTATTTAACCGTTTACTCTTCTTTAACCTCTTATGTTTTGTTACCATGCCAACCTCCTTGCAGGGACCACAGCTCACCTTTTTTTTTTTTTTTTTGTATTGTGTTGATATGTACAAAGATGACCTTGTGCCTGTTTTCAAGTATTTGATCCAAGTTGTCCCATAAGTAAAGTGCTACATTGTAGTCCTTGGGGAGACTAGAAACTTTCTCAGGTCAAAGGTTATGATCGATTGAGAGACTCAAAGACATTTCCAACATCTTTGTGTACAGATGATTAAATACAAGAAGACAGTCCTTGCGGCCGAAGTAGTGTTGAGCACGCTTGTTTTATTTGTGCTTTGTAATGTCGTTCGTATTCTCATGAGTCAAAACAAAGCACTCAAGTTTAGATGTATTTATTGGCATAATATTACACTTAACAGTAGATACTTTGAAAAGTTGCACTCAATCACAAAGTATCTTTTTCCTTAGGAAAAGTTAAATTCAGTTGTCGAAGTGTTTGCGTGAAGAACTTCGGCATGGGGCATTGCACGCTGATGATTCCATGACCGACTTCAGGCAGTGTCAGCTGACGAGCGTGCAAGTGAAGCGGAAGATGTCGGATTTTGCTCTGTTCCAAGCCGAGTTTCCCCAGCACGTGCTCTGGTAATTTCTGCGAGTCAAAATGTCAGTGGTTTTACAAGTGAGAACAAAAACCTAGATTGCAAATGCGAGCTTGGAAAATCTGACAATTTTCTTGTTTGGTATTCTGAGGATGAATCAGACTTAATTTTAAAAAAGGTTTGAGAAAAAAAATGTTATGCTTAAATGATGCTACCTGTGGTGCCAGTTTGCTCCAGTGTGAATATTTGTGGTCGCCTAAAATGAGGCATGTCAATGCAGATGCCATATGGACCCTCATCTGGTGCTTCACTCCTGTGAAAATAATACAACTCAATTTAATAGACACTTGATTAGATCCAGTCCTCCTCACCAGTAAGAGGCTGCAGCTCCACAAGGCTACATCCAGCGTTGCTGTCCAGAACTTTGTATTTCGTGACGGCAGGAAGGGATTGGCGATTGGCTCGAACTTTAGTTAGTCCACTGCCTGAGTCATTCATTCTGTAAACGGGGCTTAAGGCCATCTGCAATTCAAAAATAGATACAGAAGAGCTAGGTTAAATAATAACAGAATAAGAAGCAGAGATGTCTACCTTGTAGTGAGGCTGAGAACCTGTGACTTCTCTCTCTATGATGGGAATGTCAATCATGCCTTCAGACGGCACTGGGACACCCACTGTGACAATCCTGAGGACACAAATTGGTTTATTTCATTCACCATTCCATCAAACAAAAAACCCTCCCTTGTGACCAGTGAGAAAAGAGTACCGTGTTAACTTATTCAGTACAGTAAAACTTACCAATATTTTCTGTGCACTTCACTACTTTTATTGAGTTTCAATACGTGCTCTGCTGCTTCTTCGCTCCTTGCCAGCAAGAGAGCACCTGTCATCTCCTTCTCTAGGCTGAGACAGGGCAGTAGCTGAGACTTGCACTTGACCTTCCTACCCTCCATCATTTTGGAGAGGACAGGAAGCACAGATGTGATGGACGTCCCCCCAGAGGAATCTGGAAAGGGAAAAGCGTTCAGTTTCATTTCATATTTCTTGAAGTACTCTGTGTTTTTTTATATACCTCTGACAGGAACACCATACGGTTTGTTGATGATGACCACATTCTGATCCTGGTAGAGCACTCCTTGGCTTAGGTGCTTGGCCAGCACATTGGGATGGACATTTTGAAGCTGCATACTGAACCGTTTTAGGTCCATCACCCTCTTCTGTTGGGGGGACACATTGGGCTCCGCTGCCCGAGTATTGGACTTCTCCTGCCGGAGCTTTTGAGCCAAGTCAATGGCTCGTAGTGGAGGTTTCTCTTCTTTCCCAGCATCTGGAGCTTCCTTTGCGGCCGTGGTCTGACCCCTACTCAGATAAATAAGAGCCGTTCTCGAACAAGGCTGGCACTTTGTCCGTGTTTTTCTTGGAAACCATAGAACGAGGTTCCAGTCAGCAGTGAAAACGCTTCTTATACAGCGGTTCATAGTTCGATTGGGCGTTAAAAAGATAATTTTAAAGAGTAGACAATTGTAGCATGGAATGCATGCGAGTGTCACTTCTAAATATTTCCGGGTATAGTTGTTAAAAGACAGTCGTTCCAGAAAACAAAATAAAAAGACCGAAATCTATATTTACATTAAATATTGATTGATATCAAAAACACTATATTAAATCATCTAAAAAGCCGTGCAGTTTGAGTAAAATAATTGAAAAGTATAGGAAGAATTTCTGACCCAAAATTTCTGACCTAAATATTCAAACAGGGTATAACTTCCGGGCTTGCAATGTGAGTTCCGTCAATTTTGGTGCGTTCCTTTTACGACTCCGTAGTACCTTGCTTTTTTATGGGTTCATCCCATTGTCACAGGAAGAAACCGCCTGTTTACGAAGTTGCTTTGCAAGAAATAAACCTACTATTTCTTGAGATTCTGTGCGATGTGTGGTAGTCGCCGTTTTAAAACGAGTTGTTTTCACTTGCAGTATTAAATGCAAGACGCACTGACGTGATGGGAATAAATGATCGAGTTACATGCAGCTTAGGTTTAATGTACATTTAATAGTCAAGTTTCTGCAGCGATTTTGCAAACATGAAAATCACGGACAGCGTGTTGAGGAGTTTCAGGGTTGCGAGAAAATATCAATGCAATTCAGATAAAGTCAATTGTTTTGAGTATTGTTTTAATGGTGAGAGCGCGATTTCAAGCAGCGACGACGACAGCATTGTTTTGTATGATATGACCCAAGGAACGTAAGTATGCATTCGAATTTTGCATCACTTTTCAATTTTATCTGCAATGTGAGTCTTGGATGTGTTATAAATTCTAATAGAGAAGGTCAAACATTTGATGACTCGTTAGACTGCACAGGTAGACCGACTTCATTTCATTTTTGGTGGTGTTTAACTTTGCAATGATCTCATCTCAGGCCGCTTGATCGTCCGCTTTACAGCAAGAAGTATGGAGTCGACTTGATCCGTTACACATTTGGAGATCCCGAAAAAGTCATCTATAGTTCCAACAAGTTGGATGGTAAATAAATCAACACTGTGAATTAGGAAATGTGGAATAATTTTGATATGACTGCAGTATATTGTGGAACCCAATAATACATTGGCGCCTTGACTTACGAACAACACAGAGGGCATCTGATGTTAATTTAACGACAATATAGCATCAAACTTAATTTTAGGTAACACTGTATTTTTTTTTTTACTTGTAGATACAATACGATATCTGTCACTAACTAACAACAATTTCATCAGATACTTCTCTGGTCACACTGCAAAGTGAGTAAAAGCACAACACATTTATTTCGGTATGTACTTTTGAATGTTTTATGTCATTCAATAATTGCTTTACAGAGTTACAGCTCTCTCTATGTCACCTGTGGGGAGAATGTTCATCTCTGCTTCCTTGGATAAGACAATCCGCATCTGGGATCTACGCACTGACAATGTTCAGGTGATTCACTTGAAAAAAAAAATTAAAATTTTGAGCCTATACTATATTTCGACCTATACTGCATACATACATATCACAAGACATTTTTGGTTTGTGTGTTCCAGGGTCGAACCGAGCCCCTTGACAGACCCATTTGTTCTTATGACCCAGAAGGGGTCATTTTTGGTGCAGGGGTCAATTCACAGTCCATTAAACTGTACGATGTCCGCGCTTTTGCCAAGGTACACTTGATACGAGTTCAGTGTGTGTTAGCTTGTTGTAACTTCTGCTGTGATGTTCAACAGTTAATTCCTATTGCATGTTTAAAAACTTACAGATAGGTTTGTGCACCTTTTTTTTAAAGGGTCCATTTAAGTCCTTTGAGACGAGGCTGAATCGTCACTGTCACTGGACCGGACTGAAGTTCAGTAATGATGGCAAACTAATTCTCATCTCTACCAATGGAGGAATGATCTGCATCCTCAACGCTTTCACTGGAGACGTGATTCACACATTTTCTGTAAGAGCCTTCCACTTCTGCTATGGAACCAGTCAGAATCTGTATTCTATTTGAACTTGTGTCTTTTTGTTCATTCAAGGGCTACAACAACAGCACAGGCTTAAACCTGGAGGCTTGTTTCACCCCCGACTCGCATTTTGTCATGATCGGTAAACATTTTTTTCTGTTTCTCTCTCTTTCTATGAGAATTGCCATGTGACTTTAACGTACCTTCTCTTCCCCTTCCAGGCTCGGAGGACGGGAGAGTTCACGTTTGGAGCACAGAGAACGGGATGAAGGTCGCTGTGCTGGATGGGAAACATCCGGGACCCATCAGCGTTGTGCAATTCAACCCATTGTACATGACTTTTGCCACTGCCTGCACTCACATGGTGAGATAGTAAATTGTTGGATCCTCTGCTCAAATGCTAATTACACATTTGTGTCGCATATAAACACAAAAATTGGAGCACAATAGAGTTTAATGGGGCAACGTGGGGTCTTAGTGATTAGCATGACTGAATGGCTGCAGTTCTAAAATTCTGCCGATTTTGTTGTTGATGCCGAAATATATTATTAATGGGCTCGTTGCGCAGTAGTTTGGTCGACATGTCAACTTGTATCCACAGCAACCTACATTTGTCTACAAGGTCTTTCTAATAATGTGCTTCTCTTGTCCTCTCTGCAGAAATTCTGGCTCCCGAATGTTGGCGACGTGTAAAGATTTCAGTATGATTTTAATCAATACCTCTTTTTATAATTTTGTAAAATTTATATGTCACTATATTTTTTTATCTCTTAGCACAGTTTGGTATTTCATTTTTAACAGTGTTTCTTCATTTTAATGTTCGAATTTGTATTGTAAAAAAAAAAAAATTCTGATAATACCTTATTATTAATTTTAGAAAAATGCAAATTATACATTTTCAAATCATGACTACTTTTAGACCGTTTTTACTGGGGCAATTCAGTTATTTGTACTTGTCCACGAACAAATGAGCCACATTTGATTTGTATGAAGTCTGTTATTTTATAAAAGCTGAAACAATTTTCAACCTATTTTTTTCTTTCCCCTAAAATGATTGTTTTGGTGCAAGATCCTTTAGCATATCTCATTAGCTTGAATCTTTTTATGTAAGTGTAATGTGTGTGAGTAGGGGTGGGAGGCTGGTCATATAAAAAATGTATGAATGCTTGGGTTATGTACTCAGCCCTAAATAAATAATACACGATCCTGTCAGGTAACCTCACTACTAGACACTTTTGTGTGTGCTCATGGATGTGAACTAGCACATTGCATTCATTCATAATTTGTTTCTTAGATAGAGATGCTAATTTGCAAGGCATTTAACCCCAACCTGTTAGTGGTACGGTGTCTGTGTGTGTATGTCCATATTGAAATTATGTCAAGTGCATGTCTTTGTATAGGTTTTAAACAGTGTAACCTATTTTTTGAATTTTTTTTATACTCAACCATTTTTTATTAAATAATTTTTAGAAAGATGCCTTTCAATATAGTGTGTTCCAATGAATTTGGGATTAATGAGAAATTCTTGTCCCTTTTAACACCACAGAAGGTTGTTACTGATGGCAAAAAGAAAATGAAACTCAAACAACTAGAAATAGATGTACTCAGTTGCTTAGTATGTTCTGAGTGCTCAATAAATTATATCTCATTAAAAAAGGGATATCTCAGGGGCTCCACAAAACAAAATTACAAATTGGGAAATACCCTAAAGTTATTTACATGCTGTCACCTTCTCACTTGAGAAATCATTAACTGCTGTTTTGTAAATTGTGGCATCCTTGGAAGATTCATTTTTGGGGTATAGCCATCATAAATGGGGTTAATAATAACTACTAAGTAACTCGCAATTCTGCTTCCAATTCTTAGGAGCAATAAAATATCCTCACAGGTCAGCTACACAAAAACAACATCCATGGCTCACCAAGCCAGCAGACTTGAGGTTGTGGTCAGTGATCCACAGGGGGTTTTAGATCAGTGGTCAAGCTGCCATATCCACTGACAGGCACAATATTACTCATCCGCCTCCCAGTTCCGCAGATTGCGTTTCAGGTGTGAAGAATCTCCAGCGTCCGCCTGGAGAGCTGGTGTCACTCTGTGTGCGTGGGTCCATCTGTCTGCCATCAGCGGCAACCGGACAGGTCGACTTCCTGCAGAACCAGACGAGCGAGGACAGAGGCAGATCTGGAGCTGCTCCTTCCATGAAACTGACATCTGACTGCCAAAATATGTCACACCAAACTGGGATCAATGGTATGCATGTTTTGCCATGTTTGCTTAGTTACCTGTTTTGCACTGCACTATTTAAGATGTAGGAATTTAACCTCAAAACTAGTGATCTATTTTATGATTTAGTATGTTTTTTGAATAATATCTTCAACCTAGGATTTTTCTAGCTGTTGTATAAAAGCTCTTGGATTTAATAGAATAGATTTAAATTTTTAATGCCAGCGAGGACAAGTGCAAATTAAATGTTAAATTCACCATTTTAAGGGTTTTGCACACAAACATTCTGGCGTTTGGTAACAGGAGCACAAAGGGACGGTTGGCCTGAAGGACACCTTTCTCACCTTTCTCACCTGATCATATATTATTCATGAGAGTGCTCTGTTTGGTATCTATGGTGACACATAACACAGCTCCAGATCTAATTTTCAATACCAAATTGAAGCGTTCGGGATTTAGGGATTAAAAAGGGTGTTTTTCTTGATTGATTGATTTTTTTGTTTGCCTAATTTAACATCTCAGTTTGAGTTGTTTTGTGGAGGTAGTATGACTCCGGCCTGGATCATATGTTGTCACTGGTGTCTCAGGTTCTTTTGGTGTCACTAGCTTCGCTCAATATAATAA
Organism: Syngnathus floridae; assembly: GCF_059516105.1. Lineage (NCBI taxonomy): Eukaryota > Metazoa > Chordata > Actinopteri > Syngnathiformes > Syngnathidae > Syngnathus > Syngnathus floridae. The sequence goes on along the minus strand of NC_142423.1, from coordinate 7,707,967 downwards.
TAAATAAATGCATTTTCATATTCTCTATTTACATTTTTGAGTTGTCTGAAACAGTTCAATGTAATTGTGTACTTTTTTTAATGTTCTGCACCATCTGGTAGACTTTTTTTACATTGTCTGCTATATTTTGGATGACTTTAGCTACATCAGAGCTTAAAGACTTCCTGGCCCAAGCAAGGGGAGGTGCCATCAGGATAATGAAGATTGTCATCCAAAATGGTAATCTCGCCATGTGTATTTATTTGGAGACATGGGATAACTTAAAATTTGACTTTTGTCTGCAGAGGAGTTGGTGCTGGAGTCGTGCGGACAGCCAGTAGAAAGCTGGGACAAGGACTACGACCACTTCCTATTACCTCTGCTCACGCCACAGCAGCCATGCTACATCCTCTACCGACTGGATTCGCAGAATGCACTGGGATACGAGTGGATCTTCATCGCTTGGTCACCCGACCAGTCACCAGTATGTCTTGATGTACAGTACGCCAGGAAGGAAGGGAGGGGAAGTAAACATTAGCAATTCAAATGATATGGTTGCATAAGTGTGCACACCCACTTCTAACCGGGGATGTGGCTATATGCTCAGACTGAATGAATCACATGAAACTTGTGCTAAATGTCAGTCAGCACACAACCGCCTTTGATTAACCCCAAATAAATTTCAAGGAGGCTTTTCGTGAAATTTTTTTAGTCACATTTTATAATCACCTCTGTACCATGCAGGTCAGACAGAAGATGGTTTACGCTGCCACTCGTGCCACATTGAAGAAAGAATTCGGAGGAGGTCACATTAAAGATGAGTTGTTTGGTACAGTTGAGGTTAGTAAAAAACAAAACAAAGAAGTAACCTTCAAGTAACTTTCTTCTTCTCTTGTTTATATCGGCAGGATGACGTGTGCTTCCAGGGTTACCTGCGTCACATGACCTCCTCCTGTTCTCCTGCACCACTCACAGCAGCCGAACAGGAACTACAACGAATTCGAGTCACAGAGGTGAAGAAGTGATTTTGAATTTTAAGTAGAAATGTAAAATCAACTTTGTGTTTATCTTTTCCCTGCAGGATAAAGTTGTATGGGTAAGTTTACATTTTTGCCTGTGTGTGTATATAGATGCATTTTAGTTTTTATCTATGTGTTTTTTTGTGTGTATTTTATCAATTACACAAGCTTTATTTTGTCGTCCACAGGATGAGCGTAGACGTATTGCGATTCCACGTGCTAGAGTATGTACCATTATGTAAAAGTTGTATTTGATTAAACAAAAATATCAGAATTTTATTTCACTACTTCAACATTTTTTACTTCCTGTACATCCACAGTCTGACATGAGTTGTTATATGATTGTTTGCGGGTTAGGTTCCAGTGGAGTTTGGTATAGACAAAAGAGTCTCTCAGGGTCTCGCGTTCCCTTTACAAGAAGAGGCCAAGCGAGCTCTTCAGCAGCTGAAGCAGAAACGCATCAACTACATACAACTGGTCAGCTCTGATGCAACCGTCCATCCAAAATATGTCGCAAAACTGGTGCTTGAGTGACTTTGTGTCGTATTGCAGAGGTTGGATGTGGAGAAAGAGACCATTGAGCTGGTTCACACCAAACCAACGGAGACCCGCGAGCTCCCGTACAGGATCCCCACGGATTCCCCCAGATATCACTTCTTCAACTTCAAACATTCCCACCAGGGCCGCACTCAAGAGGCACTGGGTCAGTACGCAACCATCATGATGCTGCTCGTATTTTAAAGATCTGGAGCATAGTTGAGTGGATCGTACGCTTGCTGAACTGTGTTGTTTTTGGCAGCTATTTCAGTTTTAATGAAAATGCTTAAATCACGGTGAAATCAGAAGTGAAAATTGCAAAACAGTAAGTGCTGTGATTGACTTCTCTTCCAGTGTTCATATATTCCATGCCCGGGTACACCTGCAGTATAAAAGAGCGAATGTTGTACTCCAGCTGCAAGAACAGGCTCCTGGAGGAGGTGGAGAAAGATTACCAGCTGGAACTGACCAAAAAGGTACAGAGTTTTGAAATTGGAATGAAAATGAATATAGAAATGCATGGGTGAATTGATATATGTACAGATGGAGATCGATAGTGGCGACAGCCTGACAGAAGACTTCCTGTATGAGGAGGTCCACCCGATGGAGCACGCCTTGAAGCAAGCGTTTGCTAAACCTCGTGGACCAGGCGGCAAGAGGGGCAACAAACGTCTTATCAAGGGCGCGGGAGAGAACGGTGAAGAAATTTGAACACACACACACACTTGATGGGGGGCTCACTTTCCGGACACCCAAGTGTTTGTATAAAATTTAAAAATACCTTTTCCATTATATGTCTCCTTTAATTTGCAGGGTTGGATGTATTGCTCTGCTATGCTTTCTTCATCAATGATTCACATTAATCATTCTTGGTGACAGCAGAAATGTCTTTAAAGTTTGTTGTATGATTGATTATTATACTATTTTAACATCATGGCAACTCTCCAAGATTGAACACAGTGCATGTGTTTGTTTCAATCACGCACACGTTTCACGAAGATGTTCTTCACAATAAAATATATTCTTCATCCTATGGCGCATTTGTGTACTTGTGGTTAAATAAGTCTCCATCATGTGGATTCAATGACTTGCTTCAAGTTTGCTACGTGTCGCTCTTTGTGTGTGCATGCGTGTATTTCGAGAAGGATTTCTTCAAGCATCTGAGAAGGATTTCTGCAAGCAAATTGTAATGCTGCCACGGTTGCAAGCTAATTGAAGCATGCACTGGAACATCTATCTGATTTCTGACCTGCTAAAGATAACACACAGTAAATGTCAATACTATTTTTTTATTTATTTTTTTATTTATTTACTTTTTTCTAGGAATACTGTCACTCCATCGCACACACACACACACATACGTATGTATGTATGTATGTACGTACGTACGTATGTATGTATGTATGTATGTATGTATGTATATATATATATATATATATATATATATATATATATATATATATATATATATATACATATATATACACGCATACAGTATATAAAGTATGTTGCGGAATAAGATTGATCAAGTTATAAGTCAGACACATCGGAACTGTTATGTCATCCCTTCAAAATAAAGCTAAGGCTGCAGCACGGTTCAAACGTAGACAAGCTGAAGAGGAAATACTTTGACAGGCAGACGAAATATTTAGGACTGCATTATAATGTTTGATGTTGAACCTCGGCTTGAAGACATTTTCCGGGACCAGACTTCTTTCATTTTCACTTGTGGAATCTAAGATTTGTTATCGTGCAAATTTGACAGCTAAAGAAACTGTCAAGTTAAACTGTCGAGTTAGAAAAAACAGTAAATACTAAAGGGTCCTGATTGTCTTTTTTTTTTTTTTTAAACGCAAAATAATTGCGTCAATGTTTTATTTTGAAGAGCGCAAGAAGTGCAGCTAAGGCATCGTTGCAGTAAAACGCATGTCAGCTTCACTGAAACGCAAAACCTTCCTGGCAAACAAGATTCCTGGAACCTCTGCGAGTTCACGCAAACGCACTTGTTTTCTGGGTCCGAGCTTCAGTGAAATTTGGATCCGTACGGGCGATTTCGCTGGATTTTACCTTCAATCTTTATGATTAAATTGTGATCAAAGGTGAGCGTATCGCCAGGAAATACATGTTAATGCTTTTTCTTGTTTATGTTCAAGTCGTTGTTGGTGTTTGTGAGACGTGGATCGTTGTTATCGCACTACATTCTCTGGAGATTTTCATGTATGCTGATTTTATTGTTATTGATAACAATTGTGGTGCTTAACCTGTATAATTTAAATTTAAATACTGAATTGAATTATGTCATGACCTCATATGTAATTGTCTATACACAGTAGCGCGATTGTTCCTGAACTTTTCTTGAACCAAGGCATATATTTTACACGATTAAAAAGCGCATGATACACTACCAATATGAAAATGTGTCTACATTACTTGCAGTAAATTAAGTGAAATTGGATGATATCCCCCAGTACACGAAATGATCTGTGACGGCATTCTAATTGCTAACATGTACGTGTGTCCTGTCAGACATGGTTTCCCCGGCTGTGACCACAACCCGTCATGTGGACCCGGGTCCGTGCAGCACATATCCACCCCAGACCGCCTGCGATCAAGATGAGGATCTGTCCTGCATCGCCACTACCTTCCAATATTTACAAACCTCAGGTGCTTTGGGCATTACAGTGCATTTAAATCTCTATTTCCCTCATAAAGCAGTGATTTGGTATACAGGCAATATGTCATCATTTCTTAACTTAAAGTTGAATTACCTCCGTTTTCTACACATTTTTATGTTGTTCTTTACAACAGCATTAAAATATGTTTAAGAAATATAATAATATGATTAATGCCTACTTTTAAATGCAACGTTGTCATTGCAGGCTGGTATTGGGGTTCCATCTCGGCAAGTCAAGCTCGGGAAAAACTCCTGGCAAAGTCTGAAGGTACGTTCCTGGTGCGGGACAGCAGTCACCCTCAGTACATGGTGGCGCTGTCAGTGATGACCCACTGCGGTCCGACCAGCGTCCGAATACAATACAAGAGTGGTTCTTTCTGGCTGGACTCTCTCAGTCCCGAACTGCCTCACCTGCAGTCCTTCCCCGACGTGGTCAGTCTCGTCCAGCGCTACATTAGCTCGGAACACATGCCGCAAGGCCGGACGGCGTCTTCTGAGAACAATCACCTCTCCAAGATATCCCCTGATCACCTCCAGTTCTCCCCTGCCAAGGACAGCGGCGTGATCCTGAGGCTGTCGCGTCCCCTTCACAAACCAGAGACATTCCCGCCATTGCAGCACCTGGCACGCCTCATCATCAACAGAAATACAAACTGCCCCCAGCAGCTGCCCCTCCCCAAGCCTCTTCTGAACTACTTGCACGACTACCCTTTCCACATATGAGGGTCTCTGAGACAGGTATATGGGCGGGATCAGCAACTAAGCAGCTGTTGAGAGATTCACGGAATGTGGGATCATGGAAAATTTTTGTCCTCCACAATGGCCTTATGACACACAAGGCTTCTGTTTTCATCCTCCTCAGGCTTACTGTTTTCCAAAAATTCAATTTTGATGACTGTAAAGAGTGATCGTCATGCTGTACAGTGTTTGAAGAGGAAATAAAGGAGGTTCTGTATTCATCATGTGAGAGGTATGTCTTGAAGAAAATGAAAAAAAAAAGATTGCTCATGCAAAAAAACGTCCTTTATTCATTCTTTTTACATTTTAAAAACGGCTCATATTTCAGACTTTAATCCTAATTGATCCTTCTAGCATAATTTAATTTTTCCATCTAGTGTTGTTTTATTTATTTATTTTTTGTCAAAATGTAAAAAAATATAAAAATGACTAATCTAAGCAGGATCATCCAGGCTATGACTTACTGCAGAAGTTAAATAAACCTGTATGTAGAAGTTCTTCTTTTTCTGACATTGCTATTTTTTTTAAATAATCAAATGTACTTTGTCATATAAAACCAAAATGATTGAAAAGCACATTTATCATGATGCCAAATTTATATTTTTTATGTATTACTTTGAATTCTTGCACAAAGAACAATGTTTCAATAGTTAAATGTTTATGCTTGAATAACAAGATGTGTCAAATATGTGTGTAAAATCATATTTACAGTGATTTGAATTTGCATTTGACTAAAATGCAAATTCAAATCACTATGAATCTGGGAGCATATTTGGGACTCTGCCAATCATCTTAAAAGTGAAGCATTGTGATTTCATATTTCTTGAAACTACCATTTTATTGCTGAAACTGGCAGAAAACCAAGCCATCGTGAGGTCATCACTGTACGAAATGAGACTCACATGCCCCGAGATTTCTTAGAATTACTATAGGCCTCCGCGTTGCACATGTTTTTCCTTTTCCCCTGCTGTTGAACTGCAGCAGAGTGAGGAAATTGCTGATGTGTGTGTGTGTGTTAGCGTTCTAAGTGGTAAAACTGAGCAGTTCTGAGAAAGCCTCTTAGCGGGATTAGTTATGAGCACACGGCTCGCTTCGCCAGCTGTGAACAAGCCATGACCTAGCTCGACCCAAAACAAATTTAAATCACCTCACACACCACGACGAAATAATCATACAAACATGTTGTAATTGTAATTGTGTCAGTAAAAAAATATCAAATATCAGAAAAAGACAAAAAGCAATTTAGGAAAACTAATAAACAGGAGACAAAATAAAACACACTTTCAAACCATTTCAGTATTTTGAAAAATATAGATTATAATGTATTGTAGAGTGAATACATTTTAGACTACTCAAAAATCTTTTACAAAGTAGTCAGACTGCCAAAGCACAGCAAAAGATGTTCCTGTGCCAGGAGGAAGCAAATTTCTCGAGAGGGCCATTCTCAGCAAGCTCTGCAGGAGCCTGCATAACAAATCCTCATCATTAAAATCAAGTGCATTGATGGAAGTAAACATCTCAAACTTGCAAAACAGTGGATCGGCGATATTATTACAAACTATCTTGGATTTATATTGTGACAGCACATCCTGGAGGCCCCAAACAATGTTGTGTTGGATCATCAGCTCATCCTGTCGTGTGCTCTCCCCTCCCTTCCCCATCGCCTCACTTCCCTTCTCTTCATCCTCCAGCGGCGCACTCAGCGACCGAGGCCAACCAAGCACAACTCGGAAATCATTTGGATACATTTGAAAACAATCACTGGGTAAGCACGTCTCAACTAGAAAACGATCGACGCAGTATTTTCAGAATGATATATTGTTATGCGTCCGGTCGTCGATGTTGCGTAAAGTTGCGTTTGCTGTCCTTTACTCGGCTGCTAACATTAGCCGAAAAGCTAACAGACCCGTTAAGTCCCATTGACATCCGTTATGCTAAGCTAAGCAACTAGCCAGCTAGCTCCTCTCGCACTGAAAAACTATTTTTGACCTGTTATTTTTTTAAATAAATCCTTGCGGGAACATTATTTCAAGAATGTTGCTCTTTCCCCCCCTCAAACGGCTTAACGATTAATCATAAGCGTGTTTTTCTTGAATCCAGCGTCGATCCTTGAGTAAACATAACAACTTCCTCCTTTAATCAAATAAGGCCCGCTGGGATACCAAACGGCACTTAAACGCCAAATATTTTCTTTCATTCTTCGTTTTACGTCACAGTAATTGTGCTTTTAAATGTGATTAGGAGTTCTCTGAATGCTTAATTTCCCAAGCTAGCTGCCGGGGTCGGTGAAGGAAAGGAAACAATGTTAGAAGATGGTTTGAATTCCTTTATAGCAAACCGAAAATGTCTGTTGGCATTCCTTACTAGACATCTTGCTACTATGTGGTAAATACTTGTGTTGATGGTTACCAATAGAAAACTAAGTCAACTTGAAGCTTGCTGTTGGGCTGCTAAAAACAACTAAACATCACTGCACAATTTAGTTATCTGTAGTGAATGGCATCGCACAGCAATCGATGGCCAATCAAAATTCCACGTTATGATCTTTTGCAATAAAAACAATGCATTAGATTCAGCCAACATCACCTCGCCGTAGCAAGGTACACATTTGCTGAAAAACTCACCTATTTGCATTTTGGTTCAGTAAATGTAGGCGACACTTTTTTCATTAAGTTTGCTCGTGAATTTTTTTTTGTCTACTCTGGTTTAACACACACACACACCTCTCATCTGCAGCTATGGCGGCAATCAGGAAAAAGTTGGTCATAGTGGGAGATGGTGCATGTGGAAAGACCTGCCTGCTGATTGTGTTCAGCAAGGACCAGTTTCCCGAGGTTTACGTGCCCACTGTGTTTGAGAACTACGTGGCAGACATTGAAGTGGACAGCAAACAGGTATGGAGCCTTTCGCTCTTGTGTCGTGGTTTGTGAATTGAATTGTCAAAAATGGGTCTCTGTTTAGATATGTTGGAATTTTGATTTTGAAAATATATTTTTGCCACATGGTGAATTTGGGATTCTTTTGGCAGGTGGAGTTAGCGCTGTGGGACACAGCAGGTCAGGAAGACTACGACCGACTGCGCCCACTTTCTTATCCAGACACCGATGTAATTCTTATGTGCTTCTCCATCGACAGTCCCGACAGTCTCGGTAAGTCAGTGATTGTGCAAATGCCTCATGTTTTCTTTCGCAGTCATGTACTGGATCACGTCTTGTGTTTTTTCTTTTTTCTTTTCAGAGAACATCCCAGAGAAGTGGACTCCAGAGGTGAAACACTTCTGCCCCAACGTTCCCATTATTCTGGTGGGAAACAAAAAGGACCTGCGCAACGATGAGCACACCCGCAGGGAGCTCGCCAAAATGAAGCAGGTAAATGTCTGCCAAGGTGAAGTGGCACCCAAGTCGAGCTGAAGGAGGATGTCTGGGGCAATTTAGTATCAGCTTTATTCTTAAACTGTGTACATGTTTTATAAATATCCACTATTCCACCCCCAGGAACCCGTGAAGCAGGAGGACGGACGGGATATGGCCAACAGGATCGGTGCCTTTGGATACATGGAGTGCTCAGCCAAAACAAAGGATGGTGTGAGGGAAGTCTTTGAGATGGCCACCAGGGCGGCGCTACAGGCCCGGCGAGGAAAGAAGAGCAATAAATGCACCCTCCTGTGAAAACAGCTGACACGGAACTGCTTCCAGTTTGGGGGTAAAAAGAAGCAGAGGGTAAAAAAAATCCCCCCGCCCTCCCCCCCCAAAAAAAACACCCACACAAGACTGTTCTCTCACCAGTTTTTACAAAAAGTGCAAGGCTTTTACTTGTTTTTTTTCTTGTCTTAAGATGAAGTAGGCTCTGTCAGTATTGGAAATCTTTTTTTGTATTAAAGCATCAGTCAATCAGCCATAACGAAACCTCCAGTATCAGCACGTAGTGTCATGAGAAGTCAGCAAACCTGCCAACTCCAGTCAAGTGCTGAAGCCCTGCCTGCTGACCCAACGAATGTTTCCACAGCTAACTAGGGTAAGAGTACCTGATCACTGTGACTTCTTCGACAAGCTAACGCACATGCCAAGTCAACGTTTTGTTTGGTGCGCTCCATTGACGTGCATCGTGACAAACTTCCACGATATGAGACTGGAAACTCAATTTTGTTAACACGGAAATGGAAATTTAGTGTTTTATGTAATAAATTACTTTGTAAGAATCTGGCTTCTAGCCATTGATTTCAAGTGCTGATTGGACACCCAAAAAAAATTAATAGCATTCTGAGAGATTCGATAACATTGCACAAAGGTTCCTCTTCTGTGAGCCTTTGGGATTTATTTATTAATATTCAAGTGGAATCCAACGCAACACAGAAATATGTAGAAACAACAAGCACTTGTATTATATGTACTAAAGTCTTTTCAGGGGCGGGGTCCAAAGAAAGTTTTTCTGTGATGTTTATACCAGAGAGTGAAGTATGGGGAAAAAAATGAACACAAAGAACAAAGCAATGCAATTAAAATAACATCAAATTCGCTGGTTTAGAATAATGCAAGTATGGACGTTTGGCCAAACTGCAGATTTTATCCAGCATCGAGAACTATCTCACCGCTCACATCCAGTTTCTCAGTCACTGATGCTTTTTGGCTGGGAGTCGTGAGCGTGCAAGCAACACAGGAAGAAGAGCCAAAGCCCCCAGAGCGAGCGCCATCAAGGGTCTGTTAAAGAACCACCCGGCTGCGATGGTGAGGAGAGAGAGCGAGGAGGACATGCACAAGGCGAAGATCTTCAGCCCAACAGAAACGAGGTCTCTCAGGATAGGAACCCAGTCCACTGTGGGCACACATCAATGGGACATTAAAAGGGCCAGGTTACATCTCTGGACCACCAGTACCGCCTTGGAGTATTGTGTGAGCGAGGGTTTACCCAATGTGTAGATGATGCGCATGGTCAGCTGAATGGCGAGAAACATAAGAGCCCATCCCGCAGCTCGGAGACCCCACGTCTTCATGCTGTTATGCTGCTGCTCCTTAGCAAACACCTCCTGCAAATCACATGCAGAACACATCAGAATCCAAGCAGGAATTACTTGAAAATGTCCAAGTCTAGCAAACCTCTGCTGAGAGCTCCTCCAGATACAAGATCTCCAGAACATCTCCTGACTTAGTTTTGAAGGGCAACAGCTTCTCCCCACTCTGCTTGGCCACAATGCTGACCTGGAAATTATTTTTGTCTTTTTTGAGTCCATTCACCTGCATTTCTACTTTCCATTTTGACTTGTTCAGAACTCACAGTTTCCCCACTGAGTCCCGCGAAGGAGAATCTCACGCGGACATCTCCAACCTACCAAAGTGTACAAATGATGAACTTAAAGAAAAACTGTGTGAAGAGCATTTGCCAGGTGTTGCCTTCAAGGTGCTCACCTCTGGCCTCTTTGGCTGCTGAGTGTGATAGAAATAATCATCACTGATGGTGAGGAAAGGGTCCGAGTCGAGAGACGTGAAATCCTTCAGGCTCAGTGTCCTGAAGTTATTAATTTGTTCCACCAGTCCTGGGAAGGAGCAAATGATGAGTCGTCATCCAACCATGTGACCACGATCATGTCGATTTTATTCCCGCTTTATGTTGATGCTACTTCTGACTGATTACCATTTGACAGAGTGAAAGGGCCGACCTGCACTTGAGGAGCTACAACTGTCACGCTCTCAACCGCCATGGCACTGAAATGCAGGGATTATATTAAACAAATCTTGTGATATGGGATATTTATTATAACAGAAGGATGAGGCACCTTGGGTTCTGATGACCAATTTCTTTGTCAAAATGGCGACTGTTGATCAGTTCTGATTTCCACTCGGTGTCTACGGAAAGGAAATAGTTAGATCCAAAAATATATGGACAATGATGCCTTTATGGAGCACTACAGCGGGTATGTAAAAAAAGAAACAAATATAAATAAATAAATTAAAAATAAATAAGATTTAAGAGGGGTTTAAGATTTAATCACTTATCATTAGGGTGGCAGGGTCCTAAAAATGTATTATTATCCAAATACTTCTGCTGCACACTTAACTGTATTTCCAAGTACTTACTGTAGGTATATGTAGTCTCGGTTTTGGTACTTCCGTTCTCTTCATAGTTCCTAATATGAATCATACAAGGAAGCAGACGGATTACTACTCTGTATTGAAGACAAGAAATGTTGAGGCCACACCCTAGGAAACATGTTGACAAGACTCACTTGCTCTCCTGGTACTCCACCCATTGATACATCTCCACCTGCCTCTTTAACTTTACAGCCTGCACTTCGACTCTGTAGTTGGGGTCATGTAAAGGCTGACCATTCAAACACACAATATAACATAATTTACAATTTTGTACAAACGACGTAGTACCCTACTAATCCTAAAATATATTGAATTACTGTTAAGACACTGTAACAAGATGCATGATGTACTTGACTTGTTGTCCCTCATTATGAGACTCAGTGGCCTAAGTGATGTTGGAGTAGTAGCGGAGTATGGTTTACTTTAGAGGTCTGCAAAGATGCAGACAGATGAACCAAGCTTTTGTCGTTCTGCGGGTCGAGGCTGGCAAAAGTGTCCAGTGACACGACTTGAGCGAGTCCTTCATCCAGGGAGGATGCAGTCTGCACAGCCCGTCCCTGAAGAGAAGAACAAGAAGCCATCTATTTTTCCTATATTGTCCTATACACCAGTGGTCACTAACCCAACCCTAGCCCTAACTCTAGCCATAGCCCTAACCCGAGTTTTAATCCCTAACCCCAACCCTAACTCCAGCCCTAACCCTAGCCCTAACCCCAAACCCTAACTCCAGCCCTAACCCCAACCCAAACCCTAGCCCTAACCTTAGCGCAAACCCTAGCTCTAACACTAATCCTAGCTCTAACCCTAGCTCTAACCATAGTTCTAACCCTGACTCCAGCCCTAGCCCTTGGGAGGTGTATGGTTTTATAGAGCAGCACATGAGCAACTGTGTTGCAAATTTTTGCATGATAAAATAATTGAGATTCAACTGGGATTTGGACTTGGGTCGCTGAGGTAAGAGTGCAGAACACTAACCACTACACTATGGAACCCTCGCTTAAGACACATGAAAGGTACGTATATGGTTTTCTTGAGCACAAGCGAACATACACAATGCATTATCACCCATGTGTGATTCTCACCTCATTGGTAAAGAGAATATATATAGAGAGGAAAAACAGTCCAACGCCAACAAACGTTCCACCTGCAGTGTCACTTAATCGTTGCAGGAATCCGGGGTTGGTCTCAGTCCTTACACGCTTATGTGAGTCTTTACCTGAAAACTGAAAAACATTCTTTATAATGACAGCAAGCTCGGATCTTAACAAAATGCTAATTCCAACTTACCTACCGTATGGTAAACAGTCATTATTGATAGATAAATAAAGATCAAAAGTGTGTCAGTGTGAAGAACTTACTGTTGTCGCCGAAGACATTTTAATGACAGTATAGCAAAAAGCTGCAAATGATCACAAACCAGGCGGAAGCAACAAACTTCAAATACCAATGACACTAGTGTTGGCTCGTGAGTGAACGATTCGTTCAAAAGAACGACACTTTTCAGTGAACGAGAGTGAACGAATCACTTCCTACAGTGATTCGTTCTTTTTTTCAGTTCATATGACTTCAACCAGTAGATGTCGGTAATGCCCATTGAAGCTGGTGCCACCTCGCCGTAAAACAAAACGAAGAAGAAAATGACGTAACTTTCCGTTTACGAACGAGTCGTGAATTGCATTTCCCGTTCGACAACTGAATGGATCTGTGAGTGAACGGGTCAGTGAGTGAGTGATTTGCATTTCCAGTTCATCGCGTGAACGGATTAGTGAGGGAACGAATCCTGACTTTCCCGTTCGCGAACGAGTTAATGGGTGAACTGCCTTCCCATGCATCAACGGATCAGTCAGTGAATGTGTTGCGTCTCCTGGCGTGAACTATGTAAGCCAGAATGTCGATTTACGATTTGCCAAGGAAAAAAAGAACCACTCACTGAAACAGCACTTCTGTTATGCAAGTTTTCTCCAAGCTAACGGCTAACTTTATTGCATGAAGGGATGCGCCGTTATACAACAACGGGGAGATTATGCTTCTCGTTGGGTAATCTTGATTTTATAACACTTATAGTAGTTTTTAAATAATGTGTATGCATATACACGCCTAAATATTGTTATCCAATATATCTACTGCAATTTCACATTAGATTGCTGGTTTGAAATTTACTTTTAATATCATTATTTTTAATAAACATTTATGTTAAAACTTGTCTGGTGTTTTATTCCTTGTTTTTATATTCGCCAGTTAAAACATAAAAATCAGTTAGGTTAGCTGCTTTATATGAAAATATTTGTATATAAATCTTCTGCAATTTCACATTAGATTGCTGGTTTGAAATGTACTTTTTTATTATTATTATTTTAATAAACATTAAAAACCTGTTAAAACTTGTCTGTTGTTTTATTCCTTGTTTTTATTTTTTTGGGCATGAAAAATTTAACATCTGGTTAACTGCTTTATATGACAATATGTATATGTGTTTTACGTTGTGTAATATGTGTTAGTGTCCCCCAAAATAAAGAGCAAGTACTCAAATACACATTCTTGACACGCACAAAAAAATTGCATAAAATTATGTACACTTGAAAATGGTGGTGTACCTAATGTAGTGTCTGTGTGACGTCACAGATCAAGGAGGTGGGGGTGAGGGCGGGTGTGGCACTATTCACTTTCAGTTCAGTTTTGGCCATGATTTTTCCCTAATGAACTGGCCTGTTTTTAGGTACGCTTGAAAATGGCGGCGTACTTAAAGGAGTGTCTGTGTGACGTCACAGATCAAACAGCCAATCAGAAAGTGGGGGTGAGGGCGGGTGTGGCACTTTTCACTTTCAGTTAAGCTTTAGCCATGATTTTTCCCTAATGAACTGGCCTGTTATTAGGTACACGTGAAAATGGCGGTGTACCTAATGGAGTGTCCAAATGACGTCACGGATCAAACAGCCAATCAGAAAGTGGGGGTGAGGGCGGGTGTGGCACTTTTCACTTGAACCAGGGGTGCCGACCTCCAGTCCTCAAAGGGCTGTGTTCCAACATGTTTTCCAAGTGACCCTCGTTAAGCGCACCTGCGTGAAAAGTTTTAGCTCCTTTCACGTTCTGCAGGAGCTAAAACTTTTCACGCAGGTGCACTTAACGAGGGAATCACACAGACACACCATTAGGTACACCGCCATTTTCAAGTGTACCTAATAACAGGCCACATTATTATCTTGGAAAACATGTTGGAATGCGGCCCCAAGGACTAGAGCTTGACACCTGTGACCTTTGACCAGGATATTTCCTTAATAAAGTGGCTTGTTATTAGGTACACTTGAAAATGGCGGTGTACCTAATGGAGTGTCCGTGTGATTCCCTCGTTAAGCGCACCTGCGTGAAAAGTTTTAGCTCCTGCAGAACATGAAAATGACCAAAATCTTTTCACGCAGGTGCGCTTAACGAGGGAATCACATGGACACTCCATTAGGTACACCGCCATTTTCAAGTGTACCTAATAACAGGCCACTTTATTATCTTGGAAAACTTGTTGGAACGTGACCCCGAGGACCAGAGCTTGACACCTTTGACCGTGATATTTCCCTAATAAAGTGGCCTGTTAGGTACACTTGACATGGCGGTGCACCTTCTGGAGTGTCCAAGTGACGTCACAGATCAACCAGCCAATCAGAAAGTGAGGATGCGGGTAGGTGTGGCACTTTCTGCTTGGGGATGGGGCCACCTATGTATTTACACATAAATACATGCATTTGTTCACATACGCCTACGCATACAAAGCGAGGTTCCAACTAAAAGTTAAGACGCTCACACCTGGGATCGAACCACGTTCGTACCATGCGAGCGCCCAAGTCACTAACCAGACGGCTATTTCGAACTGGCATCGCTGGGTCATCTGCACTCTTTTGTATTAGTGATGTGCATTCCAGTTTAAAGTGCACTGAATCTTTAGAATAGGTTCACTCAAAAGATTTGTTCAAAAGAATCGTTCACCGAATCGTTTGCTACACTTTCTTATTTATTCATTCATTCATTCATTTATTTTTACCTCATGTAGTGTACCTATAGAAGTGTCCATGAGGCGTGTGTGTGTGTGTGTGTGGGGGGGACGATTCCTTGAACAATTCGTTTGAATAAATCTTTTGAGTGAGCTGATTCTAAAGATTCAGTTCACTTAAAAGAACTGGAGTGCACATCACTTACGGATTAAACCAACAAAAATACATTACTGCCACCTAGTGGATGAGGTTAATATAAAACTTAAAGTGAAAATTAAAGGATGTCCCCCCAAGTCAGTTAGTGCGGATATTAACTAATGATCAGAGAGGTTTAAAGTTATGACTCATTTAGAAATTGAATTAATAGACCGAGTTATATTTTTGTTATTTGTAGAATCACTAAATGAATGAATGGGACCCCTTCCGATGCTTATAAGGCACTATAAAAATATTAACAACACTATAGATTCTCATTGTCACACACACAGCATGTTTAAATACGTAATTTATAAACATAACACATGGTTTATGTACAAGCAAAAAGTTACACATAATGCCAGTAGTGGTTTCTTGCAAATGTTCAACCGACCAAGTTTTTTCAAGCGGTGTCATTTCAGTTCATCTTTTTTTTTTATCTTCAGATGACGGCTGTCTGGTGACTTTTCCTTTAAAAATCTTGGTGACTAAAGTATGACACATGCTGAAGAGGTTTCATGAATCTCCAATGTCCAACTGCTCTTCACGCAAGGCTACCTAGTCCTTCTTCACCTCCAGTGCTGTGCTAGTGGACGGAGGGATAAGACCGGCGGCTGCTATCCTGTTTTCACTTATCAGGAAATTAAAAGTGGCACAAGCGTTGGGCTGAAAAACAAAACAGCAGGGATGGAAAGATTATTTGGTTACAAAATCTACTAATGTCTATCCACAAACGCACACATCTTAACTTCCTATATATGGTGACTAGAATTTCCTCCTAACCCTAAAGGACACCAGTACTGTTGTGCCGATCTTTACCGTGTCTTGCACCTCCACAGCGATGCCTTTGTGCTTAAGGAGAGCCAGAACGGACGGATGAATACGTTCGAGTCGTGCACCCGTGCCCAGGACGAGAATCTCTACAAAAGTAAAATAGGACACATGATGGCACAGCCTTTTAGGAGAACTTAAGTAACAAACCTGAATTGTTACCTATGTGGGGTACAATCATATGGAAAAGTGACACACTTTCTTCTGTGATATCTTCAGAATTCCCCACCTGTAAAGTATTAAATCTTTTTCATATTGACGATATTATGTATATTAGATATATTCAACAAAGAGCAAAATGATTTTAGTTCACCTTCCATTGCAGGATGGAAGGAGGGAGCACTGCGCAGGGGCCAAACACTTTGTTGCCATCAATGTTGAATCCTTGGGGGCTATAGCTGTAGATCATGCTGCCGCTTCCTGGCTCCCTCTTCATAACCGACACTGTGGTACGCTGATACATCTCGTCATCACTCGGGCCCAAACGGTGACCCCGGGACAGAAATGGACTGCAAGAAACGTGGTGACAACAGCCCAATTCCATATATCAGAACAATGCTGTAATGATGTTTCATCAGTCGCTACTTTGGGTCTATTGCAGAAAAAAATGCTCTGGATTTAATGTATTAATTTAATTTAATTAGCATGATAAAAAAAAATCTGGATTTTAGAACAACTTTCAGAAACAAATGAGGGTTTTTTGTTACCCTAAAATCGCCAAATATATAAATATATATGTTGGGTTTTGTTTTATCATTGTTGCTCATTGGGTAGTTTTATAACAACGTGAGAAGGTTCCGTAGAGGTATAACAAAATGACCTCGTTGAGTTAATTCTTCCTCCCGTGTGCCTTAAAAGCTTGATGAAATTGTTTGAATAAATACCGTTGTACCTGAGGAAACCCGGTTTTGTTCTGCAGGACAAGATTAACCTTGGTGATGATCTCTGAAGGAGGATTTTGGCACACACCACACCGGCCATGTTGACAGCAGCGGGGGACGATAATCAGTGTGGGACCGTGGCGCAGATCTGTTCCAGTATTGTGTAAGGGAAACTAATCGATCAATTCACGTTTATCAATGACGCTTTCAGCTATAAAGAACAGTCAGATAATATGGATTTCGGTTTTAATAATATAAGGACGATGTACATGTGTATGATGGACTGATGGTATGCTCATGTCCACAAATAAAACAATTCAAAAGACGAGTATGTCTGCTTTTGACTAGTAGGACTAGGGGTGTTTCTTATCTCAAAAGCACCCTCTAGCGACATTGAACGGTAATAGTCTCAGGTCAGGTGATCAGATCTGAGCTGCATTGTAAATAGACAACAGCAGGGACCCACCGGGGCAATGCTTCCTTCGTAGCCTCTTTAAAAACACTCCCCAAAGGTCACTTATTCACCCTCAGGGACTTGTTATCACCACACTAAAGGCTTCCCCTTCTGCTCGGCTTCCTTTTGTGGCTGATCAACATGTACCGCTCCCTGTACGCCTTCCGATCAGCGGAGCCCAACTCACTGCACTTCGCGGCCGGAGAGAGCTTCCTAATCCTGGAGAGGAGCAACAAACACTGGTGGTTGGGCTCACGCTGCAGCTCGGGGGAGACCGGCTATATCCCCTCCTCGTACATCGAAAAGGTTCAGGTAAATCCTCCGTCCCCATCGTCAGGAGAAATCTGGTGAATGGAGAAAAGATGCCCTGGCGTACTGGATCGTTCCTGGGAGGGGTTGGGATCCATCGGGACTACTTTTTGAGGCGGCTATGATCATAAATGCGCAGTAAAATTGAAATGGTTATACATCTGCCTATTATAAATAAATATCACTCCAAGAGTACAACATTTGAAATAAAGTGGAGGAAGACGTGCAGTATTATTTACAGACTAGTAGGTAATATGCATGTATAGGTAATAAATGGTGGGATTAATTGGAAACATGTAATATTTGTAAAATGTGGGGAAATAGGTCAAACTTTTGCTGTGCTTCTTGCCATTATTATTGATGCCCCTATTAGATACCACAAGTCTGCTTTAAAATTGGTTGCATTTAAAAGTGCCACAAAATATAATTAAATAACTGAAAACAAAGAGTTAGAAAAGATTAAGAACTTTTAAGAACTACTGTTTGTTTCCTCTCACACCAAGTCAACTGGGATTGGCTCCAGCCCAGCCGCACCTCTAACAGGGCAAGGAATGTAAAAAATGGATGACTGTAACATTTAATTCATCATTTCATCTGTATATCTCAGCCGAGTAGCCTCCTTTTCCTAATTTTTCATGTTTTCCATACAATCGGTCCCTCCCACATGTGCGGTGTGCCAGGGATGCACTCATCAGTGAACGAGTCCCGGCATGCGACCTGCACCACTCAGGAATGAATGCTTCCGCCACATTGGCTTCAATGAGCTCCAACTGGGAGTCTTGCTGAGCATGTGTGACCCAGGCTGAAAGGCTGCTTTTTGTTAGATAACCGACCCAGTTTCTCTTTCCTCCAGTCTCAAACAAACTCACACATGCACAGTACATAGCCATCGGCAATAATTTTGCTCCGTTGTGTTTAAAGTTTTATGCAAGCATGAGTAAATATTTAATTCCTACAGCTCCTCATTTTCTTTGTTTTTCTTTCTGTTGACCAGGCTCCAGAGCAGGATGAAGTGTTGCAGTCCATTGACAGAGCCATTGAAGGTATCCACAACGTTGCCTTAAAGAATGGAGGCAAATATAATCTGGAACAGCGGGATGTTCTCCAGTGAGTAGAAATTTCCATTTCCTTCAGTTGCATGCGCTTGTTTAGAAATAGGACATTCCGGACGATGCCATAATGTCAAGGAAAGAAACTGAGAATGTGACATCACTAAAAGAAACGCAACAGGTTAAGGATAAGGTTAATTTGCTTATTCTTAAAATACATTTCTAATGAGAAATAATGTGAATTGAAATAATCCCTTCCAGTATTGACCCTTTAGTCCATAGTACAAAAGTGGCTATAAAAAGTCTACATACCCCTGCTCAAGGTATTTGCGACATTAAAAATAAGACCCAACATAAAACATTTCACTCCATTGATGTGACTTATAACCTGTGGAACTCAATTGAAAACAAAAATATATCTTTTAGAGAGAGGGGTAGTACAAATAAACAAAAGTGCACATCTTCTGTTGTAGAAAGTTGATCCATCACAGAAAGGAGACACTTGCACGGCGGAGCATATCAGCACACTCGCAAGGTCTCCCAGCATCCAACAGTGAAATCTCTCTCAGCCAAACTCCTCCGCTGCCCAATGGCCTTCATCGAGACCACGGAAGACAGGGAGGTGTCCCCTTATCGGGAAGCATGGACAACATGCGTGGAGAGCCGGGTTTCTATCAGGTGACATGAATGTTGCTGTTTTGTTATGGTTGCTCTTTCACAAAAGCGGATGTTGACATCATGTTACAATGTTTCTGGAGAATTACAAAAACAAAAAAACAGCATATTAAACAAACAACAGGAGTCCTAGTCGATATCAACATGCAATACTTGATTTCAAATAATCCCTTGTGCACAATTCTGAGGAAATCACAATGTCCCATCACTACCTGGTTCAATGTATTTGCAACCATGTTTGTTTAAATATATTACTGAATTCCCACTTTTGTGTTTGTTCACACTCGCCCGCATCCCTCCATGCAGGTGCCCCCGCAGCCTCGCCGCGCGGCTCCAATCACGCCGCCCCCTCCTGAGAAACAACGCAACAGCCGGCGTCCAGGTCAGTAGGCGGCGGCATGGATTTGTCACCGGCGATCGTATTAGAATAATCAGGATGAGTCCTGCTGAAAATGTTTTAAAATAAATGCAGGACGTTTGCTGTATAATTTGAGATGTAGTTTGATACATGTAAAATGCTCTTATATATTCATGATTTATTTTTATTATTTTATGATATATATTTTTTTCTTATATTTATTTATATTGATTGTACTTCTGCCTAATTGGAGCTAGCTCTCTCTCGCCTTTTTCTGCAGAGCCAGACATCCCTTCCAGATTAACTTCTCTCCCGCCGTCCCCGGTCCCATCCCTTACAATCAGCAGCACCTCTTTAGAGTCTGCGTCGTCCTCCGACGTCAGCCTCCCAAGTGTTTCCAGCACACCACCTCCCCCTATACCGTCCCGCGTCAAGCCCGCCGCAGCTCCATCCGAGCCCACTGTTCAGTCAGCCCCGGCCAAGAAGAGCCCGGCCCCGCAGCCCCCACAGACCCCGCAGACCCCCGTGACAGAGGAAGAGGCTCCGGAGAGCGAGTGGCCGGTCGCCCCGCCGCCGATGGATGAAAACAGCCCCGCTTCCGCCGAGCCGGTTCCCCCGACCATCGGTGCCGAGCTGATCGAACTGGTGCGGAAGAACACGGGCTTAAGTTACGAGCTGTCGCGAGTGGCCGTCGGGGTGGTGGTGGGCCACCTGCAGACCACCCTGCCTCATTCCTCCTCCGCCCTGGAACATGTTCTCCTGTCGCTGGTGGAGAGCAAGGTTAGACGTGTTTTCTTTGTGCCACGTGGGCTCAAAAGAGAACGCCGCGGCCGTTTAGAATGTCAGCTGAAGCTGCTTTTAGCTGGGAGAATGTCGGGGGGGCGTTTATCATGTCAGTCACTCGTTTCCTGTGTCGAACTTGATACATGAAACGCTTGACCTCCACCAAGGCTTAAACATTTGTCACCTGTGGTTCCAAGGGAACAAGATGTTACGAGATCGTACATACCCACAACACATTACAACTCGATCTTATGACATTTGATATCTAAACATATTAAGAATACATTTACTTTAGCCATACGAATCTGAGTTGTTCTTTGCAGATGATAAAGAATATATGCAGTTTAGTATTGTTATATTTTCTGTCTACATGTGTTGCCCCAACATTTGGATTCAAGTATCTCATCATTTCATCACTACTTTTTGTTCTCTGGTGATTTACGTTGTTTGTTAGCATTAAGCTAAATGGACATTGAAAAGCCAATGTTAGGTTGTTATAACCACACAACATCTAGTGGATATCCACATCATGGGACCATATCTGATATCCGTGCAGGATCTCGGCGCTGCCCTGCCACGAGGTCAGCTGTGTCACGACGAGCAGCGGCTGGAAGTCATCTTCGGGGACTTGACCCGCCACCGGGATGACTCCCAGCAACGCAGTTGGGCGCTCCACGAAGACCACGCCCTCATTGCGTGCTACCTCGAGGAGCTCCTCAAGATACTGGTAAAACGGATGAACAAAACTAATAATGTAACTAATGATAATTTTAATAACCAATTTATTTTTGGCGATTGTTTTTTTATGCATTGATTAATCTGTAATCGGTAATATATATTTTATAAAACCACTTCTTAAAAAACAGAAAATTATTTCAAATTGATAGAGCAGAGATGGTGTTTTCCTGGTGAAGTGTAGTGCCCCGGCAAAGCTAGTTCACTGTTGACACAATTACTATTCCTCGCACAGCGTAATGAAAGCGTTTCAGTCGGATGAATATATAATCCGCACACAGCACTCCGATCCAGATCCTGCCGGAAATACCAGACATGTCTGATGGGATCAGACAGGCCAGTTCACAGATCCGACCATGTTATTAAAGACTGACTCAGTCAACTTGACAGCCTGCCAAATCTTTTAGGTTGGCATTTTCCCTACCGACTAAAACCCCCAATCAAGCTGGGCCGCTCAGATGAGCTTTTTATGCACCCAAAGATCCCCCGGTGTGTTCAGGGACGGCATCCAGGGAATAGATTACAGAGGAAAGGGAAGAAAGGGCTATGTATTATTGTTGATACAAATAAGCCTTGTGTCTGTTTTTTAGACTGATGCAGATCCTGAAGTGTGTAAGAGGATGTGCAAGTCCGACAATTATGAGAATGTGCTCTCCCTGGTTTCCTATTATCAGATGGTAAGGATACTGTTTTAAAAATCATCTTTGAGAACCATGAGTGAAAAATTGGTCGTCACGGTCGCTATCACATGACCCGTGCAGGAGCTTCGTGTGTCTTTACGGCTGCTGCTGCTCAAAGTGTTTGGCGCCATGTGTAGCTTGGATGCTTCTCTTATCTCCACCCTCCTCAACTCCATCCTCCCTATGGAACTCGCCAGGGACTTACAAACCGACACACAAGGTGGGTGATTCTTTTTTGGGTGATTCGTAGGATCCGGATATTCATCGCTCTTGTGTGTTGTCTGTTTGTTGCTCAGAGCACCAGAAGATGTGTTACACAGCCTTGGTACTCACTATGATTTTCTCAATGGGGGAACAGGTGCCATATCACCACTATGGTAAGACTCTTGGTCATGAGTAAATGACAAGAAGATTATTTAGTATTTACTGTGACCCCACATTTACAATACCATAGCATTGGTCACATACAAAGTTAAAAATGTATCGTACATGCCTGCTGTCATTTTGACATGGTCCTCTCCTCTCCTCTCCCTCACCGCATTCAGAACACTTAAACGGCGACTTTGTTCTGTTCCTGCTGGATGTGGTAGAGGACGGACATCCCTCCGACCCAACTGAGCAGCTGCCCGATCTCTTCCTCAACCTGCTGCTGGCCTTCAACCTGCACCACACAGGTGACCGTGAAACACAACGCTCAGTGCATGAGTTCACACCGTTTACATACTATCACATCTACACAGCCCACAGAACAGATCGGGGGTTTACCTCTCGACTTTACTCTGACTCATTTCCCGGCATGTCTTTGTCACGTAGCGCCGAGCAACAACATCATCATGCAACAGCTGAGGAAGAAGAACGTCAAGATTCTGACCGAGAAAGTGCTGCTGCTTCTCAACCGAGGAGGTGCCTGATTGTTGCACACGCATCCGTCCTCCTGTCTTACGCATCTCCGTCACTGTATGTTCACTCCTCCGCAGACGACCCCGTGTGTATGTTCAAGCACTTGCCGCCCGCACCGCACGCCGTGCTCAAGTTCCTGCAGGATGTTTTAGCCAGTCGAGAGACGGCGGATATCTTTTACCGTACTGACATGATGGTGATGATTGACATAGCGGTGCGGCAGATCTCTGACCTTTCACCTGGAGACAAGGTGAGCAAGGGAATCACTTATGTTTAGGATCACTTTGATGATTACCTGGCCTGCTTGTATCAAAATTAGTTATAGGAAGATGAAGCTTCAAATTTGCTTCATGAACCAGTTTTTATAATTTTTGACTCCACGAGATGGCACTAAAATGAAGGGGTTTAAGAAATGGTATTTCCCTGTAAAAATTTCCATGTAAATAGTTTCCACTACTTTTCTCTTCTTCACTATCTCCATCCAAAGCTCCGCATGGAGTACCTCTCCCTCATGCACTCCATCATGCGCTCGACGGATTACCTGGAGCACCAGCACCGGCTCTCAGACCTGCAGGGGGCGTTGCAAAGGATTCTCAGGGAGGAGGAAGACCCCGGGGAAGATGAAGGGAGCGCGACGGCCAAACAGATGGATAAGCTTATTGTGCAGCAGATCTACAAGGAGTTCCCGCAGATCAGCATGGGTCAATACTGACCATCGCAGTATCACCAGGGCTGCCACCAAAAGTCAAGTACTACATTCTAGGGCCCTATTCAGTATCACGCATATCACACACTGTAGTCCACTACAGAGAGGTGCAGTAGAGAAAAGTGATGCCCTGAATGCAGAGAGACGCAATCACTTATATGCCAGTGTTTCCTTGGACTTGTTGTCCACTGCTGCAGCATGCATGGGATGTGGTAGAATTGATATATTTTCTTTGAGAATGGTGTGTTTTGATGATTGAATGAGGGGGAAAACATGACAAATGCACAAAAACAGCGAGGTAAGAGCTTGAGATACCGAAATAGAGGCCAAAATAACATGCTGTTTGACTTGTAAGCAATAATTAGCCTCAATAAATGCGTAGTTTTCTTCTATTAACGTATCAGAAAAAAAGTAGGTCATTCTAACCAAAATGCACTCAAGTTTCAACCAGTTGCAATAGTGCCATGTAATTACAATGTACTCAGAGCAGTATTTTCCTTACAACGTATATTAAAACTGACTGCATACTTTACCCAACCCAACCCCAAGGCACTTCATTATTTCAAACGCCATTGAAATAAAGAACAGGATAAACAGGTTGAGTGCTCTTAACAAATTTGCTTTTAGCAAAGTAACTTGTCTTGTGTGCTGATTTATACAAAGCTTCTCAAGCATCAGGGTCAGTGACTTCATAGCTTAAGAAAATACAGCGTATTAATCCACAATGCAATTCACCTGCAATGGAGCTTTGTAGCTTTAGCTGATGTTCTGCAGTTATTGTCTTGAGAAAATGCTGCTGCGTTTCATTTAGTATCTACTGAAATTCATATCTAATAATTTAACAGAAAGAAATATTCTTGATTTATTTAGATTGTGTTGTCATTGGTTGTGTCCTCTCATATTACATGTTAATAGATGTCTGTGACATAGTTTATTTGCCTGGAAATATCTCTTAAACGCTAAACATAATCCTGAAGTGATATCTGATATTTTTTTGTATTGTGTTCCGAGATCTGTTCATCAGTTGTGTGTTTGTTTACAGCCATCGTGAGAGAGAACATCTCCCCTTCCTTAACTAAAATATCATTCTAAAAGAAACTAATAAAGTTATTTTTAAAAGTGAAAGTTGTTGGAATAGTCATGTTTTTTTTAAATACATCCATAAAGGTCTAATGTTCTAATTTAAGATATATAGTTTAAATCACAAACATGAACAACAATAAGAATTGGGGTGTAAAAAATAGATTTGTTTTCGTGGCCTCATTTAGAAATCCCTATAATAATTTGCAATAGGCCTACAATCATTTTAATTGTAATAATTACAGTATTGCATTCTATTTGCATTCCTTTGGTTACTGAATGAAATAATAATTTATTCACATTTAAAAATTGAAGAGATTAATAATATACAGTATATGTGAAGGAATGTTTAATATTGATTCAATCAATCAAGCGCGCAAGTAAACAGTGGTTAAGCCGGACAACAAACGTTACGCACTGGAATTGCTGTGTGTTACAGCCAAATCCGTCCGGGTCCATATGTGGGTGAAAGGTTCAGCGGTTAGAAAGCTACTCAATTGCCAAAGATTCCTCTCGTAGCTGCGTCCGACTTGGTGAGCAAATGTTCTTCTCCTTTGTGTTACTGCATGCATAATTATCCTCACATTCTAATAGTCTTTGTGGTTTTCTTCATAGCAGAAAGTCACAATGTCAAAACAGCCGCAGCCGATCAGCCCAATGAAGAACTTCTTCGCTGGCGGTTTCGGTGGAGTCTGCCTCGTCTTTGCGGGTCACCCCCTAGATACTATAAAAGTAAATCGTGTGTGCATGAGGCAAAACATTCGCGCCGTGACTGTCAGCTTTCATTTAGCTGCAAATGTTAATGCTGCTAAGAAATTGAGCTGTACCTTGACCCACATTCACGTGCACGTCTCATCCCAGCACACTGCAGACTTTGCATAGTATCAATGACTGTAATTGTGACATGATTAATGGAGCAGTTCCCAATGAATACCAAGGCACCTAATTCACAGCCTGCCACCAACTTCTACACCTGTCAATCAAACGCAAGCTCTTTGTAAAGGCACTTCTGAGATGTATTTATTTTTCTTCCCTTAGGTGCGTCTCCAGACTCAACCAAAGCCCAAACCAGGGGAGAGCCTCCTCTATAAGGGGA